>NC_091472.1:267718877-268064502 GCF_036971445.1 Narcine bancroftii | reverse complement strand
AAATTAAAACATAAATTGATTTTGTTAATAACATGAAGATGAATTGAGGTAGGACATTTGTGATTTGCTTCGGCCTTTGACTTCTTACAGATTAATTTCCTGGCTGCAATTCAATCTGTCTTGATTATTTGAACAGCGATGTAGAAGTTATGTTACTGGACTGGCAAGTGAATTTCCATGCCATTGAGTTATAGTCATAGAATCATGATGCAGGAGAAGGCCATTCAACCCTGCACCATCATTCAATGTGATCACATAACACTAAATTTTAAATGTAACATATATGAAATTCTTTAACTTTGTCTACCATAAGGAAGACAGAGAGTTGCCACTTTGTCAAGCGCCCCTCAATGAAATAAGGCCCTAGTGAGGAATAAACTAATGACCCCTGTTTACAAGACCAGTGCTCTACCACTGAGCTATTGGAGCCTTTGTGCACCTAATCCTACTTTCTTTCCATATCCTTTGATCCCTTAAGCCAATATGGCCAACATCCAACTCAACATCCATCTCCTTATTGAATATATCAATTGAACTGTCTCAACAACTTTCTGGGGCATGGAATTCCACAATATCTCAACTCTCTGATTGGAGATATTTATCCTCATCTCTGTTCTAAATGGATCACCCTTACGCTTTGACTGCGACTACTTGAACTGAGTTTCCCAACACCAAGACTCTTCTTATTGCTTCTAACCTGTCTAGTCCTTTAATTTTTTTAAATTTAGATATACAGCACAGTAATAGGCCCTTCCAGGCCATGGACACATCCCACCCAATTATATTCTTCTTTGGCTTGGCTTCACGGACGAAGATTTATGGAGGGGGTAAAAGACCACGTCAACTGCAGGCTCGTTTGTGGCTGACAAGTCCGATGCGGGACAGGCAGACACGGTTGCAGCGGCTGCAGGGGAAAATTGGTTGGTTGGGGTTGGGTGTTGGGTTTTTCCTCCTTTGCCTTTTGTCAGTGAGGTGGGCTCTGCGGTCTTCTTCAAAGGAGGTTGCTGCCCGCCAAACTGTGAGGCGCCAATATGCACGGTTTGAGGCGATATGAGCCCACTGGCGGTGGTCAATGTGGCAGGCACCAAGAGATTTCTTTAGGCAGTCCTTGTACCTTTTCTTTGGTGCACCTCTGTCACGTTGGCCAGTGGAGAGCTCGCCATATAACACGATCTTGGGAAGGCGATGGTCCTCCATTCTGGAGACGTGACCCATCCAGCGCAGCTGGATCTACAGCAGCGTGGACTCGATGCTGTTGACCTCTGCCATCTCGAGTACTTCGACGTTAGGGATGAAAGCGCTCCAATGGATGTTGAGGATGCAGCGGAGACAACGCTGGTGGAAGCGTTCTAGGAGCCGTAGGTGATGCCGGTAGAGGACCCATGATTCGGAGCCGAACAGGAGTGTGGGTATGACAACGGCTCTGTATACGCTTATCTTTGTGAGGTTTTTCAGTTGGTTGTTTTTCCAGACTCTTTTGTGTAGTCTTCCAAAGGCGCTATTTGCCTTGGCGAGTCTGTTGTCTATCTCATTGTCGATCCATGCATCTGATGAAATGGTGCAGCTGAGATAGGTAAACTGGTTGACCGTTTTGAGTTTTGTGTGCCCGATGGAGATGTGGGGGGGCTGGTAGTCATGGTGGGGAGCTGGCTGATGGAGGACCTCCGTTTTCTTCAGGCTGACTTCCAGGCCAAACATTTTGGCAGTTTCCGCAAAGCAGGACGTCAAGCGCTGAAGAACTGGCTCTGAATGGGCAACTAAAGCGGCATCGTCTGCAAAGAGTAGTTCACGGACAAGTTTCTCTTGTGTCTTGGTGTGAGCTTGCAGGCGCCTCAGATTGAAGAGACTGCCATCCGTGCGGTACCGGATGTAAACAGCGTCTTCATTGTTGGGGTCTTTCATGGCTTGGTTCAGCATCATGCTGAAGAAGATTGAAAAGAGGGTTGGTGCGAGAACACAGCCTTGCTTCACGCCATTGTTAATGGAGAAGGGTTCAGAGAGCTCATTGCTGTATCTGACCCGACCTTGTTGGTTTTCGTGCAGTTGGATAATCATGTTGAGGAACTTTGGGGGGCATCCGATGCGCTCTAGTATTTGCCAAAGCCCTTTCCTGCTCACGGTGTCGAAGGCTTTGGTGAGGTCAACAAAGGTGATGTGGAGTCCTTTGTTTTGTTCTCTGCACTTTTCTTGGAGCTGTCTGAGGGCAAAGACCATGTCAGTAGTTCCTCTGTTTGCGCGAAAGCCGCACTGTGATTCTGGGAGAATATTCTCGGCAACACTAGGTATAATTCTATTTAGTAGAATCCTAGCGAAGATTTTGCCTGCAATGGAGAGCAACGTGATTCCCCTGTAGTTTGAGCAGTCTGATTTCTCGCCTTTGTTTTTGTACAGGGTGATGATGGTGGCATCACGAAGATCCTGAGGCAGTTTTCCTTGGTCCCAACAAAGCTTGAAAAACTCATGCAGTTTGGCATGCAGAGTTTTGCTGCCAGCCTTCCAGACCTCTGGGGGGATTCCATCCATACCTGCTGCTTTGCCACTTTTCAGTTGTTCCATTGCCTTATATGTCTCATCCAGGGTGTGGACCTCATCCAGCTCTAGCCTTAGGGGCTGTTGAGGGAGCTGGAGCAGGGCAGAATCTTGGACTGAGCGGTTGGCACTGAAAAGAGATTGGAAGTGTTCTGACCATCGGTTGAGGATGGAGATCTTGTCGCTGAGGAGGACTTTGCTGTCTGAGTTGCGCAGCGGGCTTTGGACTTGGGGTGAGGGGCCGTACACAGCCTTTAGAGCCTCGTAGAAACCCCTGAAGTCGCCAATGTCCGCGCTGAGCTGGGTTCGTTTGGCGAGGCTAGTCCACCACTCATTTTGGATCTCTCGGAGTTTGCGCTGAAGATGGCTGCATGCGTGACGGAAGGCTTGTTTCTTCTCTGGACAGGACGGCTTTGTAAGGTGAGCCTGGTGGGCAGCTCGCTTCTTTGCCAGCAGCTCCTGGATTTCCTGGCTGTTTTCGTCGAACCAGTCCTTGTTTTTCCTGGAGGAGAAGCCCAGTACCTCTTCAGTGGATTGCAGTATGGTAGTCTTCAACTGATCCCAGAGGGTTTCAGGGGACGGGTCCGTGAGGCGGATTGCATCGTCGAGCTTTGCTTTGAGGTTTGCCTGGAAGTTTCCTCTCGCTTCGTCTGACTGCAGGTTTCCAACATTGAACCTCTTTCTGGGGGCTTTACTGTTCCTGGGCTTTGGCTTGAAGTGAAGGTTGAGCTTGCAGCGAACCAGCCGGTGGTCAGTGTGGCATTCCGCGCTAGGCATGACCCTGGTGTGGAGCACATCTCGTTTGTCACTTTCTCGCACCAGGATGTAATCCAGGAGGTGCCAGTGTTTGGATCGGGGATGCATCCAGGTGGTCTTAAGGCTGTCCCTCTGCTGAAAAAGGGTGTTTGTAATGACAAGCCGCTGTTCTGCGCAGAGCTCCAACAGGAGGTGCCCATTGTCGTTGCACTTGCCGACGCCATGCTTGCCCAGGATTCCTGGCCAGGTTTCTGAGTCTTTGCCGACACGAGCGTTGAAGTCGCCCAGGATGACAACCTTGTCGGCTGTAGGGGTGTGTTGGATGAGGTTGCGCAGGTCGGTGTAGAACTTGTCCTTTTCTGCTGGTTCCGCCTGGAGGGTTGGAGCATAGACACTGATGAGGGTGATGCGACGCTTGTTTTGAAGGGGGAGTCGCATGGACATGATTCGGTCCAAGAGGCCTGTCGGAAGGTTTTCGAATTTGGAGGCAATGAAGCTCTTGACCATGAAGCCTACACCAGATAGGCATCGTTCATCCGAAGGCTTGCCAGACCAGTAGAGTGTGTAGCCCGCGCCGCGTTCTTGGAGGCTGCCTACATCTGCCAGGCGGACTTCACTGAGAGCGGCTATGTCGATGTCAAGTCTGAGGAGTTCATGTGCAATGAGGGCAGACCGACGTTCAGGTCGGTGGCTGTCAGCCTTGTCTAGCATGGTTCTGATGTTCCAGCATGCTAGCTTGAGTTTGTGAGCATCTTTTGAGGGGGAGGACGTGGAGGGGGAGGACGTGGAGGGGGAGGACGTGGAGGGGGAGGACGTGGAGGGGGAGGACGTGGAGGGGGAGGACGTGGAGGGGGAGGACGTGGAGGGGGAGGACGTGGAGGGGGAGGACGTGGAGGGGGAGGACGTGGAGGGGGAGGACGTGGAGGGGGAGGACGTGGAGGGGGAGGACGTGGAGGGGGAGGACGTGGAGGGGAGGACGTGGAGGGGGAGGACGTGGAGGGGAGGACGTGGAGGGGGAGGACGTGGAGGGGGAGGACGTGGAGGGGGAGGACGTGGAGGGGGAGGACGTGGAGGGGGAGGACGTGGAGGGGGAGGACGTGGACCTGTCCTCGGGCCTGTGCAAAGGAGCTTTTAGGTGGAGTGCAGTGCGCGCAGTACTGGCCCCACCCTTTACACCCATGGTTCGTGTGCCGTGGCTGAGCAAGCTGGGATGTGGCAGCGAGGTCCTTGGGTCGTAGGTTTTATATCAGAGTGGCCTTCTCCTATGCAGGTTTCTTACCCGGGCTGGAGGGGCCTGCCTCCCCTTTGGGTGAATATAATTCACCCAATTATATTAATGAACTTACAAAACACTTACTTATTTTTGTAGTGTCGGAGGCAATTGGAACCACACAGTAGTAGATTTAGAATGGAGATGAGAAGGTATAGCTTTTCCTAGAGAGTGGTGAATCTCTGGAATTTTTGCCCATGGGAGCAGTCAATAAATAGACAAGATTGGATGGATTTTTCATGGTAGGGGAATTAAGGAGATGGGGAAAAGGCAGGTAGCTGGAGATGAGCCTATCGCAAGATCACCCATGATCTTTTTGAATGGCGGAGCAGGCTTGATGGGCTAAATGCTTCTAGTTCTTATGTTCTCAACCTCCTATATCTTCTGCCAAATAGAAGAGGGGAGAAGAGCATATGACCAGGGTGGGTCATGTCCTTTAATATTTTAGCAGCTCTCCTGAGATGATAGGAGGTATAGATAGAGTTAATATAGGGGAGGATCGTATTTGCAATGGCCTGAGCTGAATTTCTCTCTCTCTCTCTGCAGTTTCCTTGCAGTCTTGGGCAGAGCAGTTCCCATCCCAAACTTTGCATCTGCACAGGATACCTTCAATGGTACATCCGTAAAAATACGCCAAATGTCCTCAGGCAGTAGTCTCTGGTGTGCTTTCGTACTTGTAACATCAATGTGGTTAGACCAGGAAAGGTTGTTGGTGATGTGTGTTCTGAAGCATTGAAGCTCTCCGCTATCACCACCACAGCACTATTGATATACATGTGCTGCTCTTTGTATCCTGAGATCAATGACCAGTTCCTTGTGTGATTCAATATTAATCCATATGCACAAAAGATGAAAGCTGGTGAAAATATGTCATCTTATTGATTTCAACTGTTTTTCTCTTACTTTGGCCTGCTGGGTACATCTCACCTTTCTGCTGAAGGCAACAAAATACAGATAAAGATGGTAAATTGAAAACATAAGAAATGGAGTAGGAGTGGGCTATTTAGCCTTTGAATATGAATGGACTCACCTTTCACTGGACAGCAACAAAATTATTAAAGATGTTACCACATGGATGATTGGCTATTGTTGCAAACCTTGCCCATTGGAAGAGCAAACATTTCAGCTGGAGAGTTTAGAGCTAGGAGAAAAAGGGAACACCCAATCAAAACTGAAAAGAGGAGACACTTCTTTACACAGGGAATCTGATGATTTGGAAAAAAGTCATCAACCAGAACACAAAGATACAGAATGTTATTGAATAATTGAACATATCCAGAGGATGAAATAGCTCACATCTGCTCTATTTATGTTCTCATCAGCAACAACGATGAGTTGCATTGCAGAGAAGAAATGGAAAATCTCCTGAAATGGTGTGAAAGTAACAACCTGAGCCTTGATATGGAGAAGACAAAGGAGATGAGCATGGATCAGGAATGACCACCCTCCACTACATATTAATAACTCTGCAGTAGAAAGAGTGGAGAGCACCAAGTTGTTTGGAGTTCACTTAACTAGTGACCTATCATGGACACTCAACATCTCCTCACTTGTCAGGAAGGCTGAACTTTTATTTAGAGGCACAATACTGTTACATCTAAAAGATCATGAGTGGCAGAAATGATTGCTGGGGTCACCCTCCCCCCACCATTCACCCCCCCCCCCCCCATTGATGTGATCTACCAGGATCATTGTCTGAAGTGGTGCGCAAAATTATTGAGGACCTCTCCCGTCCCACACACAGGATTTTTCAGCTGCACCCATCTGGGAAGAGTATCAGAGCCAGCACCACCAGGCTGAGGAACAGCTTCTTCCCACAAGCAGTGTGAATGCTGAACGACCAAAGGAACTGCTCACACTAACCATCTGACACTCTCATATTCATGAAACAAAGTTTTTTATTTATTTGTTTTCATGCAGTAGATGGATACTTGCCCTGCATATGTATTATTTGTCTGTATGTGTGTTATGTCTTGTGTGTCTGCTTGGTTTGCACCGAGGACTGGAGAACTGTTTCGTTGGGTTGTATTTGTGCAATCATATGCAAATAAATTTGACTTGACTTGAGTTTACTTGACAATTTACCTTTTGTTAACCTCCTCTGTACTAAAGAGATGATTGATTAAGGAGTTAACCACCTTTCAGCAGGCCAAAGGACTAGTTTGCAGTTGTGAAAACAAATGTGATAGTCAAGGAAAAGCAAACTGAATGCTCCAATAGGTTTCCCTTAAGCCAAATTCACAACAAAAGCCATAATTTCAAAGTTAAATCTCAGCATGTTGAAAGCTATGTCAGAGCAAAACCATTTCATTTGGTGCCTGAAGGGAAGGATATGGCATACTGTTCCAACTAGTTGTCAGGACAGGCCTGTCAATTAATCTGGTGGTAACTTCATGAACAATTGAAAAATGTGTGCAACTTTCAAAGAATGGGCAACCTTTGCATCGGTATAAATGAAAAAGGAAAGGAGCAAAGAAAACAAAATTCCCAAGAGAACTATACATTTTTTATTTCAATGCCAGGGTGAAAAAACTTTTTCTTTGACTCCGTTCATCCATACTGACTGAGTTACCTACCTGAGCATTTGACCCATATGCCTGTAAATCTTTCCGAGCTGTGTACCTGTCTAAATTACTTTTTAAATAGAACATCGAGAATAAAACATTTCAGCACAGTACAAGCCCTTCATCCTATGATGTCGGGCTGACCAATGGAAACCTACTCAACAAACCGAACCTTCTCTACCTCACTTCCATAACCCTCTATTTTCTTGTATCCATATGCCTAACTAAGTATTTTAAAAGTCCCCCTCCACCCCTGGCAAAGTATTCAAAGTGCCCTCTACTCTGGATAAAAAACTTACCCTGATGTTTCCCCTAACTTTTCATACACTCACCTTGTATAGATGTCCACTGGTGTTTGCTGCTCTCACCCTGGGAAAAAGGTGCTTGGTGTTCCCCTATCTCTGCCCCTCATAATCTTGGAGACCTCTACTAAGTCACCTCTCATCCTTCTTCATTCCAAAGACAAAGCTGTTAGCATGTTAAGACATGTTCTCCAATCTCCTCTGCACCCTCTCTACAGCTTCACTTCCTTCCTGTAATGAGGCAATCAGTACTGAACACAATACCCCGTGTGTGGTGTAAGCAGAGTTTTATAGAGCTGCAACATTACCTCGTGACTCTTTAACGTAATTCCCTGACTAATAAAGGCCAGCATACAATAAATTTTTTTAACTACCCTATCAACTTGTGTGGCAACCTTGAGAGATCAATGGATTTGGACCCAAAGGCCCTCTGTTCTTCCACACTATTAAGAATCCTGCCATTAACAAATATAAATGTATTTATATCCACCTTTATCACTTTCTTTGGCAGTTGTTCCACACACCCAACATCCTCAAAATGAAAAATGTTGGCCATCAGAACTCCTTTAAGTATTTCTCCTCTCACCTTATCACTAATAGTAGACTTACCTTCCATTAAAATAGACTGATTATTCACCTCATGAATTTTTATACTACCATAAAGTCACTCCTTAACCTTCTTCACTTCAGGAAAAGAAGGCCCAGCCTATCGGTTTCACTTTATAACTCATGCCCTCCAACCCCAGTTATTGTGTATGCACTCAGACAATTAAGACTAACATGGCTACTGACACACAGGGTTATATATATATGGAAGGGTGACATCATGACATGGGCGTCCTGATATCCAGCAGAGGGTGGGCTTATACCCAACACTCTCCCCACCCCACCCCCAACACCGCCAGTGCAGTAAATGCTCACTGGGCCCCTTTGAATTAATAAGATTACATTGGGCCCAGTGAGAATTAGAACACATCTCATGAGTAATTATAAAAGGAAAAGTATTTAATAATAATCAGAGAACATAGTCCTAAAAACGTTCAGGTGGTCTTCTTTCTCTTTTGGCCCACCTCGTGCGGTTTGCTATGCTAGTCTTTGCTCGGCACCCGTAGATAGATCAGCGGTCAAGACGGAGGCGACTACCCGTCTTCGCTGCCCCCCTGGCTGCGTGTCTCAGTTAGTGGACTCATCGCTGGACTGCTCGGTTCCGCGACACTTTCTGCCCTGCCCCCCACTCAGTCTAAGGGGTGGGATGGTCAGGGCAGGCCACAGGTCTGGTTCCACCTACTCCAGCTCATGAGGCAGTTCATGGATCTTAGTGTCAGTCAATGCTTTCACAATCTGTCCCCTACTAGCATAGAGTATGAGCAGGGGCTCAATTTTTGTAAGATACTCCTACCACCCACTTACAATGTTCTAGGTGAGGTTTGTGGCAATACTGTTTTTTTGCAATCAGAAACCCAGATCTGGATGAACTGTGGAGAGCCTGGTCCGCAAGTTGAGGCAAAACATTAGTTCTGCTGGGGTGCATTTTGTGGTAGGATGCAGCATGTTTCTGTACCCCAAGAGGAAATCTTCAATTTTGTGTGTCCAGGAGGCATTTAAAAGTTTCATGGTTCTCATTGCTTTTTTGAATGTTTATACAAAATATTCTGCCTCCCCATTAGTACTTGGGTGATAGGGTGCGGACAAAATATTCTGCCTCCCCATTAGTACTTGGGTGATAGGGTGCGGACAAAATATTCTGCCTCCCCATTAGTACTTGGGTGATAGGGTGCGGACAAAATATTCTGCCTCCCCATTAGTACTTGGGTGATAGGGTGCGGACAAAATATTCTGCCTCCCCATTAGTACTTGGGTGATAGGGTGCGGACAAAATATTCTGCCTCCCCATTAGTACTTGGGTGATAGGGTGCGGACAAAATATTCTGCCTCCCCATTAGTACTTGGGTGATAGGGTGCGGACAAAATATTCTGCCTCCCCATTAGTACTTGGGTGATAGGGTGCGGACAAAATATTCTGATATTGTTACTGTGCATAAATTTTTAAAGATGTTCTGATGTAAATTGAGGCCCATTGTCCGAAACTAATTCATGAGACAATCTGTAAGTGGCAGAGAGAGCTTGTAGACAGTCAATCGTGGGATCTGCTTTTGTATTTTTCAGCTGTGAAATTACTGGCCATTTGGAGTATGCGTCGACAGCTATTAGGACCATGAATGGTCCAGTGAAGTCTACGTGAATCCGATGCCAAGGTTTCGGTGGGCATTTCCATTGGTTAGCTTCAGCTTGCAGCATTTTTGGCTACATTGTCTGACATACTTTGCATTCTCTTACTGTTGTTTCAAAGTCTCTGTCTATGGAGGGCCACTGGACATGCATCTGGGCCAGTGCCTTCATTTATACCATTCCCAGATGGTTGTGGTGTGTCATGATAATGAATATGCATGATATGTATTAACCTGACCGGAAGTCAAATGGTATGCACTGGAGGTGGAATGTGCAGGATGATGAAATAAGGGAAGCAGGAAAATAAAGACACTGAGATGTTCAACTGGTAAAGCATGTGGTGATGGTGTTATTAATTTCACATTTCGGACCACAAATGTGACATTGACGATGAGGATAAACATTTTGGATTTTAAATGTGATAAACATTTTGGATTTTGAATCGGTGGCTTTGAGCTGGAGGTTTTCTTCATGGCAGTCACAGGAGCTGAATTTCTAGCACTTCGAGGTGTTCCTCATTTTGACCTGACGGGTGATGCAAGCACTGTGAGTGTGAAGTGGAAGGCATGGCTGGAAGAATTTGAAGCCTACGCCGACAGTCGTGGCCTATTTCTCGATAGCAGTACGGCGGAACAGAAAGCGCAGCGGAGGGCGTTACTTCTCTTCACCGCAGGACCCACAGTTCGGGAAACTCTTAAGACGCTTTCAAATACTGGAAGGAAGGAGGAATACCAGAAAGCTGTAGATGCATTGAATGCACACTATGTGGTGACACCGAATGCTACATTTCAACGCTATTTGTTTCGCAAAACAAAACAAGAAGATGGAGAAATGGTTGCCCAGTACGTGACGAGATTGCGACAACTGGCTGTGGGATGCAATTACGTGGTAGCTGATTTGGACAACCGGTTATTGGATCAAGTTGTGCAGCACTGCAGATCAGACAAACTCAGAATGCGACTCCTGGAAAAAGGGGGTGAGTTGAAACTTACCAATGCTTTAACAATGGCTGCTGCTTTAGAGGCTGTTGAGGGGCAATTTCATATCATGAAACTGAAAGACAATTCAAGCCAGCCCAGTAAAGACAAAGTTGGTTAACAAGTAAATAGGCTCTCGCATAGCCATAGCCAGCCAAGAAATATGCCGACACGTGACTTGGAGTGTTACAGATGTGGAAACAGAGGTCATTTTGGAAAAGACCCATGCTGCCCAGCAAAAGGCAAAGTTTGTAGAAAGTGTGGAGGTAAGGACCACTTTGCAAAGAAGTGCAAAAGCAAGTCAAATGCAAACCAGAATGGGAAGAGTACAGCTTCTAAAGGCAAAGCTTGGGGGAAAGGAAAGTATCCTGGAAAGAAAGGCACTATTCGCCATATAGAAGGTGACCCAGAAAGTGACGATGATGATGACAACCAGGATGGGCAGAAATATTATCAGTTTACATTGAATGATGTACATCATGAGAAGATCCCAGTGATAATTTGTGGTGTGACAGTTCCGGTCATTGTAGACTCAGGCAGTGACAGCAATGTAATTGACCGACATATATGGGAGAAATTGAAAAGAAAAAAATAATAATTTGTACATCAAAGAAGTATTCAAAGAAACTGTATCCATACACAGCAACCAAGCCATTGCAGACCATTGGATGTTTCACTGCGACTGTTGAAGCTGGTGACAAGTACACCGAAGAAGAGTTTGTTGTCATAGACGAGAGGGGAGAACCATTGCTGAGTAGACGCACGGCGCAAAACCTGGCAATACTTCATATTGGAGCTTGTGTCAATTCAGTTCAGTCATACGAGGATATGAAGCAAGAATTCCCCGCAGTTTTCCAGGGAGTAGGAAAGCTGAAAGGTCGACAATTAAAGCTAGCAGTGGACAAAACGGTCAAACCCAGTGCGCAGAACTCCATTTGGACCATGGGAAAGTCGAGGCCAAAATCAAAGAGTTGACCGAGCAAGACATTATTGAACCTGTAGAACATTCAACACAATGTGTCAGCCCAGTAGTGATCGTGCCCAAACCAAATGGTGACATAAGACTGTGTGTTGATATGAGGATGGCCAATGAAGCTATAATTCGAGAACGACACCCCATACCAACAGTGGAGGAAGTACTTCAGGAGTTAACTACCAGTCAGATGTTCTCAAAAATTGATTTAAAATGGAGCTATCATCAATTAGAGCTGGACCAGAATCCAGGGATGTGACAACATTTGTGACTCACTGTGGATTGTTCCGGTACAAGAGACTATCGTTCGGCATCAATGCAGCTCCTGAGATCTACCAGTACGAAATCCATCGAGTGATTCGAGGCATTCCTGGAGTTGCCAACATTTCTGATGACATCATAGTCCATGCGGCTACAAAGGAAGAGCATGACAGACGGTTGAGGTGTGTGCTATTCAGACTACAGGGGGCAGGTCTTACCGTGAATGGAGACAAGTGCCAGCTTGGTGTCTCAGAGATGGACTTCATGGGACACAGGCTTTCACGGGAAGGACTGAACCCAGCTGATGCCAAGGTGAAAGCTATTGCAGATGCACATGAACCCCAGAATGCAATGGAGATGAGGAGCTTCTTGGGATTGATTAATTATTGCGCAAAGTTCATCCCTAACTTTGCTACACTGCAGAACCATTGAGGAAACTAACCAGGAAAAGTGTACCATTCCATTTTGGCTCTGAGCAGAAGGAAGCATTCACAGCTCTGAAACAAAGTCTGACGAATGCCGATACTCTTGGGTATTATGATCCAGCTGCACTAACCAAAGTCATAGCGGATGCTAGTCCTGTTGGTTTAGGAGCCGTGTTGGTCCAGACGCATGATGAGGGACCAAGAATCATTGCCTATGCCAGCAGATCTTTGACAGACGTGGAAAGGAGATATTCTCAGACAGAGAAAGAAGCACTCAGACTTGTATGGGCCTGCGAGAGATTCCATGCATATTTGTATGGCATTGAATTTGAACTCATCACAGACCATAAACCATTGGAGGTGATCTATGCTGCCAGGTCCAAACCGTGTGCCAGGATAGAACGATGGCTGCTCAGACTCCAACCGTACAAGTACAGAGTAGTTCACATTGCCGGGAAAGCAAACATTGCTGATCCGCTGTCCAGATTGTTGAAAGATGGATGCCCACAATCCAAGTCAGAGCTGGGGACAGAAGCAAAGAGCTTTGTATGCTTCGTAGCGATTCAGTCAACACCAGAAGCTGTAACAACGAGGGTTGTCGAGAGAGAGTCCGAACATGACTCAGAACTCATGGAAGTTAGAGAATGTATCCAAAGTGGACAATGGGACAAGTGCATTCACAAGGCATATATTCCCATTAGAGACGAACTTTGTTGCATTAGGCAGTGTGTATTGAGGGGGTGTAGATTGGTGATACCACAGAGGTTGAGACCGAAGATCGTATCATTAGCTCATGAAGGACACCTAGGTATTGTTGGTACAAAGCAAAACCTCAGGAGTAAAGTATGGTGGCCAGGTTGTTATAAAGACACAGAGAAATTCGTCAGAACCTGCCATGGGTGTCAACTCACAAGTAGAAGTAATCCTCCAGAGCCGATCCGGAGTACGCAACTCCTGACAGGACCGTGGATCGATGTAGCTGTTGATTTTCTCTGACCTTTACCAACTGGTGAGTCAATCATGGTAGTGGTAGATTACTACAGCAGATACTATGAGTACTCTGTGATGAGGTCAACGACCACTGAAAAAACAATACAAGCATTGGCAGAGATCTTCGCGAGATATGGATTGCCTGTTACGCTATATTCTGACAATGGTCCACAGTACATTTCAGAGACATTTGCTGAATACACGAGGACCACAGGTATCCACCATCATAAAGTAACTCCTAAATGGCCGCAAGCCAATTGGGAAGTAGAGAGACAAAATCAGTCCATCGAAAAACGATTACGGATTTCTCATCTAGAAGAACAGTTGAGCTATTATATTACATTTGGTTATAACATGTTTATGTTACGTTTTGTGAAGAGGGAATTTGAAGTTGTTTTTGTTTTGAATTTGAAGTTTTGTTGGTTCAGAAGGCAGAAAAATGCTATTGATAGTGTTTAAGTGTTTACCGGAAGTCAGATGGTATGCACTGGAGATGGAATGTGCAGGATGATGAAATAAGGGAAGCAGGAAAATAAAGACACTGAGATGTTCAACTGGTAAAGCATGTGGTGATGGTGTTATTAATTTCACATTTCGGGCCACAAATGTGATAGTGGTGCAGTTCTGATAACATGATAGTTTGCCATTTGGCTGGAATAATTGTACAGGTACCCCATAGTAAACATCCTTCTTCGACTGATAGTTCATGGCGGCGTGTGTGGTAAGGTTTTAGATCTTTTGGAATGACTTCATATTCAGGCCACCCATTAAGGAGGAAGTATAGAATCTTGCTTAATGTTGCCTCTTTTCGGGTTTCCTTTGTGATCATCTGGGCTGTAATGGGCAGTTGTTGAAGTTGTTCTTGGTTGACGGCTGCTGCCTCTGCTCTCCATTTAATGATTTCTTCTCATTTTTCTGTCTCAGGTTGTGGCATGTGTGATAAGGCATCTGCATGGCTGTTGAGTGTTCCTGGTTTATGTTTTCTTCTTTGGCTTGGCTTCGCGGACGAAGATTTATGGAGGGGGTAAAAAGTCCACGTCAGCTGCAGGCTCGTTTGTGGCTGACCAGTCCGATGCGGGACAGGCAGACACGATTGCAGCGGTTGCAAGGGAAAATTGGTTGGTTGGGGTTGGGTGTTGGGTTTTTCCTCCTTTGCCTTTTGTCAGTGAGGTGGGCTCTGCGGTCTTCTTCAAAGGAGGCTGCTGCCCGCCAAACTGTGAGGCGCCAAGATGCACGGTTTGAGGCGTTATCAGCCCACTGGCGGTGGTCAATGTGGCAGGCACCAAGAGATTTCTTTAGGCAGTCCTTGTACCTTTTCTTTGGTGCACCTCTGTCACGGTGGCCAGTGGAGAGCTCGCCATATAATACGATCTTGGGAAGGCGATGGTCCTCCATTCTGGAGACGTGACCCATCCAGCGCAGCTGGATCTTCAGCAGCGTGGACTCGATGCTGTCGACCTCTGCCATCTCGAGTACCTCGACGTTAGGGGTGTGAGCGCTCCAATGGATGTTGAGGATGGAGCGGAGACAACGCTGGTGGAAGCGTTCTAGGAGCCGTAGGTGGTGCCGGTAGAGGACCCATGATTCGGAGCCGAACAGGAGTGTGGGTATGACAACGGCTCTGTATACGCTTATCTTTGTGAGGTTTTTCAGTTGGTTGTTTTTCCAGACTCTTTTGTGTAGTCTTCCAAAGGCGCTATTTGCCTTGGCGAGTCTGTTGTCTATCTCATTGTCGGTCCTTGCATCTGATGAAATGGTGCAGCCGAGATAGGTAAACTGGTTGACCGTTTTGAGTTTTGTGTGCCCGATGGAGATGTGGGGGGGCTGGTAGTCATGGTGGGGAGCTGGCTGATGGAGGACCTCAGTTTTCTTCAGGCTGACTTCCAGGCCAAACATTTTGGCAGTTTCCGCAAAGCAGGACGTCAAGCGCTGAAGAGCTGGCTCTGAATGGGCAACTAAAGCGGCATCATCTGCAAAGAGTAGTTCACGGACAAGTTTCTCTTGTGTCTTGGTGTGAGCTTGCACGCGCCTCAGATTGAAGAGACTGCCATCCGTGCGGTACCGGATGTAAACAGCGTCTTCATTGTTGGGGTCTTTCATGGCTTGGTTCAGCATCATGCTGAAGAAGATTGAAAAGAGGGTTGGTGCGAGAACACAGCCTTGCTTCACGCCATTGTTAATGGAGAAGGGTTCAGAGAGCTCATTGCTGTATCTGACCCGACCTTGTTGGTTTTCGTGCAGTTGGATAATCATGTTGAGGAACTTTGGGGGACATCCGATGCGCTCTAGTATTTGCCAAAGCCCTTTCCTGCTCACGGTGTAAACTAAAAGGCTTGTTGTCTGTGATCAGGGTGATTTTTTTTCCATAAAGATATTGGTGGAATTTTTTTATACCAAAATTTATTGCCAATCCTTCTCTTTCTAATTGGGCACAATTGCGTTCACTTGTGGTTAATGTTTGCGAAGCATACGCTACTGGTTGTTCACCTTTTTCTGTGATTTGGGATAGTTCCGCTCCTAGTCCCACTGGTGAAGCATCCACGGCTAGTGTAATTTCTTTACTAGGGTCGTAGTGGATCAGCACCTTATTTGTTGACGTTAGTATTTCCTTTAGTTGATCGACTGTGTTTTTAGTTTTTTTGTTCCAATACCATGTTTGATCTTTCTTGAGCAATTAGTTCAGTTTTTGGTAGTGATTAACAAGTCCTAGGACGGACTGTAATTCTGATTTGTAGGTTGGGTATGGGGCCTTACGAAGTGCTTGTTCCTGCTGGATTCATTCACACTCCTCTCGTTGTCGATTGTAAACCCAAGGTATGTTACTGAGAGGCGTGTGAAGACACATTTGTCCTTTCATAATCCTATATTAGCCTGTTGTAATCTGGTTAAAACCTTTTCATGGTTTTGTAAGTGTTCACTGTCGTTTCGGCCCGTGATGATAATTTCATCTTGGTAACAAACACCCAACTGAGAGTTCATGTAGTAATTTGTCCATTGTGCTTGAAAAATCGCAAGTGCTGTTGAAATTCCGTAAGGCATGCATGTATAATATGTGAATAGTCCCAGATGGGTATTGATTGTCACATATTCCCTTGATTTTTTTTGTCCATTTCTATCTCTTGATATGCTTATGACAAATCTAGTTTTGTGAATTTTTACCCTCCATTTAGTGCTTGGAACAATTCTTTTGCCTTGGGTATTGGGTGTTCGGGTTTTTTGAGTGATGGATTGATGGTGATTTTGTAATCGCTGCAAATGTGAATCTCACTGTTTGCTTTTTGTACAGGTACGATGGGCGCTTCCCAATCGCTTTATTGTATTGGTTCTAATATGCCTTCATGTTTTAGTCTGTTTAATTCAGCCTCAATTTTCCCTTTCATAGCAAATGGGACTGTTCTGGCTTTGAAGAATTTTGGCTCTGCATTATCTTTTAATTGCAGTTTGGCTTGAACACCTTTGATTTTCCCCAATTCTTGTTGGATAACCATTGTGTGGTTGTTGAGGATTTGGTCGAGTTCTGGCTGGGAGGTGTCCATGTGGTTTACATTTAGTATTAAACTGATTTCCAGCCAATCTAGGGGAATGTGATGTAGTCAATTTCTTCTGAAAAGTGCTGGTCACTGGGTATTTACAATGTAGAGAGTGTTTTTGGTTGCTGTTGTTTGTATTGTACTTGGACCATACATTTTCCAAACACTCCTGTAACAGATCTTGAGTTATTTCAGTTGTTTTTACTGGGAAGCGTGGTAGCAAATATTCCTTTACATGTAACGGCATTAGGGACACCTCTGCTCCTGTGTCTAACTCCATCTTCAGAGGATGTGCGTTTATTTTTAAGCTGTATAAAGATTGCTGTATTTCCTACATATTTTCCTCGGATGTGTAATATCTCAGGAGCTGAAATTTCAGGAGCTTGAAGGTCAGTCATTGGGCTGCTATCATCATCGTTGCTAGGTTGCCTCTCTCTCTATCTTTCTCTCTCTCTGCAATTGTTTTGACTTTAGCTGCCTGTTTATTTGCAGGCAACCTGCACTTTAGAAGCGGATATTTAGCTTCGATATGTCCTTCTGTATTGCAATGGCTGCATTTAGAATTTTTAAGGAAGTTTTCTGGTCGGTGGTTTTATTTCCCACAACGGATGCATTATTGGCGGGAAGACCTCCCGACCAGTAGATCTGGTTGACCCACATACAAGTTTTTATCTGCCATTTCAGAGCTGCAGGCTACCCTGTATACCATCTGTAATGTAATGTCTTGATTTACTTCCAATAATTTTTGCCTTGCTTGGTGGTTTTCCAGCCTCATCACTAATCAGTCTCACATTGCCTGATTTAGAACTTGCTCGAAATGACCAGTTTGGACAACGATTCCAGGTTTCATTTACTGTTTCTCCTGGTCCTTGTCCACTTTCATAGAATTGTTGCCATTCTGCTGTAAGTGGTAGTTTGCAGCTTAAATGGTTTCTTAGAGCTGTGCATATTTTGTTGAATGTCTTTGTCCCTGATCTTCTGGGGACTAAAAGGTTCTAAGGAGGTCAAAGGTTTTGCTGCCCATTATACTGAGGAAGAGGGCACATTTGCGGTGTACTGGACCTTCTGCAATATTGTGGGCTACACAGTAGTGGTTAAACTGTTCTATGTAATTATCTCAACTCTCTTCGATTTTGTTGAATTCCCTGAACTTTCCCTCCACCATCTTGGCGTGCTTCTACCTTGATCTTATGGCGGAAATATGTTGAGTTGTTAGGTAGTCGTTTTCTACCTTCCTTCTCACATTTGGTGCATGGACTATGTGTAGGGTTTGATTTGTTCCTTGCCGCCACTGTTGTGTATGCACTTACACAATAAAGACTTGGAGACGTGATGCTTTCTCATCCTTTTCTTCTATTAGACTAACCTGGCTACTGACACACGGGGATATGTATATGGATGGGTGACATCATGACATGGGCGTTATGATGTCCAGCAGAGAGTGGGCTTATACCCAACACCAGTAATGTTCTCATAAATGTTTTCTGCACGCTTTCTAGTTTAATAACATCCTTTTCCAAACCCTAGGTGACAATGATATGCCATCATCATCAACAATCAGAATTAGAATTTATTGTCATGAACAAGTCACAAAATTCATTGTTTTATGACCACATCACCGTTCACACATTCACATACACAATCTTACAACAATAAATAAAAATAATAATGCTCAAAAAGTAAGTCACTGGCTTTGGTTCATTGATTATTCAGGAATCTGATGGCAGCGGGGTAGAATCTGTCCTTGTGCCAATGTGTGCTCGTTTTTAGGCTCCTGTACCTTTTTTCCAATGGTAGGAGAGTAAAGAGGACATGGCCTGGTTGGTGGATGTCCTAAAGGATAGAGGGTGCTTTATTAAGGAACTGTCTCATGTAGATGTCCTCGATAGAGTGGTCTGGTCTCTGTGATGTTGCAGGCCGAGTTAACAACCATCTGGAGTTTTTCCTTTTCCCTGAGTTTTGGCACCTCCCATGCCAGGCAGTGATGCAACCAGTCAAAATGCTATCCATGGTACACCTGTAGAAGTTTTCAAGAGTCTTTGGCGACATGCTAAATCTCATCAAACTACTCACAAAGTATAACGGCTTGTGAGCCTTCTTTGTGATTGCATCGACATGGAGGCTCCAGGACAGATCCTTGGGGATGTTGACACCTAGGAATTTGAAGTTCTTGGCCCTCTCTACTACTGAGCCCTCAAATGTAGTCTATAGCTGGATGATTTATTGAAAACTTTAATTGTGATTGTAATGAGATGTCAGTGTTGAATTTCTCAGCAAAAGGAGGTGTAAGACTCTCCTTCCATCTGATAGCCTATAGATCATCCTTGGTTAAGGCATTGTACCTGTTTAGCCTCCAAATCAGGGTCATGTGAAGGCATAAATTGCTGATGGTGGATAGTTTTTATAAGCAGATTCTACAAAGTGTTATTTATGGTTGTAAAGCTAAAGATGTTGGGCAGATGAATCTGCTGATCAATGACCATGCTTACCCATCCAGTATGGACACTGCACCTGAAGAAGGCAACGGGAAACCACTTCAATATTTTTCCCCTTGTTTAATATGAACTCAACATCGACTACAGTTTCAGCTCAAAGATGGAGCCTTCACCGAAGGAGAACAGGGGAGGCAACAACTACAGTTTGGAGGGTGGAGAGATCGTGATGGATGGAGAGACATGATCACCCATGCCGAACGGCGAGAGACCTAAATGAATGAAGATGTTGTGAATCACATTAATGCCAGAAGGATGACCTTTATAAAAAGAGGAACATTACATTTTGCTTAAGGTAAAATGATGTCCATTGGCATACAGTGAAGGATTGAACTTTCTATTTTTTATCCCCTTCTGAAGATGGTGATCAGTGCTGGAACACGATTGATTTCCAACAGCTCTCCATTTGGAAACTCACCAAAGATCACTCCCTTCAGACGATGTCAGGAGACTTGATAATTATCCCAAATATGAGCATCCAGCAGGAGGTCCTTTATCTCTATGCTCTGCAGAAATAGATTTTGAAAAAAATGCCAGCCACTTCACTTCACACTACTAACTTCTGAATAGGCCTCTTCTATAGACATTTAAGTAGTTAAAAAGAGCTAATAATACCTATTTTCGGTGATTGCTTGAAATGCCTAAGAACAAAAGCAGAATGAATTCATCAGCACGACCAACATCTGTGTTTGATTGGCACAGGCTGCCATTTGGTATGCTTTCCATGTCCCCCACCTGATAGTTATCTCGAATTGTACATTGTACAGATGGTTTTGTATACAATAAAGGAAAGCTTTGTCGAAGCAGCCGTGCCTCTGAAGCCATGCTGCACTATGACTGAGTAATGTTGCAGAGGGATAAATACTTCTGGCAACCAGCTGTCCTATTTACAATGCCACAGTTGGCAGGCTACAGCAATAAATATTGGCTTGCCTTTTGAGACCATAGGTTTTAATTCTCACTCATGTTTGGTGACTGGTCTGTGCAGAAAGTCTGTCTTGGCCTCATGAAATGTCTGGAAATGAGTCTATGATTGACACAGGGATTAAATATCTCTCTGAATTTTAAACCAATTACTCATGTAACTTGTATTGCCCATATTTAACTCGGACTTTTCTTTCCAACCAAAAGCATACAATACATCTTTGTTTCATTTCAGCCTCTATTACATATTTCAACTCAATGTTGAATCAATTAATTCTCATTGTAAATTAAACAACTAGAACCCTCAATCTCATGAGTAAAATGAGATTTCATTCTGGGTCTCATCACAAGCACTTTTCATGAACCAAGGCCAGATGAGAAATTGCCATGTTAATTGTTCAACATTCACCCAGCAATTATGAAGCAGCACAAGTCAATATGCCAAGTCTGATTGAAAAGCTCTTTGGGCTGATTCTATGGAATTGACTTGGCAGCATTTTAATTGGACACTGAGGAAGAATACAACAAACAAAGCAAATTCAACAATGGTCTTCATGACTCCACTTCCCTGTGTGCCAGCATCAGTAATTGGAAGGAGATTTTGGCAGAGTGATCGGGGCAAAGCCAATCCTCGTGGAGATTTAGTCTATTGACCGAACAGGTCAGAAAATAATTGCATTTCAGGGTGAAAGACCTTCACGCTACACAACCCATTTCTTTTAAATCCTTCCATTTGCTTTTCAATACTTTTATAGCGCTGATAGAAAAAGCATAATTGGTAACAACATGAATAGCCAGACCCCTTTTAAATTGGATTTATAAAGGAAAATAAAATACTCTGATCACTTTAAAGATAATTCCAGATTTGCTTGAAATTTTTAACATGATTATGATGCACATTGTTCCGATGGCTTTTTTCTTCCATAGTAATTTTTGGATAACTGCTTTACATTGAAACATTACTGATAATTGAAAGTATCTCCCATTCATTTACACGGTCCTGCTTTTCTCAAAAGAACAGGTCACATGAGTGAATCCAGATTAACGTAATACAATTGAGTGTTTCTAGCAAGGTGGAACTCATCTACTGTTGGATGTATTAAATATATTATAAGATTTGTCATTGAACCATTTCTGAAATATATCCATTGCCATCAATGGACTGAATGCCAGGAATTCAACGTGCATAAGTCATTGTATTATGTACTTAGTGTATGTGCCAAGGATAATTTTTTTCTTTGCCTTTTATAGTACTGTTCCTTATGTCTCTTTTTTTTTATTTTAGAAGTTAAATGAAACCTTGTTTGGCTTTACACACAACAGTTTAGGCAGAAAGAGGCATCACAATTTTTTTTAATAGGAGTTTCCCGAGTGCAAATTGCCTACCTTTTCTTCAACATGAAAACATTGACTACACTTCAAAAGTTTTAAACGGACTGCAATGTGCATTGAGTGCAGTGAAGTTGTAAAAAGAAATATATTTTTATTCAAAAATAACAAAAAATCTAGGAAATTATAGTCTAGCAAGTCTCAAATCAGTGGGAGGGAAACTGTGGGAGAGGATAATTGGTGATAAGATTTATGCACATTTGGAAATATCATTAAGATTGGTCAGATTATAAACAGTCAGCAAGACATTGTGTGGAGCAGGTCATGTCTTACAAATTTGATTGAGTTTTTTGTGGAGATGAGAAAGGTGGTTGATGAGGGGAGACAGTGGCTGGTGTCCATAGTGTAGAGGCATTTGACAAGGTATCTCATAGTAGGCTGATTCAGATGATACATCTGCATAGTATCTACAGTAAATTGGGAGTTTGGTTGGTCCATAAAAGAATGTGCATAGCTGTAGAAGGGTGGCAAGTCAAACAGTGTCCTTTATGTAGCAAGAGCAAGGATACATAACCAATGTTTCGGACTGGAGCCCTTCATCAAAGTATGAGAAAATGCTGACAATCATCCAAACAAAAGGGTTGGGGGGGGGGAAGGAGAAGAGAAGAGAAGGAGGGGACAATATAAATGAAGGGGAGGAGGATGGTAGAGCTGTGTGTGTGAAAGAACTGGAATGACAGAAAAGGAGGGGGATAAAAGGAAAGCAGGTTTAATAAAAAGCAGTTATGTCAATGTTCATGCCATGTGGTTGGAGGGTGCCCAAATGGAAAATAAGGTGTTCCTCCTGCGGGTGGTCAGGATGCAGGTAGGGTGTCTACAAAATTTTGTTATTTTCTTTCTGTGATGTTGGTGATGGGATCTCTGTGTGTGATTTATATTAATGACCTGGATGTGGTGGCCTATCGAGAAATGAAATAGAATATAAATCAGTTACAGATATGGGCTCAGAAATGGCAGACAGTATGAGGTGTTGTAATTAGGAAGGTCAAATATAAGGGGACAGTATATATAAATAACAGGACTTGTAAAAGCATTAATAAACCAAAGGATCTGGGGTTTTGCACAATAGATCTTTGAGTTAAGGTGGGAAAGCATTGTGTACAAAATTAATTAATTGTCTATGTGAGGCAAAGACTAAGATATAGAAGCAAAATCATATTAATCAAGCATTCAGAACAATTTGAAAGTTGTGGCCTCTTTGCAAGTATGTATGGCTTCAGAACTCTGAATTCCCTCAGTAAAAGCAGATAACTTTACAAAATCGGCAGATGGTGTTAAAATCAAAGCTCACTGGCACAGGAACTCAATGCAAACCTTAATTGGAGGAAATGGATTCGCTCCCGAAATTCCTTGCACTGCACATTTTTGTTTTCAGAGATCAGGAGCTTCCTCATAAGAGAAGTGAGGAGTCTGGAGCACAACATGTGTGCCTGCTGCCAACGAACGAGTCGCTCAATCCACCAGCATTATCTCCTTGTTATCTTAGACTCATAGCATGAGGCTTAGGCCCTGATCCCATTGCAAGGGAAAGACATACTGTTCGACTGAGGCCTGATCGTATAATGTGAAAGGATATTGGCTTATGGACTTCTGAACTACTTTGGGATATCTTGAGGCACCATATTAAAGCAAAATTAATTCAGAAAATGCTGGCAGCATTCAGCATGTCAGGTGGAATCCGTGGAGAATGAAACAGGGTCAGATAAAATGGAAGGAAAAGAGGCAGCAAATACAGAAGTCTGTGAGAACATTGAAGGCAAGACCAATTGATTTCAGATTTATTGTCACAGTAAATACATGACATCACATACAACTCTGAGATTCTTTTTCTGCAAGCTATGCAGAATTACCATTTATTGGTAGTGCAAAATAAAACTACACGCAGCGTAAAGAGTAAAGAACTCTGAACAGATAACAAATGTAAACAAACTGTGCAATACAGAGAGAATTTTTAAAAAATCAATAAAGTGCTCAAGTAAGAGTCCTTAAAAAAGTCCCTGATTGAGTTTGTTGATCAGGACTCTGATGGTGAAGGAGTAGCAGCTGTTCCTGGTGGTACGAGTCTTGTGGCACCTATACTTCTTTCCTGATGCCAACAGCGAGAACAGAACATGTGATGGGTGGTGTGGATCCTTGATAATTTCAGCTGCTCTCCAACAGCAGTGCTCCCTGTAGGTGTTCTCAATAGTGGAGAGGATTTTGCCTGTGATGTCCTGGGCTGTGTCCACTACCTTTTGCAGGGCAGCACATTTTCCACTACATATCTGTAATTTTCCAGGGTTTCCAATGTCATACCAAATCTCCGCAAACTCTTGAGAAATTAAAGGCAATGACGTGCCTTCTTCACGATGCCTTCAGTATGTTAAGTTCAGGAAAGATCATCCGATATAGTGACTCCCAAGAACTTAAATTTGCCCACCCTCTCCACTTCTGAATCCCGAATGATCATTGGATTGTATACCTCTGGCTTTCCCTTCCTGAAATCAACAATCAGCTCCTTAGTTTTTGTTGACATTGAGTGCAAGATTGTTATTGGTGCACCATTCAGCCAAGTTTTAAATCTCCCTCCTATATGCTGACACATCACCTTTATTTATACAACCCACTATAGAGGTATCATCGGCAAATTTGTAGATGGTGTTACTGTCATACTGAGCCACACAGTTGTAGGTGTAAAGTGAGTAGAGCAGGTGGCTAAGAACACAGCACTGACGTGACCCAGTACTGATGGAGATTGTGGAGGAGATGTTCATACCAATCATCACTGATTGTGGTCTGAAGGTGAGGAAATCAAGGTTCCAATTACACAATGGGGTGTTGAGTCCCAGGTCTTGGAGTTTGCTTTTCAGTTTTGAGAGGATGATGGTGTTAAATGCTGAAGTGTAGTCGATAAAAAGCATTCTGATGAATGCTGTCCAAGTGTTCCAGGGCTTTGTGTAGACGTAATGAGATGGCATCATTATAAACCTGTTGCTACAATAGGTGAACCGTCTCTGTTCCGACAGGAGCTGAAATGCTTCAACATCAGCCCTTCAAAACACTTCATCCTGCTGATGGAAGTGCCACTGGCTGAAGTCGTTATGACAGGTTACTGCACCCTTCTTGGGATCTGTAATGATTGATGTCTGCTTGAAACAGGTGCGTACCACACCCTGCCAGAGTGAGATATTGAAGATACCCGTGAATACCTTGGTAAATTACTCAGCGCAGATTGAATATCATATCTCGTGATTGAGAAGGGTGTGAAAAACTGGTGTATTTAAATGTGACTGGGGAGAGGTAAAGATAAGACAAATACTGATGAAATTGTCAATAGAAGTGTTAAAAATGTTAAGTCTTTAGAGCAATAATGCAGACAAGAATTGTAGTTTGAGTGCTAAGTCTTCGCACGTTTTTGAAAATAATCTACTAATCAGAGAGAGTGTGCAATGGCTGACACAGTGCTACACAGATGTTGTGTAGAATCTTTGTGACTGATATTTTCTGTGGAATTTGAGCAGAAACAATTTGACACAGAGCACTTCACACTATTAAGACAGGTCTCAGGCTACCATACAAACTGATATCAACTGGTTGCTGTCTCAATAGTATGGACAAATGGAAATATAAATATACTGTGGTAATATAATATAAAAGGTATGTTAATGGACAAATAATCCATAAAATATCTGTTCAAATCTCACCATTTCAGATTGAGAATAAATTCATAAGAGCCTCAATACATAAGAAATGAGAGCAGGAGTTGGCCATCTGTCTCATCGAGCCTATTCTACCATTCAACGATATCGTGGCTGATTTGGCTGTGGATTCAGCTCCACTTACCCGCTTGCTACCCATAATCTTAATTCCCTTACTGTGCAAGAGAATCTGTGTCTGTGTCTTAAATACATTCAGTGAGACTGTCCCTTCTGTTTCATTGAGCAGAGAATTCTACAGATACTGGGAGAAGCAGTTTCTCCTTATCTCTGACTTAAATCTGTTTCCTCCCCCCCAAATCTTGCTGCTCTATCCCCTAGATCTACTGTCTTTTGCAGTAGAAATAACCTCTTTACTTCCATCTAAGAATATAGCTGATTGTTGATTTCAGGAAGGGAAAGCCAGAGGTATACAATCCAATGATCATTCGGGATTCAGAAGTGGAGAGGGTGGGCAAATTTAAGTTCTTGGGAGTCACTATATCGGATGATCTTTCCTGAACTTAACATACTGAAGGCATCGTGAAGAAGGCACCAGCCATACAGTCCCTTTTAATCAATTCCTTTCATAATTTTATGTTTATATCACATCCTCCCTCCAGAAGGATGACAAGGGACTTTATAAAAACATATAGAATTATGAGTGTAATCCAACAAATGTAGTCCAATGAAGGACCACACAAGATGGCATAATGGCAGCGATCAGGACCAGTGTTTGAATCACACGCTGTCTGGAAGGAGTTTGTACATTCTCCCCATGTCCTTGGGGGTTCCATTTTTTCCCCACCATTCAAGACGTACTGGGGGTGTAGATTAATTGGGTGTAAATTGAGTGGCATGGACTCGGGCTGAAATGTCCTGTTTCTGGGTTGTAGGTCTAAATTTAAAAAAAATAAAAACATTGCATTTGCCTTCTTAATTACTTGCAGCACCTATAATTAAACATTTTTTTGCTTTGTGTACAAACACTCCCAGGTTTCTTTCCACACACATGCTGTGATTTTTCATAATATAAATCATTGATTAATTTACTCCGTTATTTTCCAAAGTGTATGATTTCACTTTCACCATTGTTGATCTCGATCTTCCAGACCATTGCCCACTCATTAAGCTATCCATATCTCTCTGGATCCTCTAAACAATTGTTTTTTTCTACTCAATTAAGTGACACCAGCAAATGAACAAGTGATACACTTGGACCCTCCTCCAAAAATGAGCAGTTGATTCCTGCAGCACCAGCCATTAACAGCCAACCAGAGAAACAGCTATTTATCCTCAATCATTGAAATGAATGTTGAAAATGTAAATAAAAATGAATTTGAGAATGTATTTAACTCTGTACGTAATTTGGGGATAGAGTTATTTTATTTATTCATTTACAGCCATTTATTATCCATCCCTGATTTCTCTGTTGAACTGAAGAGGCATTTTATAGTTAACCATATTGGTCAACAATATATTCACAAGAATATACGAGCCACACCATGTAAGGATGGCAGTTTTTCTTCCATGAAGGGAATTTATTTTGAGAGCATGGTAATGGGCCTTTTTGGCCCAAGCCATCAACAAACACCTATGTGAGCAATGAACCTACTAGCCCTGCATGTCTTTGGGATGTGGGAGGAAACCAGAGCACCCAGAGGAAACTCACACAGACATGGGAAGAACAAACAAACTCTTTACAGACAGCACCGTATTTGAACCCCTGTCGCTGGCATTGTAATGGGGTTGTGCTAGCCAGTGCACAAACACAGACTGGATAACTGCATTGCACAGCTCCCTGTTGCCTTTTATTCTCTATCCCACTGCTGCTTGTTTGTAAACCATGTCCATCATAGGCTTGAGGAACAGTATGTTATGCTGTAGCCTTTACAACATTGGTAGGTTGAAACAAAGAAAATCTACAGATGCTGTGATGCTAGTTAATACACAAAAGTGCTGGAGAAACTCAGCAGGTGCATGACAAAGGGCTCAGGCCTGAAATATTAGTTATATATCTTTGCCTCCTATGGATGCTACTGCATCTACTGAGTTTCTCCAGCACTTTTTGGTGATAGCTTGCTTTCTCTGTCTATATCAGAACTAGCCATTTCTGTTGTAAGTCAATCATCTGTAATATTGGTTCAGTTTCTCTCTCAGGATATTTACATATTATCACAAGGTTAGTTATGTATTTTGCAGACATTATTCTGGCAGCCATCAATAAGGTTTTATATTTCTTCAAGCATTGTTGTTTTTTATTGTTATTGCTGCTTAATTCAAGGTTATCAGAGATTTTAAAAAATGAAGCATCCACAGGGGTCCACATAATTATAGATGTTCTTCCTAAATTTCTCCTAATTGGTGCATCATTGCCTCATTGGACCATGCAGACAATAAGATGAACGCTTTACACATAGGAAATTTATTTATTGCTGCTTTGTATGTAGGAAGTCTGACCATCTGCAGATTTCTTGAATTTTCTCCAATTGTGTTTTCACTTTGGCAGCATTGTCCTTGGTGAAAACCATTCAAGAGAAAGATCAGCAAGTCCACAATTGAAAAATAAATATATTCCCCAATCTTTAAAAGAATCCTTTGTGAATTCAACAGATCTTGTGCTTTCATGCAGCCGTTGCCTTGGCAACTGAAAAGACTTGGACTCTGCACAACACAGCTTGTTAGGTATTAAATTTGATGCTGTCTGGAAATAAACAATAAAGAATAGGTACATCGTCTGCAAAATTTAGTTCATAAAATGAATATCAGGTCATGATAAAATGAATAGTTTAATTAATTAGTTTTCTTTGACTAATTCAAAATGCTAATTGCTTTCAGGATTACAATTCTGCTGAATTTAGTTGACCACAAATATCCAAATCCAATAAGGTCAGTAAAAATTAAGCCTTGTAGATTGAACTACAAAGGGACAACTACACCTTGTCAAGCATATGATAAATTACACTGGACAGCAAAATTTTTCAATAGGTTGCTTCTTGAAAAAAAATGGGGGATTGTGATAGACAACTTCAACCTGAACACAAATAAAATGCACAAAATATTAGCCTGGCAACTTAAAACAGAACAAGCTAAAAGAACTGTATTGGCATCAAGGAAAAAGGACAAACAAATTACATATAATCCAATGGAGATTAATGAGAACTTTAAGGAATTTTATGAACAATTATACCAAACTGAGAACGAGGAGAAAGTAGACAAAATAGAAGAGGTTTTAGCTAAAATTGAACTGCCAAAATTGCAAGAGGAGCAAAACAAGTTGATAAAACCATTTGAAATAGAGAAAATAGAGAAAATAAAAAAAAGCTGCCGAACAATAAAACGCCTGGAGTGAATGGATTCCCAATAGAATTCTATAAAACATTTAAAGAGTTATTAATTCCTCCTCTCCTGGAAGTAATGAACCAGATAGAATAAACACAAAACTTGCCAGATTCATGTAAAACAGCAATAATTATAGTAATACCAAAGATGGGGAAGGATCCACTAACACCAGCATCATATAGACCAATATCTCTACTTAATTCAGATTATAAGATAATAGCAAAACTATTAGCAAACAGATTGGCCGACTGTGTACCAAAAATAGTAAAACTAGATCAAACTGGATTTATTAAGAAAAGACGAACAGCAGATAATGTCTGTAAGTTCATTAATTTAATTCATGCAGTTCAAGGAAATAAGATATCATCAGTGGCAGTAGCTTTAGACGCAGAAAAAGTGTTTGACAGGATAGAATGGAGTTATTTATTCAAAGTATTACAGAGGTTCAACCCCAACAATGAAGACGCTGTTTACATCCGGTACCGCACGGATGGCAGTCTCTTCAATCTGAGGCGCCTGCAAGCTCACACCAAGACACAAGAGAAACTTGTTCGTGAACTACTCTTTGCAGATGATGCCGCTTTAGTTGCCCATTCAGAGCCAGCTCTTCAGCGCTTGACGTCCTGCTTTGCGGAAACTGCCAAAATGTTTGGCCTGGAAGTCAGCCTGAAGAAAACTGAGGTCCTCCATCAGCCAGCTCCCCACCATGACTACCAGCCCCCCCACATCTCCATCGGGCACACAAAACTCAAAACGGTCAACCAGTTTACCTATCTCGGCTGCACCATTTCATCAGATGCAAGGATCGACAATGAGATAGACAACAGACTCGCCAAGGCAAATAGCGCCTTTGGAAGACTACACAAAAGAGTCTGGAAAAACAACCAACTGAAAAACCTCACAAAGATAAGCGTATACAGAGCCGTTGTCATACCCACACTCCTGTTCGGCTCCGAATCATGGGTCCTCTACCGGCACCACCTACGGCTCCTAGAACGCTTCCACCAGCGTTGTCTCCGCTCCATCCTCAACATCCATTGGAGCGCTCACACCCCTAACGTCGAAGTACTCGAGATGGCAGAGGTCGACAGCATCGAGTCCACGCTGCTGAAGATCCAGCTGCGCTGGATGGGTCACGTCTCCAGAATGGAGGACCATCGCCTTCCCAAGATCGTATTATATGGCGAGCTCTCCACTGGCCACCGTGACAGAGGTGCACCAAAGAAAAGGTACAAGGACTGCCTAAAGAAATCTCTTGGTGCCTGCCACATTGACCACCGCCAGTGGGCTGATAACGCCTCAAACCGTGCATCTTGGCGCCTCACAGTTTGGCGGGCAGCAGCCTCCTTTGAAGAAGACCGCAGAGCCTACCTCACTGACAAAAGGCAAAGGAGGAAAAACCCAACACCCAACCCCAACCAACCAATTTTCCCTTGCAACCGCTGCAATCGTGTCTGCCTGTCCCGCATCGGACTGGTCAGCCACAAACGAGCCTGCAGCTGACGTGGACTTTTTACCCCCTCCATAAATCTTTGTCCGCGAAGCCAAGCCAAAGAAAAAGAAGAAAAAAAGATTACAGAGGTTCAACCTACCAGAAAAATATATTAATTGGATTCTTCTTCTTTGGCTTGGCTTCGCGGACGAAGATTTATGGAGGGGGTAAAAGTCCACGTCAGCTGCAGGCTCGTTTGTGGCTGACAAGTCCGATGCGGGATAGGCAGACATGGTTGCAGCGGCTGCAGGGGAAAATTGGTTGGTTGGGGTTGGGTGTTGGGTTTTTCCTCCTTTGCCTTTTGTCAGTGAGGTGGGCTCTGCGGTCTTCTTCAAAGGAGGTTGCTGCCTGCCAAACTGTGAGGCGCCAAGATGCACGGTTTGAGGCGATATCAGCCCACTGACGGTGGTCAATGTGGCAGGCACCAAGAGATTTCTTTAGGCAGTCCTTGTACCTTTTCTTTGGTGCACCTCTGTCACGGTGGCCAGTGGAGAGCTCGCCATATAACACGATCTTGGGAAGGCGATGGTCCTCCATTCTGGAGACGTGACCCACCCAGCACAGCTGGATCTTCAGCAGCGTGGACTCGATGCTGTCGACCTCCGCCATCTCGAGTACTTCGACGTTAGGGATGAAAGCGCTCCAATGGATGTTGAGGATGGAGCGGAGACAACGCTGGTGGAAGCGTTCTAGGAGCCGTAGGTGATGCCGGTAGAGGACCCATGATTCGGAGCTGAACAGGAGTGTGGGTATGACAACGGCTCTGTATACGCTTATCTTTGAGGTTTTTCAGTTGGTTGTTTTTCCAGATTCTTTTGTGTAGTCTTCCAAAGGCGCTATTTGCCTTGGCGAGTCTGTTGTCTATCTCATTGTCGATCCTTACATCTGATGAAATGGTGCAGCCGAGATAGGTAAACTGGTTGACCGTTTTGAGTTTTGTGTGCCCGATGGAGATGTGGGGGGGGGGGGGGGGGGCTGGTAGTCATGGTGGGGAGCTGGCTGATGGAGGACCTCAGTTTTCTTCAGGTTGACTTCCAGGCCAAACATTTTGGCAGTTTCCGCAAAGCAGGACGTCAAGCGCTGAAGAGCTGGCTCTGAATGGGCAACTAAAGCGGCATCGTCTGCAAAGAGTAGTTCACGGACAAGTTTCTCTTGTGTCTTGGTGTGAGCTTACAGGCGCCTCAGATTGAAGAGACTGCCATCCGTGCGGTACCGGATGTAAACAGCGTCTTCACTGTTGACGTCTTTCATGGCTTGGTTCAGCATCATGCTGAAGAAGATTGAAAAGAGGGTTGGTGCGAGAACACAGCCTTGCTTCACGCCATTGTTAATGGAGAAGGGTTCAGAGAGCTCATTGCTGTATCTGACCCGACCTTGTTGGTTTTCATGCAGTTGGATAATCATGTTGAAGAACTTTGGGGGACATCCGATGCGTTCTAGTATTTGTCAAAGCCCTTTCCTGCTCACGGTGTCGAAGGCTTTGGTGAGGTCAACAAAGGTGATGTAGAGTCCTTTGTTTTGTTCTCTGCACTTTTCTTGGAGCTGTCTGAGGACAAAGACCATGTCAGTAGTTCCTCTGTTTGCGCGAAAGCCGCACTGTGATTCTGGGAGAATATTCTCGGCGACACTAGGTATTATTCTATTTAGTAGAATCCTAACGAAGATTTTGCCTGCAATGGAGAGCAGCGTGATTCCCCTGTAATTTGAGCAGTCTGATTTCTCGCCTTTGTTTTTGTACAGGGTGATGATGGTGGCATCACGAAGGTCCTGAGGCAGTTTTTCAAGCTTAATTGGATGAAACCATTATATAATGGACCATTGGCGAAGGTGACAGTAAATGGATATGTATCGAACCAATTTAAATTAAGTAGGTCAATGAGGTAGGGATGTCCACTATCTCCCTCACTGTTCGCTTTAGCAATAGAACCATTGGCAGATCTGATAAGAACAGAAAATAAAATAAAAGGGATAAAAATAAAGGAGAAAGAATATAAAATCAGTTTATTTGCAGATGACATCATAGTATATTTAACAGAACCAGAAATATCAATAAAAGAACTACGTAAGAATTTGAAGGAATATGGAGAAATATGGGGGTACAAGATCAACACAAATAAAAGTGAAGCGATCCCAATGAGTAATGGGGATTACACAGAATTTAAAAAAGAATCACCATTTAAATTGCAAACACAAGCAATCTGATACCTAGGTATTAGATTAGATAATAATTTAAGATACCTATACAAATAAAATTATCAACCATTAATGAAGAAATTACAGGAAGACTTAGAACATTGGAAAGAATTGCCACAAACATTGATGAGGGAGGGTAAATTGCATTAAAATGAACGTCTTCCTAAGGATACAATACCTATTTCAATCATTACCAATTCCCTTAACAGAGAAATTCTTCAATGAACTAAAGAGAATAATAAGGAAATTTTTATGGAAAGAGGGGAAACCGAGGATAGCATTAGATAAATTAACAGAGTGGTACAAACAAGGTGGTTTGCAGTTACCAAACTTTAAAAATTATAATAGAGCAGCACAATTAAGGTATTTATCAGATTTTTATCAGACAAGGGAAAAACCAAATTGGACTAAGATAGAGCTAGATAAAATAGGGGAGAAGGTACCGGAACATACACTTTATAAGTGGAATGAAAAACTGGTTCAATATAAAAGTTCACCAGTACTGCATCATTTACTCAATATATGGAAGAAGATTTATTTAGAAAGGAAAAAAAAAACAAATTACCAACTACCAAAATTATTATTGATACAAAATCAACTAATCCCTTTCACAATAGATAACCTTTCTTTTATAGAATGGGAGAGAAATGGAATTAAAAGAATAGAAAATTGTTTTTTGGGAAATAATTTATTATAATTTGAACAAATGAAGTACAAATATGGAATAACTCACGGTACAATGCTTGCATACCATCAACTGAGAGTCTACTTAAAGGACAAATTGGGAAGCAGACTGAGATTATCAGAAGGAAGCAGCTTTGAATATGTGATTAGAGAAACAACGATAATAAAAAGATTTATAACAAACACGGACATCAAGCTGCAAGAGAAGGAAAATGATGAAATAAGCTATAAACCCAAACAAAAGTGGGAAAAAAGATTTAAACATAAAGATAAAAAATGAAATATGGGAAAAGTTATGCTCTGGAACTATGAAGAATATAATAAACATGAGGTTACACATGATACAATATAATTGGTTACATAGGTTATATATCATGCCCCAAAAGTTAAAACAAAATGGGATCCAACATTATCAGATAGATGTTTTTGCTGTAAGAAGGAAATGGAAACAAGAGTACATGCCATTTGGGCATGTGAGAAAGTGAAAAATTTTTGGGAAGATCTAAATCAGGTATTAAACAAAATCACAAAAAATAACATACCAAAAATCCAGAGATCTTTCTTCTAAGTAATATAAGAAGTAAAGAATTAGGCCTCAAACTGGATGAAGCGCAAAAAAGATTTATTATGATAGCCTTAGCTGTAGCAAAAAAATGTATAATGTCAACTTGGAAATCAGAAGAGAGCCTGAGAGTACAGCAAGGGTACAAGGAAATGAATAAATGTATTTCATTGGAAAAAATAACATATAATTAAAAAAATAAAGTCACATTATTCGAAAAAATTTGGGAACCGTACATGGAACACAACAGAGAGGTCTTGCCTCGGACCTCCACCCCCTAAAATGATAAGAAGACAAGACAACTTGATCCAGTGTGCAAAAGTAGATGACACGACACAATTTTCTTGTTTATTTTCATTGTGTGATGACATTGTTTAATGGTTTTATTGTATTGTATATGTTGAATGTTAAATGGGTTTGGAGGGGGGTGGGAAGGGGGGAGGGAAGGTAGGGGGAAGAAAAGGGGAGTAAATGCCGCTGTGTATATTTAAGAGGGAAATGTTTGTATGTATTTTGATTGATATGGTTCACAGTGTGAAAAATTTAAAAAATTTAAAAAAAACCTGAACACAAATATAATTTCAGATTTTCTCTATCACATAGGAAGTTGGAGAAACATCAAATTAGCTTTTATTTTAGCATGTTTAATTGCATAATGATGCTGACACATTGCATTAGTTCAATTGATCTGAAAATGTTTTACTGTTGATTTTCATTTATCAGTGTCCAACAATAGTTGGCCAGCATTGATGGATTCCACTTGCCTTGAATCCACATTTCCATCTTTGCCATGTCATGGTGAAATCTTCACCTTGTTCATTGTTAGGCCTTTTCGTAGTTGGCCTCTGCACGGAGGCTGGCTAAAAGCTGAATGAAAAGGTATTTCTTACCTTTTCATGCAGGCCCAGGAAAACCTGCTCCGATGTCCCATTTCAGCTTGGAGGCAGCTGGGGTGTTGATGGCCAACTTTATTACCCATAATTCTCTAATGCAGCTAAAACAGCTCTGCATTTCCCAAAATGGTTCCAGCTGCATGGGGGATTATGAGTAGGGTAGGTGGCCATTGCTCTGCCGCGTATTGAGCCACTGGTGCTGACAAGTGACCCCAAAGGCCCTGTGAGGTGTCGGATGCCGGAGCGGCTGGCGGAGTTGTCATAGCCTGCCCCGACCACCCCCCGATGGCCTGGCTCCTGCTGCTCTTCCGGCCCACACTAGCCACCCCTGCCCTGAAGGTGTCATGGAGGGAGAGGGGTGAGTGAGTGGGAGAGAGAAAATTGAGATGGGTCACAGATTGATGGCATCATCATGACATCATCAGCCCATCCCTAGCCAGCCACTTGCTGCGGCATTACATTCATGCTGGGCTCCGCCACTGACTCTTTCCCCGAGAGGGATTGCAGTCGGCGCATTGGAGCCGGCCAGGGCACAATCATGGAGGCAAATCTCCTGAAATAAGGGAGGAAAATCTCTGCCTTTATACTCGGGCTTTTTGACTGTATGAAAGGGCCTACTGACGGCACCAAATCAGTAAGGAAGAATTCCAAGTGCGAATACAGAAAATGAATGTTGCACTTTGTGGTTTTTTTAAAACTTAAAATATGACAGGAAATCACAAAAGTAGGCTATATCTAAAAAAATGGTATGCAATAGGAAGATCTTGTGGTGATTTTCATGATCAGCAGCCAAAAATCCATAAAATGCACCCAAAAATATTCAAGAAGCAAAATCTTCATTGTCCAATGTTATGGTATTAACACAGCAAAGCTCAAAAATACCCGAATGAAAATCAAAGGAAATCAGATCTTTCTTGTATCACCTGAGTCCTAAATTTGACAGTCTTTAATTTATCCAAAATAATAATGTTAAAATGGTGAAATTGGTAAGAAGCAGGGCCATATGAATGGATGGAACCTGATATAAGGAACATGCCATGAAGAATGTGGCTGTACAGGAGTCAAGATGAGCTACATGCTCATACTTTTCCATCCTTATAGTGCTCTCCATTCCAGCTATGTACAGGACAGAAAGGAACAATTTAAATGTGATCTCTCTCAGGGAACAGAGGGGATGCTGTAAGTCATTGGTTGTCACAGGTTTCACAGTAATTTAAATTATGGAAGAGGCCACAAAGTCCATGAAATTCATGCCTGTGAGGAGCAGGTTTTTAAGATTTATCCCAATTCTCAAACATTGCTTTCTGGGATTCAAAATATTACATTGAAATAGAAGCTAGAGTGGCCATTCAGCTCTTCAAATCAGTTCTGCCATTCAATTAACTCACACTTTGTCTTTTACCTCAGTGTCACAATGTTGCATGAATCAAATATCCCTTGATCCCTTTGATTTCCAAAATTCTATTAATCTCTGTTTTGACCTTGCACAGAGACTGGGCTTCTGGAGCCCTCCTGGATACAGGATTCCACACATACGAACTTGAGTAAAACTTTTGACAAAGTCCCACATTGGAGATTGGTCAAGAAAGTTCAGTCATTCAGTATCCAAGATAAGTTTGTAAATTGATTAGGCATGGGTATTGCAGGAGAAGATAGAAAGTGGTAGCAGATGATAGCTTCTCTAACAGGAGGCCTGTGGCTCAGGGATTGGGTCCATTGTTGTTTGTCATCTATAATGCAGTAAACTGAATCTGCGAAATTGCAGATGGCACTAAGATTGGGAGTGCAGCGGACGACAAGGTTCAGCAGACTGAGTGCAGGTACTCAACAAAGTGATCCTTCAAGAAATCTGCATATACTGGGGTCCAGTACAGTACACAGGCCTCCCAATAGCTAACCACTTCAATTCCACACCCTATTACCACATTGACATATCTGTCCAAAAGTGTTTCTTGATTCACTGACTTGACTTAGAGGGGCTGCAGATTACATTACCGATAGACAAGATGTTAACAACAGCCAGATAGGGTTTTTTTAATTCAAAAATTGGACTCTGGTCCACATCTGGTCCTGGTAGCTGTTGAGAAAAATAATTGTCAACATTCATCTATATTTGCCTGGCCTATTGAATGGTGCTTTTTGCAATACTCAGCATTACTCAATCTGCTTATGCAGAAGTATAATACAGTAATCATTATAGGGTATTGTTTCAATACAAAACAGGCAACTTTCCATTACAAATAGTATCCTGCAAAGATACAGCAAACAGAGAAGTTGGAGGGACAAAGCAAGGCATCAAGGGAGGGAAATGGGCAGTAAACATTTTGAGGCAGGGTCCTCTTTCTCATAAAAACTTTATAAACTCAAAACATTGATTGTCCATTTCTCTCCATTGATGTTTCCTGATCTGCTGAGTCCTATGAGATTCTCTTTGTTTGCTCAAAATTCTACCATCTGCAGATCTTGATTTTCTGTTCAGGACTATTTGGGATAGTCAACATGGCGTTGTGTGGTAGGTTGTGTTTAACCAATCTTGTAGAGTTTTTCGAGGAGTTTACAGGAAAGTTGATGAAGGAAAGGCTGTGGATGTTGCCTATGTGGATTTTGGCAAGGCCTTTAAGAAGGTTCCACATGGGAGATTAGTCAGGAACGTTCAGATGCTTGGTATTCATGGTGAGGTAGTAAATTTGATTCAACAATGGCTATACTGGAGAAGCCAGAGAGTAGTAGTGGATGATTGCTTTTCAGACTGGAGGCCTATAGCTAGTGGTGTCCCTCATGGATTGGTGATGGGGCCATTGCAGTTTGTCATCTATATCAGTGATCTGCATGTTAATGTGCTAAATTAGATCAGCAAGTTTGCAGATGACACAAAGATTGGAGGTGTTGTGGACAGTGAGGAAGGCTTTCAAAGTTTAAAGCGGGATCTGGACCAGCTGTAAAAATGGGATGAAAAATGGCAGATGGAATTTAATGTAGATGCATGTGAAGTGTGGCATTTTAGAAAAACAAACCAAGAAAGAACATGGTAGGGCACTGTGGAATGCAGTAGAACAGAGTGAGCTGAGAATACAGGTACATAGTTCCCTGAAAGTCACACCACTTGTAAGTAGGGTGGTATAGAGAGCTTTTGGCATATTGTCCTTCATAAATTAATGTATTGAGTACAGGAGTTGGGATGTTATGGTATAAAGTTGTACAATACATTGGTGAGGTGAAATTTGGAGTATTGTGTACTCTGACAATAATTCTGAACTCTGAATCTGAAATTTGTGTTCTCTACGCTTTTTAAATTGAAACACACAAGATTTTATGATCATTGACAGGGAGCATTAATTCCCAGAACATTCCACTGGTTTCTGTAAACATGCTTCATTGCATTTAAGTAAGGAATTACTTATCTGATCATCTGATCATCACGAGGTCTCATTATGATGTAATCATCATCATCACGCGGTCTCATCTGATCATCACGAGGTCTCATTATGATGTAATCATCATCATCACGAGGTCTCACTATGATGTAATCATCATCATCACGAGGTCTCATTATGATGTAATCATCATCATCACGCGGTCTCATCTGATCATCACGGGGTTCTCATTATGATGTAATCATCATCATCACGAAGTCTCATTATGATGTAATCATCATCATCACGAGGTCTCATCTGTCCTGATCAGCATTTGTGATGAAGAATCATCTTAAGCAAATAAAACAGAATCAATATTTCAAGTTACTAATACAATGCCCCCTCTTCATATACTCACAAGCTCAAGAAAACTTGCTGTTTATGATCTATTGATATCTTTAGTTCTTAGGACATTTAGGTGATATCCTATTGACAAAAGTATTTCTTCTATCATTTACTCTATGAGAGCAATTGGTTAAAGGACAAATCTGCTCATTTTGAAGAGGGCTATAAATATGGCAAATGTTTCCAATATCTTGCAAGTAAAATAAGACACTGGGAGACATAACATATTGAATTATATTTATCATTTATCAATATTTCTTTAATGCAGGTAACAGCACTTGAAAACTGAATATTGCAGAATGATGGAAGACACCATGAACAGTTACGAATGAAATGTTGAAGAGTGCATCACATTATTAGAGGAACAGTTTGTATTTACATACTACAACAGAACTAAAATATACAAAGGTACGTCAAAGAAATATTATTGGATAAAATGATATTCTACCACCAGATCACCAATTCTTTCATAAAATGGAGCAAAGACACTGCAACATGAATGGTTAGAGAGATAAACCAGGCCTCAGAGCTGAAGCATGCATGTTAATAGGAGTGTGAAAAAAATGAAGTTCTGAGTTTCAGAGGGTTGTGGAGCCAAAGATAACCTAGAGATGGTGGATATACTGTCATTTTTCCTTTCTAAATCTCATTAGTAAACTACTTCTATTGTTTATATCATGCATCCTCTTCTCCACTTCTGTTTGTTTCACACTGACACTAATCTCCCACACTGCACAAAACTCAGTAATTAATTCTGGGGTCTATCAATTCAATTACCAGTGTTTTCAATGCTATGCAAATACAGTTTGGTTATTTTTCAAAGAGCAATATGATTTATCCAGTTTGGGTTTGATCATGTGACTCCATTGGATAAGTAGTTTGTCAATTGTCCAACTGGACTTTTTAATGGGTAATTTCTGATGGACAGTATTTTCTGTATTGAGTATAGTTATTAATCAGTAAGCATAATTAACAGCCTTCATACACATAAGTCATAATTTCAAGGAGCATAGATTGAAAGTTACAGTATAAAGAAGGTTATCTGATAATTTTATCGCCACAGTTAATGTAACACTATTACAGCACCAGCTACCTAAGTACAGATCTGCTGCTGTCTGTCGTGATTTTATACGTTCTTCCCGCGTCAGTGTGGGTTTCCTCTGGGTGCCCATGTTTCCTCCCGCCATCCAAAATTAATATACAGGGTTTGTAGGTTAATTGGTGTATTTTGGCGGCATGGGTCAGAGGGCCCGTTATTCTGCTGTATCTCATAATTAAAACAAAAATGAAATTATAAAAATATATGTGCACGCTGAAAATGCAAGGACTGTGTCCCAGTGGAAGAAAGTGTGATATAAGTGAAACAACTTGTGTATTAAATATCAATAGTTCTGCATGGTAGTTTCTTTTATAACTGTCAGCATACTCAAGATTCCTCACAAACAAATGCAGAACTCTTCCCAACTCTCCTGGCAAGAGCTCATCCAGCAACTTGTCAATTGTGTTCAGTTGTTGAGCTTCATAAGGACTCTGATGGGTCCTGAATGGATAGTTATGAGGTCAAATACTGGGGAATATGTCTGGTAAACCTATATAAGACTAGGTGGTTTGTCTGCAGAGGATAGGTTATGAAGAAGAGAGGTAAGTTTCAAGTCTTTTAGATTTTGTTTTTAATTGTTAATTGTATTAAGACCCTAAGACTATGAGACAGGTACAGATATAGACTATTCAGCCCATCAAGTCTGCTCCACTATTTAGCCATGAGCTGACCCATTTTCCCATTCAGCTCCACTGCCCAGCCTTCTCCCCATAACTCTTGATGAAAGGGTTAATTAAGAACCTATCAATTTCTGTCTTAAATACACCCGATGATGTGGCCTCCACAACTGCCTGTGCCAACAACTTCCACTGATCTACCACCTTCTGCTTGAATAAATTTCTCTGGGTCTCTGTTTTAAATGGACGTCCTTCAATTCTGAAATTCTGTCCTCTTGTCCTATATTCTCCCACTATGGGAGTCTTAAGCATCTTCTTATGTTTTTAGTACTTGTTTTTTTTTAAATTTTATCAAATTTAAAACATTATTCAAATGGAATTATCTTTTATTTTTTGAATATTTCTAAATGTTTGGATGTCAGAGACATTCACAAACATTTAATTCCTTGACAGCCAGATGAGATGGCGACATACCTTAAGCAGCCAGGGTTATGGCATATCTGGGCTCCCTCACTTTTTTTCAAGAAGTTCCTGCTTAAAGGTCTACTTCAGGAAAAGATAAGTGTAATTTGAAGAGGAGAGCTGAGTGAGGTTGCTTCATCACTGCCAGGAATATCCAAAGCATGAGTTAAAATATAAAATAAGACACAGATAAACTTAAAAAAGTAAAGCATCTTTATATCGACAATTTATTCATCTGAAAATATGGACATAAATGTTTGCATGAGATTTATTTGAAGGCAGTGTTGATAAGTCTGGACAATGAAGATTTTGCTTCTTGGACACTTTTGGATGTATTTTATGGATTTTGGGCTGCTGACCACAAAAATCACCTTAAATTTTTCCAATCACATACTGTTTTTTAGATACAACTTATTTTTGTGATTTCCTGTCATATTTTTAACATGTTTCAAGGATAAAAACTTATTAAGTGCAATATGTCATTGATAATTCATTTTCTGCATTTGCATTTGACTTATTCCTCCATGATCGCGGGGCAGTCAGTGACAAACACAGTGTAAGGTTTCACCAGGGCATTGGGACCATGGAAAAGCTGTATCAGGGCAACTGAAATCCATCAATGCTGTCCGACTATTGTTGGACACTGACACGAGAGGCATTAGATGCTGAATGCAAATGAAAATCAGCGGCAAATCATTTTTAGGTCTTGAGAACTAGCGCAATGTGCGATCATTATGTGATTAAATATACTAAATTCAATAAAAATTCATTTCATGTATCTCCAACTTACTACATGATGCAGCAAATCTGAAACTCGCTTTGTGTTCAGCTTGAAGTTGTCTATCATAATCCCTAATTCATTTTCAGGAAGCAAACCTTTTGAAAAAATGTTGTTGTTCAGTGTAATCAGACATAAAACACACAATATCACACTCAGCAGAAAGAGATCAGTCAGGTAAGAAATAACTGATAACCTTCTAATTATTTCCAACATTTACAATATATTTGTTAGTGAAACTATGTTGCTTGCCATCTATAAAAGCAGGTTTGCAGGCAAACCAGCATCAACTAGCAGCAGGAGTGAAAAGCCAATGCAATGCACAGTATACCTTGCAATTAAAAATTATGTCCAGCAATTTCAGCAGGGGGTGTGACTCCCAAACACAATCAAATAGGATAACAAAGTAAGTGAATGAATGAGAGTTTATTATACACATAAGTGCATTGTTTTTGCTTGCTGCAGCTACACAAATAGATTACAAATATCCACAAACAATAAATTCCTTCACAAAATCATGTCACAAGAAAAATATTGGACAGCAGACTGTGTAATTCACAGTTTTAATACATTACAGATTAATAGTTAATGTTTAAAAAATATTTTCTTACTGAAAATCCATATTTTTTTATCATTTTGATTTCAATGGGATGGTACTGGGGTGAAAACACCTTTTCAATCTCATCCACTTTTTCACAGCCCATTCACAGAGGGTCTAAATTGGTGAATAGAATAGCAAAGCACGTGCAGTTAATTCACATTTTCTCTCTGCAAAATAACCATTTTAAAGCTTTGTCTGCCCTTATACATAAATATTACTGCAGGTACAATTCCATTTACAACTGACACTCATGCAGATAAAATAATTACAGGGCCTGATGGAGCAGAAAGATGTATAACCTATTGAGTTACATGACAAGATGTTGGAAGACTAAATATTCAGGTTATCCTCATATTTACTCAGGATAGTTCAGTCTATTGACTGCTGGTTTGGTCTAATTTATTTTTTTTTTTTGCATTACCTTGAGTTAAAATGGGAGTTTAATCCTAGTTGTTTAATATTTCTTTAAAAAATGCATACATCCATTTTATATTAATTTTTGTCCCAAGGGAATTATTTATTCAATAACGTTGATGCGAGAAGCACCCCGCCACATGAGTACCCATGGAAAACATGAACAGTTCTATCATCGAAACTGATTTTGCCTTGTTATCCAAAGTGCTCCAGTTTCTGGTTGCTGCTTGCTACCAGTTTCTAATAGATATGCATTTTCTTTTTCATAGGTATTTGAGAGCTATCAGACTCTTGAACAGAACTCATTAGTGAAAAATGATACCTTGCACTGTTTAACTGTACTCTTTACCTCTATACCATGCATTTTTCAGTCATTGTTACATAATCCTCTGCACTTTTGTTTGTATCCTTTCTTGACTTGTTCGGCTGTGTTTAACATTGACATGCTTAGTGTGATAGTACAGATCTATCACCAATGTACATAGTGTATATAGTTACTGTATCTAGACTGTGCTTACAGCGATTGGCTGAGAGCTAAGCCACGCCTATTGACTGGGCCTTAAAGGGTTGTGTCCCTAGCCAGGTCGGATCATTCTGGACTGGTTGGCCACCTGTGAAGAGCTCCTGTCTTTTGCTAATAAAAGCCTTGGTTCGAATCAACAAGTCTTTGATTCTTTCAACGAGCTCTACACTTAGATAGCACATAAGATTTTTTTTTTCTGTGTTCATGACAATAAGCAATTCAATGTATTTATCCACTTTCAAAGAAGCCCGAGATTTGGCATATTGTTGAAAGCTCTATCGAACTTCTAGAGATGTACTGTGGAAAGTATGCCAACTGGTTGTATCAAAACCTGGTTTGGGAGTTTGAATGCATAGAAACACAGAAGGCTGCGGAAGTTGAAAACATAGCCAGGTCTGTCACAGGCTCCAACCTGCTATCCATTGAAGACACTACGTGAGGTGTTGCCACAAAAAGGCAGCCAACATCATAAAAGTTCTCCATTATCCTGGTCATAACCTCTTCTTGCTGCTACCTTCAGGAAGTAGGTGCAGAAGACAGAAGTCCAGCATCTACAAGTTCAAGAATAGTTTTTTTCCAAAGGTTGTCAGGCTTTGAACCTCCCATAAATCTAATTAAAAAGTACCCCAACACCATAAGAAAACTTATCTACACTATTGACACATCCCATTTCTTTCTTGCTCTGCTATGATTGTGAATATTTATTATCCATCTTTTATATTTGTTATCTCTTTCCACACAATATTTAACAAACTATTGCAGTTGGGTTTTCTTTACAATGCAGCTGTCTGGCTGCAGCAAGTAAGAATTTCAGCCATATGTACATTGTAGGTTTGTGTACAGTAATATGTATAAGTAAAATTCAATTCAGTTCAATTCACCAGTTTTAAATTGCCATGTGCTTATCCATAAGCTGATCTGCAATGAGATAAACTTTCCTGCAATTGGAAGTTTAGAAGATATAAGAAATCACTTTTGATCTCTGATACAAATTTAATAGCCTGCCATTATCTCCATCCCCATCTTTGGCATCTGTCTAAAGATGGCAAAATTGGTGCAACATTCAACCCCAGGATAAAGTTTGGGCCGCTGCTAAGGTCACTTATTTTCACCTTTGTGGCATCACTCAACTCAATCTTCATCACAATACCACTCCTGCTGGAACATTCATCCACACTTAATTCTCTGAGACTTAATTATTCCAAGCCATTCCTGCTGGCCCCTGTCACATTACTGTTTGTAAAGTAGCTTTTCAAGATTGGTTATGAACTACTGTCAATGAACTGGCTCTTGGTACACCATTAAGTATTGACACCCATTCAATAATGTTGAAATTCTCATCCTATGTTTTCAAATCTCTCTTCCCTTTCTCTGTTCTTGTCTTCCTCATCTCTGTACCTCCCCATCTCTACACTTATCTTCCCCATCTTTGGACTGCACTTCCATTTCTCTACATCCCTCCCCATCTCTGTCCTTCCCTCCTCCATTCCTGTCCTTCACTTCCCCATCTGTGTCCTTCCCTTCCCCATCTGTGTCCTTCCCTTCCCCATCTGTGTCCTTCCCTTCCCCATCTGTGTCCTTCCCTTCCCCATCTGTGTCCTTCCCTTCCCCATCTGTGTCCTTCCCTTCCCCATCTCTGTCCTTCCCTTCCCCATCTCTGTCCTTCCCTCCTCCATTCCTGTCCTTCACTTCCCCATCTGTGTCCTTCCCTTCCCCATCTGTGTCCTTCACTTCCCCATCTGTGTCCTTCCCTTCCCCATCTCTGTCCTTCCCTTCCCCATCTCTATCCTTCCCTTCCTCATCTCTGTCCTTTCCTTCCCCATCTCTGTCCTTCCCTTCCCCATCTCTGTCCTTCCCTTCCCTATCTCTGTCCTTCCCTTCCCCATCTCTGTCCTTCCCTTCCCCATCTCTGTCCTTCCCTTCCCCATCTCTGTCCTTCCCTTCCCCATCACTGTCCTTCCCTTCCCCATCACTGTCCTTCCCTTCCCCATCACTGTCCTTCCCTTCCCCATCACTGTCCTTCCCTTCCCCATCACTGTCCTTCCCTTCCCCATCACTGTCCTTCCCTTCCCCATCACTGTCCTTCCCTTCCCCATCACTGTCCTTCCTTTCCCCATCTCTATTCTTCCCTTCCCTAAATCTGTACATCCCCTCCCTATCTCTGTACCTCTCTTCCCTAAACCTGTGAGTCCCTTCCCTATCTTTGTACTTCTCTTCCCTATCTCTGGTACTTCAATTCCAGTCATGTGATCATGCTTGCATTTTTTTTAAAAAATCACTTGTGCGTGTAAATGCCTTGTCCTTTCCCCTTTATTCCCCATAAAGGCTGTTATGCCACAACCTTGCCTCCAGTTCGAGTGTGGGTCAATGTGAGCCAACAACTCAAGGGATGCTGTCCATCTTTAGCTAATAAAAGCCTTCAGTTCCAGTAACTTCAATCTTTTGGTTAATTGATAGAACATTATTTTATTAGCTAGATTTTGATTTCTTGGAGCACTGTCCTGCCAAGAATGCCACCTGCACCAACTGCTGGAAACAAGGGGCAATTTGTGAAGGTCTGTAAGTCAAAGCAAAGCTCCAAGCCCAGCAGCGCTGCGTGCAAATGGGGATCGCCACTTCCAGAGAACACGCACGCTATTGAGACCACCGACCGCTATGACATCATGTCTGTCTTCTCCCTTGTCACTTCCGGCAATGACGTCACCTCCACTTTCTCCTTCTCTTCCGGTGAACGAAGACAGGACCAAGTGCGAGTCATGGGGGCTGCCATCATGACTCTCATAAAGGCTCTGAACAACCTGTTCACATCATTTTCAGATACCCCTGCTATGTCCACAGAGGCAGGGGTTCGTCCTTCATGAGCAATGAGCTGCACCAATTTCTGCTGTCCAAGGGCATTGCCTCTAGAAGTACTACCAGCTATAACCCGAAAGGGAACGGCCAGGTTGTGGTGAATCTCTGCTAAGCTGTCTGTCTTCCCTTCGGCTAGCCTTGCTGTACTATCATTGGGTGTACATTATCTCTACTGTTAAAGACACTCCCCTTGGGTATAACTGTGTTTACACCCATTGTCTTTCATTATTGTACCGTTAGTTTCTGCTAATAAAAGCCATGATTATAGTTTGACCATATTGTCTTTGTCTACTTCATCAATTGGTACTTCACAGGTGGAGCAGGAGAACGGCACGGTCTAGAAGGCAGTTCTACTGACCTTAAAGTCCAAGGGTCTCCCCATCCCCCACTGGCAAGTGGCCCTCCCGTGAGGCCTTCAACGCCATCTGGTCACTCCTGTGTACGGCCACCAATGAGACACCTCATGAGAGACCCTTTGCTTTCCCCAGGGGATTGGCATCAGGAACCACCCTACCAATCTGGCTGACATCCCTGGGCCAGCACTACTGCAAAAACATGTAAGGACCCAATAGTCAAGAGGGTCAGGCTGCTCCATGCCAACACATTTGGGACCTGGCATGCACGGGAGCATCTGGACCCTCCCCCTTCAGTCAACAGTCAAGTCCCACTACCCCCCCAGTTTTCAAGGCCTCAGATCCCTACCCCCACCTCCTCGGCCAACCCTGCAACTGTTACAGACGCGCCTATCCCCCCACCTCAGCCAAGCATCCTGGCCAGGCCGACCGAGAAGGAACAGCCCGAACCGATGGGGGCCACCACACCACCGGGGGTACGTCAGTCACAATGCCAAAGGAGGCTGCCAGTCAGACTGAACTTATGAGGGCGCCTGACTGTACCACACCCCCACCGGGACTTCTTTTTTAAAAGAGGAGGTGAATGTTGTGAAACCACTTGTGCATGTAAATACCTTGACCTCATATGTTTGACCCTGCTCTCATTGGCCAGCTCGTGACTCCTCCCCTTTATTCCCCATAAAGCCTGTCATGCCTCAACCCTGCCCCCAGTTTGATTCTGGGTCACTGTGAGCCAGCAACTCAAGGGATATGGTCCATCTCTAGTTAATAAAAGCCTTCAGTTCTAGAACTTCAGTCTTTTGGTTCATTGATCCACCATTAGTGGATGCTTCAACTGCCAGAGCCCTATTTTCTTAATTTCCCTCCTTTGACCTGTTCACTTCCTTTTTCTCCCTCTTCCTTTAAGCTACTTCTTGACATCTTTGACCACAGTTTTCAGCTTCTCTTTGTGTGGATAGACATCTACTTTTATGTGATCATGCTTTGATAATATATAGGACAGGTTTATGTTCTCCAGTTGAGCACTGAATCTGTAAAGGTCTTCAAAGTTATGAAAAGGCTTGGTAGGTGACCCACAGACAATGAAGAGAGCCAATAATAAATCTAATCTCAACAACTGGTTGGTGTTAGGAGATTAAAAGGAAAGTGGAGGGAAATTGAACCAGAACTTGCCAATGATGCCACGGAGGGAGATTGAAAACTTCACTGACTGGTGTACCAACAACAACCTTACATTCAAAATCACCAAAACTGAGGAGCTGATTATTGACTTCAGGAAGGGAAAACCATAGGTATGCAATCCAGTGATCATTAGGGGAATCAGAAGTGGAGAGGGTTAGCAAATTTAATTTCTTGGGAGTCACTATCTCAAATGATCTTTCCTAGAGCCAACACACTAATGGCATCGTGAAGAGAGCACATCAGTGCCTCTACTTCTTCAGGAGTTTGTGGAGGTTTGGCATGACATCAGAAACCCTGGCAAATTACTTCAGATGTATGGTGCTAAGTGCACTGACTGGCTGCATCATGGTCTGGTATGGGGATTCCAATGCCCCTAAGTGTAAAGATCTCCAAAAGCTAATGGATACAGCCAGGCAAAACCCTCCCAACTATCAAGAACATCCACAGGGAATGTGCCATTGGAGAACAGGAGTGCACACTCTGTTCTCGCTGCTGCCATCAGGAAAGAGATATAGGAGCTACAAGTCTCACACCACCAGGTTCAGGAACAGCTGCTACACCTCCACCATCAGTCTCCTCAATGACAAACTAAATCAGGGACCCATTTAAGGACTCTTACTTGTGCACTTTATTCTCTCTGTATTGAAATTGAATGATTTTTAAAAAAACTTGGACATACTGCACAGTAAAGGCCATTTTGTACCACAAGTCTGTGCACAAGTCTTACACCAAATTAATCTACACCCCCAGTACGTTGTGAACGGTGGGAGGAAACTGGATCCCCGGGGAAAACCCCTACAGACATAGGAAGAACATACAGACTCCTTCAACCAGCGTGGGATTCGAATCCTGGTCCTGATCGCTGGTGCAGTAAAAGCATTGCGCTAACCCCTCTGCCAACCGTGCCGCCCCAAATTGCACAGTCCATTTGTTTACATTCATTATTTGTTTACAGTTCTTTATTTGTTTACATGTATGTTTATGCTGTGTACAGGATTTTTTTTTGCAGTACCAATAATTGGAAATGCTGCCCCCACTGCAGGTAAAAAAAATTACGGTTGTATGTGATGTCATGTATGCACTCTGGCAATAAATATGAAAATATGACTCGGCAACTGGTGAGTGTCAGGAGTTATACTTTGTTTCAAGGGAGTTTAAAGGTAAGTGGAGTGACAATTGGTTGGAGTGTGGGCTACAGACAGAGCCTGTAGCATGTTAAAAAGGGAAGCTCGTCGAGAATCCAGGGTGCGAGTGGCCCATTGTACGAATGGGATTTAGAGATTGTGGCTCAAGAGATTCAGCGACCAGAGTCTGAGGACGTACAACAGGTAAGATCAGGTAGCATCTTTGCATTGTAACAGAGTAGGCCATGGAAATGGCAACTAGGGCAGTAAAATGCTCTGATTGCAGGGTATGGGAAATCTGAGGGAGCACAAGTGTCCCTGCTGACTACACCTGCAAGAAACGTATCCAACTACAGCTGCTTACAGACTGTTTTGAGGAATTGGAGCTGGAGCTGGATGAACTCCCAATCATTTGGGAGGTAAAGTGGGTGATAGACAGGAGCTATAAGGAAATAATTGCACTCAAAAGTCAAGAGGCAGGTAACTGGGTGACTTCAGTTCAAAGCACCCCTGTGACCATTCCGCTCAACAATAAGTATACCATATTGGATACCATTGGAGGCGGATTGATATACCAGGTACAGGTCATAAGATGTTTTCATGCTGGTCCTCTGCTTCAAGGCCGGCTGCAGAGGTGGATAAAAATTTTAAACTTACCTGTTCATAACTGTTCCAATGTTGCTTTTATGCAGAGCGGCACCTTTGTACGTCGTCCGGAGCCACTGTAGGCACGGTGACTGTTGCCGTGGCACTGCCTGTCATAAATACGTATTAAGCCACTGGCACTGATGAGCAGCTCTGAAGGCCAAAGCACCCACTGAGGTGCCACACCAGCCGCCTACTGTAGATCTCCACACTGGTCACCCTTGCCTTGACGACCCCCTTTGGCCACCCCTGCCCTGACAGCCCCTATCAGCTGACGCTGGCCTGACAGCTCTCGCTGGCCACCCCTGACCTGTCGGCTCCCACCGTCTACCCCTGCCCTAATGGCTCCTGCCAGCCCCCCCTCCACTGATGGCCCCTCTATCTTGACAGCTCCCCATCGCACCCCCTGGCCTGATGGCCCCTGCCTGAAGGGGTCATGGAGAGAGAGGGTTGAGTGAGATAGATTGTGAGCTGACAACATCACTGCAATGTCATTTGCCCACCCCTACCCAGCTGCTTGCAGCGGCATTACATTCATGCAGGGTGACGGAGTGCAATGCTCCGCCACTGACTCTTTCCCCAAGAGGGATTGCAGTTGGCACCTCAGAGCTGGCCAGGGCACATTCATGGAGGTAAATCTCCTGACGTTGAAGGTAGAGAATCTCTTCCTTTACACTCATGTTTTTTGACTGTATGAAAGGACCTAGTGCAGTCAGGTCTCTGGTACAGAGTCTGTTTCTGGCCCTTTGGCTAGGGAGGGAACAAGAGGAGAGCTGTAGGGATCAGGAATTTGATATATAGTTTTGTGAACAAGATGGAGACCACTGGGAGGTATGTTGCCTCCCAGGTGCCAAGGTCAGGGACATCTCAGATCGAGTCCATAGCATTCTGAAGTGCCAGGGTGAGCAGCCAGATGTTGTGATCCACGTTGGTATCAGTGATATAGTTCAGAGTAGGAATGAGGTCCTGAATATTAGGGAGTGAGGAAGGAAGCTGTAAAGCAAGACCTCAAGGGTTGTAATCTCAGGGTTACTAACTATGTCACACACCAATGAGGGTAGGAGTAGTAAGTTGTGATCTAATGCTTGGCTGGAATTGTTGCAGGTTCAGTTTTCTTCATCATTGGGATCTAATCTGTACAAAAAGGATGAGCTGTATCTGAACTTAAGGGGGGACCAATATCTTGGTGGGTAGGTTTGGGGAGTCTTTAAATGTTTGTCAGGGGAGGGTATCCAGAACTAAAGAAAGGACTTAGGAGAGCAAGAAAGGGGCATGAGAAGGCCTTAACAAGTAGAATTAAGGAAAACCCTATGGCGTTCTATGCATACATGAAGAACAGAAGGAAGACAAATGTGAAGTTAGCGCTGCGTAAGAATAAAGGAAACAACATGTGCTTGGAGGTGGAGGATATTGCGGAGATCCTCAATGAATACTTTGCTTCAATATTCACTAGAGAAAAGGACATTGGTCAAGTTGAAGTCAGAATAGAAGAAGCTCATGTGCTGGACCATGTTGAGATAAGACAGATGAAGTGCTGGATCTTTTTAAAAACATTAGGATTGATCTCCCCAGGGTCAGACACGATATACCTTAAGTTGCTGTGGGAAGGGAGGGAGACGATAGCTAGAGTATTGGCTATGATTCTTGAGTCCTCAAGGGAAGGAGCTGGAGGATTGGAGAATGGCAAATGTGGTCCCCTGGTTTAATAAATATAATAGGGAGAATCCTGGAAATTATAGACCAGTGAGGCTTACGTTGGTGATAGGCAAACTATTGGAGAGGATTCTTTACATTGGACAGGATTTATGAACATTTAGAGAAGTACAGTCTTCTCAGGGAATGTTGGCACAACTTTGTGAGGGGAAGGACGTGCCCCAAGAACTTAATTGAGTTTTTTGAGGAGCTAACAAAAGAAATTGATGAAGGTAGGGTAATAGATGTGGTGTTTGTGGATTTCACTAATGCATTTGACAAGGTCCCCTGGGAGACTCTTTCAGAAAGTCATGAAGCTCAATTTTGCTAAAAATGATCTAATTTCCATGCACCTACTGTCAGTAAAAATCAGCTTACAGGTATTAACAAAGGTCAAATGAGTGATTTTCTGTTGTCAAGGATTTAATTTGCATTTCACATGTTTCACCTCTCTAGGTGGTTTTAAATGACTGTGTGAGAACATAGAATGCAATGCACGATGTTAGTAACAATTCATAGATGATGTAAAAAGAGTGCAAATGTTGGGAGCGTGCCCTGAAAGTAGAAAGGTGAGCTGAGACCCTTTGCTTACACAAAGTGGGAGGTCCTGATGAGTCGTGTGTGTCCTAAATTGCCAAATATGCAAGAAGTTGGTTAAAGTAAAATAAAGACAGTTGATAGAAATCTGCTACAAAAGCACATAAAACTGGAAGTGGTCAGCAAGTCAGATTGTGTCAATAGGGAGACAATCGGAGCAGAGCAGAACTCAGCAAAGCAATTCTCTCTTTCACCCTGAGCTTTCTCTTTTTGCCTTGTGTTGAGTCAATGATTTTCATCGTCAATGTCAATCAACAGCTCCTCATTTTGTGCTAGAACTGGCCATTTCTGAAGACAGTTCATCAACATCTCTGCTTAATTCAAGTTCTTTGCAGACGCTGTCTGATCTGTGGGCAATTCTATTATTTTCACATTTCTCTGAATCAGCAGTATTTTGTGTAGCACATTTCCCAAGTGCTTTATTTTTCCCTGGCAGCTCTGTCCTCCTTCTATTTACACTCCCAGACAATTTTATTTCTTTGCTCTGCTCAGCTGCCAATAACAACTTCTCTACCATTCACTTACTCTTGGTACCCATCCTATTGGAGATATTCTCTTTTTTCCTTCAGTCCCTTCCTCTTCTCAGCTCCCCAAAACACGGTCAATTTCTAGCTTGAGTGAGAAATGAGAAGCTGGCGGGACACAGCAGGTCAAGCAGCATCCATGAAGAGATCAGCGAAAAAGATACCCACCCTGAAACATTGATTGACCATTTCTCTCCACAGATGCTGCCCGGCCTGCTGTGTCCATTCAGTTTCTCATGGTTTATTTGTGATTCCACCATCTATAATTTTTACATTTCACAATTTCCAGCTTATTCCACCCCCAATGGAATGTAATCAATCTGTATTTCTCACTCAATTTTTCTGCCAAAAATGGCATCTTGATGAAGGGTTGCAGCCCGATATATTGACCATTCTTGCTCTTCCACTGTTGCAGCTTGACCTGCTGCATTCCTCCAGTGGCTGCTTTTTGATGTTATACAGTGTAGAGTTGGAGTTATGTCCAGTATGCAAAGTTGGGGCTGCATTCCATCGTCTGCCAAGCCTATTCGTCCCATGTGTCTGATTCCAAACTGTTTCCTTGACTTTTCATCTCCATCCAACCACACTTCTTGGTTAGAAATGGAATTGAATCAACTGTGTTGGGAATTTTAGGGTTGTTTTTAACCCTTTTCCTTTTCTAAATGGATAGATAATGAGGCACAGGCTGAAAATATGGGCACAATTTAGAGAATATTGTGGTTTTTGTTTCATATTTTGCCAGTCCTATTATATGTAATCATCTTTTTCACCCTTCTTTGTTAAATACAGATTTTAATGATTGGTATAGATGAGGTATTGAAAGTTTTAAAGATCTTTGCATTCGAGATAATTTTACTTCTTTTGAACAATTGATATCGAAATTTAAACAACCTAGCAGCCATTTTTTTCAGTTTTTTACAAGTCAGACATTTCGTTCAGTCCAAGTTCTCTGATTTTCCACATTCTTCATTTGTTTTTTTGACTTACAACTTTCTCAGAGAGGCTCATTTTCAATTATTTATAATAATTTTATGGACTTAAGAATAGATGCGCTAGTTAAGATCAAGAAGGATTGGGAACTTGATCTGAACTTTTTATTCTCAGTTGAGGATTGGGACACAACTCTTAATTTATTAATGAGTCCTCCTTCTGTGCACGTCATTGTTTGCTGCAATTCAAAGTGTTGCACAGAGTAAATATATCTAAAGTTAAATTGTCTCAATTTATAGAGTACATATATCTAAAGTTAAATTGTCTCAATTTATAGAGTACATATATCTAATGTTAAATTGTCTCAATTTTATTCTGATTTTGATCCATTGTTTGATGTATAAAATCTTTAAGGCTTCATTGATCCATATATTTTGGGTTTTCCCTAGTTTATAAAAATTTGGAAAAAAAAACATTTTTAAGATCAAATTGGAACCATGTCCTTTAATTGATTTATTTATCTTTTCTCAAGTGGACATATTATTGACTTCAACTCAAAAGCAAATTTTAGCTTTTACTTCTCTGATAGCGACTCATATTCAATAGTTACATGATATTATGCCTTACCTAAGTTTAGAGAAAAATCAGATACAATTTAAAAAATGTAAAATTTAATTTTCATAAGACATGGGGCCCTTTCATGGATTACTAACACAATTAAAATAATTAAGGTCTTTGGATGCTCCGGAGATGCGCTGTCTGGCTTCTGGAGGTCAAAATTCGATTCGTATGTTTACTATTTATATCATTTAACCTTGTTTAGAGGGAGGGGTTGATTATAAGGTTTTTTTCTAGAGTTACATTAGATAAATGTGTATTTAATTGAGAAATGTGAACATTGATGATATTATAGAAGATGAAGATAATATCTGAGACCCATAAATTCCCTTTTTTCATAAGGGACTTTTACTTTAAAATAAAGTATATTTTTGTCTCAGGTTTTTATTGTTTTTACTCTTCTCCTCTACTGGGGGGTTATCTTTTCTTTTTTCCTCTTTTCAATATTATCTTTAGATATATTATGAAGAATGTGTTAACTGTTAATTCAATCCAATCCGAGATTTAAAGTTGGATAAGATTAAGTTAAGAAAAGAATTATGGTTACATTTTCAATTTACAATTTATGAATCTTATGTATATGATATGGTTTATGTCATTTACTAGATTATTATGTGTATAGGTTTTTTTAAAATTAAACAATAAGAATATTTTAAAAAGAAAGACTTTGCATCCCCACCCAACAGTTCCATTTTCTCCACATACTTAATCCCATACTTACCCATCCTCTTCCTATTCCCCAATATCCGCTTCTAAGTTCAAAAGCCGTGAAGAATTTCTCATTGTACACAAACAAACAAGTCTTTGTTTACTAGTTGCTCTTTTATAAATGTTAGGGTCGATGTCCTGGTCGCAAGTTATGACACACGATTGCTTTAATCACCTTACAGCTTGCACAATTTTCTTTTCCTTTGGGAGTTATACTGAAGATCACTTATCTGATGTCACCATTCTTTTGGTACTTGCTGAAGGTGAATATCATTTTCAGTCCAGGAACAGAGTTAGCCTAAAAAAGCCTTTTCTTCCTTTCTAATTGCTGCAAAAAAAAAATTGGCTAGGGTGGGATTAGTGTAAAATTGGGTGATTAATGGTGGACAACGACTCAGTGATTCAAAGGTGCTGATTCGAATGCAATGTATTATTAGGCACTTTGGGTTTAACTGCCAGAATTACTTTTGTTGTGAAGTGCCATGAGATGGTAAAAACACCAAATGCCTGATATAAATAAAGCCTGCATTGCCACATTTATGAATAATATAGGTCAGTTGATCAGCAAAGAAAATCACTGCCAGCATCTGTTATCCATTTCATATTATTTTAATTTAGCACTTGACATGTCCATGACAGTACAACACCTGCCTTAGTATTACATGGTGGGACTTTTTAGTTCTTTGTGGGTTGGTGGTCAACACATGGTTTATAAACGTAGCCTGGAGCAAGATCTCCAGCAATGATCTCTGATTAGCAAATCCCCTGAAAGCAAGGTCAAAATCGTGAACACAAACAGTTGCACGTGTAACTGACACAGTCCATCGCCATGTGACACAGTGCACTGAAGTCCAGAATGCACACTTTAAATAAACACGCTGATTAGCGGGCTGCCTGGTAAGTGCCTTCTATTGCATTCTGTATGCCCAGAAGTGTGGAGGATCTGAAGGGAATGTGAAGCTCATGTTTCATTCACTAGTTCATCCATCACAACAGAAGTAGAATATAATAGTATGGAACACAGAGAGAAAAAAAAACTTTTAAGAGTGGAACTTGTTAATGCATGAGCCCTGGAGCCCAAAATGATCTCTAATTGCCCTGTAATTGTATTTCCTTGACTTTTATCTCTCCAGGAGCTATCACTTCTATAATTGTAAGTGAATTCTTTTGATGGTTATTGTTAAAACTGGAGTAAGCATTCGTGTCATTGTCGCTGCCTGTCACATGTTCAAGTGTCTACTGAGATATGAAGCAATGTCAGTTGCATATCTTGGGTAAGCACTCTGCAGTGAATATCAAAGGCTGCCACAATTGTATTGATTATGCTTATCAGATTATGGCAAGGTTACGTGCAATTAATCCATCAAGATTCTGTTCAATTAGCTGCAAGCAGTGCAAAAGTACTTTTTCTTCTTCACTCAGCTCTATTCTGGGCCTGCTGTGACAAATATCCTTATAAATCAGAAAAAATTAAAAGGAAGCAGTTTTTTATTTGACTTATAAATGGTTAGATTTGTTCTGCCTATCTTCTATGACCCTTTGATGTTTTTGAATGTCAGAAAAAGCCTTGTGGGGAACTTAATTATATTATTAAAAAAAAGAGGCACCTGGCCTTGACAGTTCTGAATACATTATTCATCACAAAGCCATGGCTGTGGTTTTTAATATCCAAGTGCATAATTTCCTAAGGTAAAGTTGTTGGCATTCAAATTAATTGACAGAATAATTCCATGAAATGTAGAGAAGACAGGACAAAGATGAATTCCATTGTAACATTATCCCAATTTTTATCTTGTCTAATTGTGCATGATAGGATCAAAATATTATAAGACTCTTGACAATAAGGAATAACAACAACATGTCCAACATTTGGTATAATTCCTATGGGTTAGGTTTAAACTTTAAAGGGCAAACAATATGTGATTTCAATTTCACTGGGCTGTTAGCCTTCAGACTCAGATCATTTCTCTTTGCCATTCTTGATGATGCTGCCTTTTGTGGGACATTGCGTCGTCGCTGTGCTATCACAGTAAATTGGCCTGCAACCTTTGTGCCCCATTTGTGCTATTCTCAAATCTCTTGGGAAACAATTGATTAAGATTTTGTATTCTTGAGCTGTCAGGTAACAATGCTGTTAAGTTCATCGTTATCATTCTGTCTAAAATAGGTTGAAATCTCCAAAGAAAAAGAACATCTAAATCAGGTCTACTCATTTTAGATTCACAAGGTTTATGATTTTTTTTCAACTGTAGTTGCATTAGACTTTAAACCAAGGCCCTGTCTACGCATTGTAAGATAACATACAAGGTCCCACAACACTTTATGAAGAAGACTATGAGAAGGCTGGCCAATATATGACAGGCACCATAAAAAAGATAATCTACTCCTATTCTATTGAGAGTTTGTTCTGTGCAAATGGCATGCAGTGTTTCCTGATATTACTAGAGAAACTATATTTAATTAGTTGTAAGATGCTTTTTACATTCCAAACTTATGAAAACGTTACATTAGTACCTCTCAATTCTTTCTTTTTTAATGTTGTGTTACATTCAAATTATGTTTGCATGAAGTCAGCAAGCTATTTGACAATGGAAATTTCACAATTTACTTCGCACTCAATGTGTGCAATTGGAAAATTACAGTAGAAATACAGTCATTGTGATCAGAATACGAGGCTAGTTTTCAAATAGACTGAAGGTACGGTGGATCATTCTCATTACCTCGAGGAACCACAAAATAAAACACCTAGATGTTGGGATAGCAAATGGCAGCAAATTGAATTTAATATAGATCATTGTCAAGTAACTCTAATAAAGTTTAAAAAAATCTCGATTTTTGCAGAATCATAATTAAGTAAGATTTTCATAAAATTACATATAAGAAAATAATATCAAATATTTTACTCTATAAAAGCATGCAGTTGTATACTTTGGTCAGACAATGCTTGCGGAAAGGAGGAACCTGATTATGTGATTGGATCACAAAATGATGCAATTTGTAGATGAATGCTACAAGTCTACCCAGGCAAGGCCCCTCAAATCCTCCTTCACTACATTGATGGCTACGTTGGTGCTGTCTCATGTACCCATGATAAACTCGTTGACTTCAACTTTGCTACCAATTTCCACTCCAAACTCAAATTCACTTGGTCCATCTCTAGCAACACTCTCCCTTTTCTCGATCTCTCTGTTGCCATCTCAGGAGACAAACTCTCAACGTACACCTTCTATAAACCCACCAACTCCCACAGCTACCTTGACCCGACCTTTTCCCACCCAGTCCTCTGTAAGGATTCTATTCCATTCTCTCAACTCCCCCATCTCTATCGCATCGGCACCCAGGATGAGGACTTCCATGCCAGATCATCAAAGATGTCCTCCTTCTTCAAACAACATGGCTCCATTTGCACTCTCACCTCCTCCTTCAGCACCATCCGGGGCCCCAAACAGTCCTTCCAAGAGAAGCAACATTTCACTTGTGAATCTGAAGAGATCATCTACTGCATCCAGTGCTCCTGCTGTGGTCTCCTCAATCTGGGAGATCACTTTGTTGAGCATCTCAGCTCTGTCTGCCTTTATAGCAAGGCTCTCCCAGTGGCCACCCATTTCAACTCTTCATCCCATCCCCTTGCCAATATGTCTGTTCATGGTCAGACTGAGACAACCTGTAAATTGGAGGAACCATACCTCATCTTCTGACTGGGCACCCTCCAACTGGATGGTATCAATATTGACCTCTGACTTTCATTAAACAACCCCCACCCCCTTGCTTCCCCATGGTCTCTCCATTCCCTGTCTCCTTTCACACAGACATGATAAATTTTACCTAATCCCTTATCACATTCAATTAACACCTTTTGTTGGTCTGGATTCCTCTCCCATTGTTTGAATTCTGAGTCTTTCTGATATATCCTGCTTCTGCCTTTCTGATTTTTCCTTGAAGAAGGGCTCAGGCCCCAAATATCAGCCTCTCCTTTAGATGCTGTGAAGAGCAGCTGAGTTCCTCCAGCATTTTGGTGTTTTTACTACAATCGCAGCATCTGCAGCCGATCGTGTTTTTCTCAGTGTGTATCTTAATGCTAATAGGGTAACGTTTGTCACATGGGAGAAGACTATTCAGTGAATGGTTAAGTCAGATTGCGGTGGAATATACAAACCCATGCATTTGTATATTTGGACAGTTCCTTGATCCTCTATAGAGGTGACTGACCCCCCTCCAGGCCTGTATAATGAATAAAGAGAAGTGGCTAAAGAAGAATCTGACTCTTTCAGTCTTCAAGGAGAGTAATCTGCCAGAATCTGGATCGAGGATCGACACCAATTCTGCACAGGGAACTCTATTTCTGAAATCCTGTAGGATGCATTCCATCAGGAAATAGGGGACTTTAAGCCCATTTGTTTGCTCAATAATGTTTGGGATTGCAGCAAGGTCTTCACTTCCCACAACAGCTCTCTTTGGCATATTAGAGGTGTTCTCTACTGTGAAGACTGACACAAAATAGTCATTCAAATCCTTGGCCATTTCAGCATTACCCAATATTAATTTCCCCTTCTCATCTTCCAAGGGACCCAAGTTTAGATTGTCTTTCTTTGTGGATTTCCATCCCCTTGCCACACTAGTTTAAAACCCCCCTCTAATAGCGCTAGCAAACAGTACTCCTGGGACATTGATCCCAGTTCTGCTTGCATGTAGATTGTTTGGTTTGTTTAGGTCCTACTTACCCCAGAACTAGTTCCAATGGTCCAGGATCCTGAAACCCACCCTCCTGCACCATTGCTCAAGCTACCTATTCATGCAAACTATCCTGTATTCCTAATCTGACAAACACTTTACATAATTAGCAATCTGAATATTACTACATTTGAGGTCTTACTTTTTAATTTATCTCCTAGCTCCCTAAATTCAGTTTGCAGGACCCCATCCTCCTTTTTCACCTGTTTAATGGGATCTACATGCTCCATGTCAACTGGCCATTCTCTCTTCCTATTCAGAATGCCCTGCAGCTGTTCCAAGGCATCACTGACCCTTGTACCTGGGAGGAAACACACCAACAAACAGCTCCACTTGCATAGAAGCTCCTGTCTATTCCCTTTACCATGAAGCCCTCTAGCACTACAGCTCTGCCACTCTTTTTCCTGCCCTAATGTGCAGCAGACCTACCCAGGGTTACACAATCTTGTCCACTGCTGCCTTCCCCTGATGTACCTCCCCCAAAAATATCCAAAGCATTTTGAAGGGAAATGACCTGCACTATCTTCCTGCCATTACTCTCAAAAAATGGAGTCCCAGAATGTTCAGTATTTCCTGAATGATAGGTACTCTTATACATCTTAGATACATAATAATATGGACATCTTTCCCAAACACAAAACCCTTGGACCTGGCTGAACCTTTATAAAAGATATTCAAATCTAAAATGTTGCTCTCAGATATCCTGCTTCAGGCAGAAAGAATTTTAAAAAAGGACCATTGTGTTGTGCATGCTAACATGTTGAGCTTTAACCTGCCGGTAATTATATTAACATCAAGAATAAAGTTCAGTGCTAAAATAATAGCTGCTGGGGGTTAACATCAGATACGTTTGAATGTGTTTCTTTTGGACCTCCTATCATGATCACTGAACTCAAATAATAGGTCATTATTCTGGAATGTGCAATTTGGATTAGATGATGAAAAGCAATGGATAATGTTTATTTCCATCTGGAGGCTGCAGCTGAGGAAGTTTCATGGAAGGAGGCTAAAAGTCAACTTCAAAAGAATTAATAAGCTTGATACAGTATATATAAAAAAATATTGTGGATCTAGAGAAAGAGGAATTGCTGGAAATACCCAACAGATTAAGCAGCATCTGTGAAATGGAATCAGTTCATGACCTTTCACTAGGATTGAAAAGTTCAAAATGCTATGGGTTTAATCAACAACAGAGGCTCAAGTTGCAAAAGCCCAAACGTATGCAAATTAGAGAATGACCTCTGAGCGATAGTTTATGATCAATGAGGTCATTGTCAGCTGGTATTTTCATAGATGTCGTTCTGAACACCTTAATACAGGAAATATGTGAGTGAAGCAAAAGGGAACCTTTTAATCAGAGGTTATTTTTAGATTTCAGATTGATTGTCAGAGCTCTCCACTGGCCACCGTGACAGAGGTGCACCAAAGAAAAGGTACAAGGACTGCCTAAAGAAATCTCTTGGTGCCTGCCACATTGACCACCGCCAGTGGGCTGATAACGCCTCAAACCGTGCATCTTGGCGCCTCACAGTTTGGCGGGCAGCAACCTCCTTTGAAGAAGACCGCAGAGCCCACCTCACTGACAAAAGGCAAAGGAGGAAAAACCCAACACCCAACCCCAACCAACCAATTTTCCCCTGCAACCGCTGCAACCGTGTCTGCCTGTCCCGCATCGGACTTGTCAGCCACAAACGAGCCTGCAGCTGACGTGGACTTTTTACCCCCTCCATAAATCTTCGTCCGCGAAGCCAAGCCAAAGAGAGATTTTTAGATTTCAGATTGATTGTCAGAGTACATACGCAGCATCACATTCAACCCTGATATTCTATTTCCTGCGGGCAAGACAGAATTATCACTTACTGGTAGTGCAAAAAAACTGTACTCAACATGCACATGTGAACAAATAAAGAAATGTAAACAACTGAATGTGTAATACAGAGGAAAAAAAAACAATAAAGTGCAAAAGTAAGAGCCCTTAAATGAGTCCCTGATTGAGTTTGTCTTTGAGGAGTCTGATGGTGGAGGGGTAGCAGCTGTTCCTGATCCTGGTGGTGCGAGTCTCTTTCCTGATGGCAGCAGCGAGAACAGAGGGCGTGTGGGGGTGGATCCTTGATGATTTCTGCTGCTCTCCGACACCAGTGCTCCATGTAAATGTTCTTGATGGCGGAAAAGTTTTGCCTGTGAAATACTGGGCTATGTCCACTGCCTTTTGCAGGTCTTTATGCTCAGGAATATTGGTGTCCTCATTCCAGACCATGATGCAGCTGGTCAGCACACTTTCCACCACATATCTGTAGAAATTTTCCAGTGTTTCTGATGTCGTACCAAACCTCCACAAACTTCTGAAGAAGTAGAGGATTTGACGTGGTTTCTTCATGATGCCTTTAGCGCGTTGGGTCCAGGAAAGATCCTCTGAGATAATATCACCCAAAACTCAACATCTCTACCTCTGATTTCCCAATGATGAGTGGTTCGTACACTTGGTGTTTCCCTTCCTGACATCATTAATCAGCCCCTTAGTTTTGGTAACATTGAGTGAAAGGTTGTTGTGGTGCACCATTCAGCCCAATCTTGAATCTCCCTCCTGTATACTGACTCATCCGCCCGGGGTTTGAGACTCATGTCTCCATTCTGGAAGGAGAAGCAAAGTCTAAATAGGAGAGATTGCCAAGGTGGGAATCTTAATGTCTTGCTTATTTTTAGTAATGGCTGCAGGGTGAAATGTCACCAAGAGTGCACAACCACCTTGGTGTGCTTCACTGAGACAGCTTGTAAAGCCCTTGGGAAGTTCTCACAGGTTAACACATCACTGTGTGACTGCGTGGCTCATTTTATCACAAGCACAGAAGTATGCCTCTTGTGTCAGATATAAACTTTGCTAACAACCTGCGCTCTGCATATCCATGGATTTGTACATGGTGCCATGTAGCCGGGAGTCATTGGGTGAGATTGTCTGACATTCTGTTTCTCCCAGCTGGAAAAGGACTCACACAAGAGATGAGGCCAAATGCAGGCTGATAGGTATCACCCATCAACTTTCCATGAAAGAGTGCCACAAGCCAATTAGGATAGAGGGATGCAATTATCAAATCAAATTGCAAGGGGTATAAATGATGTTGCACATATGTAACTGTTATGCATAGATAAGAATGCACCTGTTGAATGTTCAGAGAACACTTACCCAGAGGGAGGCCCTAGAGACTGACTTGACTATCTGTAAAATGCCAGAAATTGTTTGAAATCTGTCTTTCTGATTGAGAATTAAGGTCTGTGCAACCTGATAAGAACATTTTCAAAAATATGCATAATTCAGTCCTCCAAAATTCAGTCCATGAATATTTAAAAAACTTACTGGTAAGTCCCTGAAACATGACCATACTCTAATAACAAGTTGGCTACAGCAGTGAAAAATCTGCAGCTTTTTTTGAAACACATTTTAAAGCTTGACATATCACTTATATATTCTTAATTTGCTCTTCATGTTTAAAAGGCATTGAAACAATTGATGAAAAATTTGGAAAAAAATTGAACGCTTTCTATAATAAACTACAGCCAAAGCACTCAGCAAAGCTCCAGTGATGCAGTCATGACCATTAATCTTTCAACAAAGATATCATTATTCAATGTGTCATAAGTGTCCCCTGTGATTCGCTTAGTTGTTGAGAATGTAGAATTATGAAATAAAACTACTCTGCTAAAGACAAGAGGATCTCCAATGACACACTGTCCTTTCAGTTTTATGATATATTGGCTTGCAGAAAAAAACACCTCTTGTACCACATATTGCCATTATGTTATTGGGATCCTTGATTTCAGATGAACAGTGAAATTTCTTGTGATCAACTTGGACATTAATTCAATAATTGCTTGTGCATTCCTGGGGAAACCAAGTCAATAACCACAGAAATTGTATTATTCTTTTTGTTTAAGGGCCAAGGTGGAGGGGAAAGGATGATGAGGGAGGCATTTAACGATGAAAAATGGAAAGGAGGTGTTTGGCATAATATTGGCAGCAGTTGAAGGAATAATATATTGGGGATAATTGTAAACTGGATTCTTGTCAAGTTGGATGAATAAACTTCTGATAGAAGAGTTTGACTTGAAATATGAACTTTCTTTTTCTAGAGTTTGGTCCGAACCTGTTGATTTTTTTTCCCAATGTTTTTAGTTTTTTTGAATGAGAGAAAGGCCCTTGTTATGGCGGAAGGACAAAGCTTAAAGTACTGAAGGATCATTGAATTGAAAGCCACTGTTTTTGGCTTCATGGATGCTGGCCAATCTTCTTGTAATTTCCAGGCCTTCCTGTTTTTAAGTGAATTCTTGTGGAAGTCCTAAGAGCAGCAGGACACAAAGGTTAAGAAAAGACCTTCTTGAAAGTGGTTGCAGGATCTGGCATGGTTGCAGAATTACATTACAGGAATGAATCCAGAGGTGTGTGATCATTGTTAAAGGATTTCCAGGCTGTTCAAATCCTGGGGAAATATGGAGGAAGTGCTGGAAAAGAGTGGAGGAGATTGTAAGGGCTTTAACAGTGCAGATAGGCTTGGTTCCAAAAACATGATTTGCTTGGGAGCCATATATATAATTTTTCATGTTAGCATTAATCTTATTGAGAACCAGTCCAAAGGTGGTTAAAATTTTTTAAACGAGGAAATTTAGTAGTATGAAAGGAATTCCTATCCTGACATTGTTGGGGCTTGATTAAGCGGGTTCTTTACCTAAAGAACCATAAAACAGGTAAACCTCCAAAGTTGAACACAGCTGTACAAAAATTAGTCAAATAACGAAGAAGATTTTTGGAATATTTGCCTTCATTGAGCAGGGTACTAAGTACAAAAATTAGGACTTCATGATTCAGGCTGTACAAAACGTGTGTGACCACACTTGGAGCACTGTGAGCAGTTCTGGTTGCCTAACTGCAAGAAGAATAAGTTGAAAGGAGTACAGACGATGTTCAGCTGGATGTTGCTGGGAGTGGAGGACTTAAGTTGGAGGGAGAGATTGGATAGGATGTGTCTTATTCTCTGGAGTGTACAAGGCTAAAGAAGTTAATAAAATCATCAGTGAATGATCAGTATTTTTTTTCTAGGGTAGTTAACTTTTTAACTAGAGGGCAGAGATTTGAGATGAGGGAGAAAGATTTAAGAAGGACCTCTGGGTAACTTTTTCAGTCTGTATCTGGAATTAACTCCCAGATAGGAGAGGGTGCAATGATAACATTCAAAATACATTTGGACAGGTGTATGGAAAGCATGGGATCAGAAGAATATGGATCAAATGAGACACCCATAATGCCATCTGGGTGGAATGAACAGGTGAAGCCAATGACAAAGGGTCTGTTCCATCCTCTAAGCATTCCAATGTGTACCATAATGAACTGATTGTGAATAATTTGTAATAAATAGTATCTCTAAAAATGAATGCAGTTGTTGAAATAAACTTAAAGAATATTTAACACTGCTAAAGCTACTTTGTAAACAGTTGCAAGCTTTGAATTAACTTCCCTTGTTGGGGAAGTTGGTGATGATGAAATGGGAAAAATATGGCTAAAAATATTCTATCTCTTTTAATCAGGGTAGCTCAAGTTATCCCTATTGAAGAAGCAACAGGGCAGCACAGTAGTCGTAAAAAATAGTGGGAGCAATTCAAGGTGTTTTAAAATCTGATGTCCCCTGTTTTACTAAGTATGTATGTACAATGAAAAAGTATAAAATTGTACTCACAATTATTGCTACATAGCCATCACATCTATGAGCTCTTTATTTTGTGTTTGTCTGGGTTATCGTTTTGTTAGATCTCTGCATTCTTTGCTAAATGCTTAATTATTTATTTCCAATTGCACTTGATAATATCACTTAGTATTACTTGAAATTCCTTAATTAAAAACACATTTTCATTACTTTTCCAAGAATACTCTGGGTTATTCCCATTAGTATTTAAAGCCTTGAATAATCTTCACCATTGATTGCCTTAAATGGTATCATAACTCCAGGCTTCAAATATCTTCATATTAATGATGATACTGTTCATTGGAAGTTGAAGCATAAATTGGAAGGGGAGAACTGCCCGGAAAAGTTACTTGGTAAAGATATGCTACAATATCATGATTACACAAAGAAAATTTATTTTCAACAATTCAAAGTGAAGCAAACCTTTTACTTCAGACATTCATAATATTTTGCCAGTAATGAATATCACGACAGACTTTCCATCATGCATAATTTGTAATACTGGTAATCAGCATTTTATTTTCCCCTCACTGCAAGTGTGAAATATTTTTGAATGAGTTTAATCTTTCTTGCCAGAGCCAATTTAAAGATCCTTCAAAAATTAAAGCTTGGGGATATAATTTGCTGTTTTAGATCAAACAAATATTATGTAAAACAGATTGCTTTTAATCTTCTTGTACAGATGGGTAAATTCCATATTCATGAAACTATATTTCTTAAATGTAATTTAGCAGATTCTTTTGTCATAAAGAGGCATTTTTTTATGCAATATATCAAAAAGATCAAGGCTTTATAAGCTTTAAAACTTTTTCCATTTATTTAACAATAATAAACAATTTCCCTTAACTCTTTCAGGCTTCTTTATAATATTTATATCTGTAAACTGCCAGGGAATATGCTATATTTGAGATGTATCATATGATTACATCTTATAACACTGTTATAGACTGATAATTATTAATAACAATTTACTTTGCTTAATGCTTCATGTCGTAATGGTTAAATGAGTAATGTATTCTGCCTGGAGGTCAGTCAGCCAGGATCTTTTTCTGGGACTCCTGCTTTTTGTGATTTTTAAAAAATAAATGACCTGGATGAAGAAGTGGGAGGATGGTTTAATAAATTTTCAGATGACATGAAGGTGGATAGTGTTGAAGTTGTCATAGGTTACAAAAGAATATAGACAAGATGCAGAGTTGAGCTGAAAATGGCAAATAGAGTTCAATCTAGATAATTATGAAGTGCTGCGTTTTGGAAGATTGAATTTGAAAATTCGTACGTGGTTAATGGGAGAATTTTTAACATTGTGGAAGAACAGAGGGACATTGGGGACCAAATCCATAGATCTTGCAAGGTTGCCACACAGGTTGATAAGGTAGTTGAGAAGGCATATGGTATGCTGGCTTAATTAGCTGGAGGATTAAGTACAAGAGCCGTAAGGTGATGTTGCAGCTCTATAAAACTCTGGTTAGAACAAACTTGAAATATTGTGTTCAATTCTGGTCACCTCATTCAAGAAGGATGTAGAAGCTTTGGAAAGGATGCAATAGGATCTTGCCTGGATTGTAGAACTTGTCTTGTGGGGCAATGTTAACAGACCTCAGGTTTTCTGTTTGGAGCAATGAAGGATGAGAGGTGACTTAATAGAAGTGGACAAGATTATGAGCATTAGTCAAGACCTTTTTTATGGTGCAACAATTGCAAATACCAGAGGTTGTCTGATTAAAGTGAGGGGAGGAATGTTTAGGGTAGCGTCAGAGGTAAGTTTTTACAGAATTTAGTGGAATGCATTGTGGTAATGGAGACTGATACATTGAGGACATTTAAAAGACTCTCAGACAGAAAAATGGGGGGTTGTGGGTGTGAGGTAGGGAAGGGTTTGATTATTGAGTAAGTTTACATAGGTTGGCATGACATCATGAGCCAAAGGACCTGCACTATGCTATAATGTTCTAATTCTAAAGTAACATGATACTTTGTTCTTAGATGAGTTTAACTAAATCCACAATGTGGCAAATTAGGGAATGGGAAAATGAAGTCGCAGGATATTGACAGTAAAATTGGATGAGTTTGCAAATTACTTGAAGCATAACAAAATAAAAGGCATTTTTCAAAATTGCAATAAGATAATACCAATGCTGATGGAGATTGTGGAAGAGTTGCTCTTGACAGTCTTCACTAATTGGGTTCTGGAGATGAGGAAATCCAATTTCCATTTACACAGTTGGGTATTGAGGTCCAAGTCCAAGACTGCTGAACTGCAGTCAATAAACAGCATCCTGATATTTGCTTCTTTGCTGACCAGGTGTTGCAGGGTTTTGTATAGACCCATAGATTTGTTGCTGCAGTAAGCAAATTGAAATGGATCCATGTCACTGCTCAGACAGAAGCTAATACGCTTCACAGTAGTATCTTCTAGGGCACAGGTACAATTGAGGCCAGTTTGAAACTATGCTCTGTTGGAGAGAGATATTGACGATATCCGTGAACACATTGGCAAGTTTCTCAGCACAGCTTTTCAGTACTCAGCCGGGTACTCCATCCATACTAGATGCTTTTCTTGAATTCACTTTCCTGAAGGCGTGTCAAAATCTTGGTTTAAGGCTGAGAAGCAAGAGGGGAAAATAGGCAGCAAGACAGGAGGGAATAATGGATGATAGATAACCAAGGAGGTGAAGGATGACAGTCAGATGGATGCAAATGGGATGGAGTTGGGAGATGGTGACAGATATGTATGAGCTGCTCCAGGAGCTTGATTGATTGGTATAAGTTCCAGCATTGGCAGATTGATTCCACTGCCAGGGTGAGACTAGCACTTAGGTTCAGCAGAATTGATTTAAGACAGAGATAGAGGAACAGTTTTTCCCAGACGGTAATAAATCTGTGGAATTCTGTGCCTGACGAAGCAATGGGGCCTGCTTCATTACATTTATTTAAGATACAGATAGATTTGGTGATTAGGGGAATTGAAGGTTATGGAACCAGTGAGCAAGTGGAGATGAATTCCCAAGCAGATCAGCCAAAACTTATTGAATGGCAGAGCAATCCTAACAGACCAGCCGATCTACTCCTGGTCTTATTTCTTGTGTCCTCTGTGTCCCCAGTACTCTTTCTCACTAGTACAGGTCAATAATCTTCAAAATATTCAAAAACTCTGACCCACCATCCTTGGAGGGAGAATGTTTCAAAGGCTCACAGACTTTCAAGAGAAAATATTTTAACTTGTCTGTTTTAAATAAGCTGTGCTATTTTTAAAGGGAGTTCCCTTGATCTGGATTTTGCCTCAATGCCTATGTTGACAAAGATCCAGCAAATACAACCTTGGCAAATAGGAAATCAATTGTTATTTAAATGGTGAAAGATTGCAGCATGCTGTTATGCAGAAGGATTTGGGAGAGTTTGTGTATGAATAACTAAAAGGCTGGTTTCCAGGTGCCACAGACAATCAAAAGACAACTAGCATGTTGGCCTTCAATGCTAGAAGGATGAAATGTAATAGCAGAGAGGTTGTTCCGCTGGGAGTTAGAAAAATGAGAGAGAATCCTATAGAAACCTAAAATTATGAAAGGAATAGATAAGATAAAGGTGTATTTTTTTTTAACCGGGTGGTTGTGAACAAGGGTACATAGACTCATGATTCGGGGAACTAGATTTAGGACAGACATAAGGAAACACTGATTTTCCCAGAGAGCGATGAATATGCAGAATTCTCTTCCCAAGGAGTGGAGGATGCCTCATTGGTTAGATACATTTTTGCATTGTTGGGGAATTAAAGTTTATGGGGGGGGGGGGGGGGGATAAAGCGAAGAAATATAACAAATCCATAGCCACATCAACCACAATATTGTAAATTGGTGAAGCATGGCCTACTCTTGCTCCTATTCCTTGTGCTCCCGTAACGTGTCGAAGCTTCTACCCACCCTGTCCATCATTAATTATCAATCTGGTAAACTTGCCCTGACCAGCTTCCAGTCTATTTACATCCTTAAAATATGAGAGTGATATTATTCCAGATTATGGTCTCGCTGCTGCTTTGTGTAAATAAAACATAACACTGACGTTAGCATTTAATTCCCAAAGCAATAAAGAATACAATTCTATCAGTGTTCCTGATTATTGCATATTAGCCTTTTGCAATCATTGATCAGAGATTCCTCTGCATCTTTGAGTTCTTCAACACTTTCAGTTTAGATAATATGCTCTTTAATTTTTTACTGGCAACAAGGATATTTTGCATATGCCAATGTTATAATTTATTTGCTGGATCATCCCCTACCTTTATATCCCTTTGAAGCATCTATATTATTTTTCACAACTTATCTTAGCGCTTTTATGGCTTCATCTAATTGTCTTATATAAATGTTGAACAAAAATAGGCTGAGGCCTCAGTACTGATCTCCGTCACCCAATACTTATGCATCTCTTCAGACAAGAAATAAACCCATTAATTCCTATTCACTCATCCCTTCTTTCTTGTTGGGTACACAATATTTTATCCATGCTGATCTGCTATGTCTGAAAATATTAATTTTGCTATTTTCCACAAGACTCTTTGGTGTGTCACTTTAACTTTTCAATATCTAAGCATTGTGCATCAACTAGTTCCACCGCACTTCTTATTGGAGATTTTGAAGTTTGTCAAATAATGATTTTTTCCTTTCACAGAATCACACTGATTACCTGGAATTTTAAAAATTCTGTAACTTCATTTTTTTTGCAGCTTTGAATTTGTTTCCGTCAATAGGTGTTAAGTTAGCTGGCCTGGATTTTTCTGGTTTTGATTCCCTCTTTATTGAATATATGAGCTTTTCTTCCAACCCTTGAAAAGTTCCTCAAATGGAAGGAATCTTTTCCAAATTAAAAGCAACAAATCATCTTCTGCACAATCTATTTGGTTTAAGAGCCTCAGGTGAAAGCCTCCAAGAGAAAAGAGCTGGGGACCAATAATTAGTTCATTGCCTCTACCAACGGAGACATGACAATGAAGCAGAAGGGAGCACTGTACCAGTGGAGGAAAGGAAAGGGGTGAAGGGTGTATTGAATACTGCTTCTCAGTTGCAATTGCAATAGAATCCGCTGACTGAAAATGGGATCAATTGCTGATTAAATCTAAAAGGAGATTGGCGGATCTGAGAGGACAACTGAATGAAGAGGCTTCTGACAGGAAAACTAAGCACATTAGGGAATCAAAGAGAGTTGATAGATGTTAAAATAGAAATCTTCCAAAACATTAAATGAAGTGCAATGAAAACTGCCAGAGCAGTTTAAGAAAGGGGGAGATTCAAACTAGAGGACATGGTTTAAGATTGAAGGGGGAAAATTATAAGGGGAACATGAGGGGAAATTTCTTTACGCAGAGGGTGGTGGGGATGTGGAATGAGCTTCCGGCAGACGTGGTCGAGGCGGGATCATTGGTTACATTTAAGGAAAGACTGGATCGTTACATGGACAGGAGGGGACTAGAGGGGTATGGACCAGGTGCTTGTCAGTGGGACTAGGAGGGTGGGGATTTGCTACGGCATGGACTAGTAGGGCCGAACTGGCCTGTTCTGTGCTGTAAGTGGTTATATGGTTATATGGTTATATGGTAAAGAGGTCTGTTCATTTGTCACCACCCTAGCAATCGGATTCATATACAAGGCCTTAACCCAACCAATGTGAATCAGCGGAAAGAACAAATCGCATTGGCATCAAACTTCAAACAGCAAATTGTCGAAAAATCAAGGCAGGTTAGATGAATTGTTTTTCTTTGTTTGCAATCATGAAAACAACTGGCCTGATTACACACTCTGTGCCCACACAGAATTTACATTTGTTGCCAGTTTCCATCCTGCCCTTGTATTTATGTGGACCACCTGTGACTCCTTTCTTTCCTTGATCTTCTTTGTCTCCAGCTTATCAGAAAATAACAGATGACTGACACCTTTTACCATCCTAGAGACTTGCGTACCTACTATGACTGCTCATTCTCTTGTCCTGCCTCCTCAAAGGTTGGCATTCCTTTTTCCTCGGTTTCAAATATCTCTTGTATTTATTCCTATGATGACACCTTCCACTCTTGGTCCCTCTGAAATGTTCCCTTTCATGAAACCTGGGTTCTCTCTTCCAAAAAGAACAATGGACAACATTTTTTTCTCATAAGATTTGCTTCCTGAAAAAAAAATTTGGGATTATGATAAGTCAACTTCAAGCTGAACACAAAGATAATTTCAGATTTGTTGTATTACATAGGAAGTTGGAGAAACATTTAGTTAACACATAATGATGCTAACACATTGCATCAGTTCAACAGAATTAAAAATGTTTTGCCACTTATTTTTCTTTGCACTCAGCATCTGATGCCTTTCATGTCAGTCTCCACAATAATCGACCAGCATTGATGGATTCCAATGACCCTGATACCGCTTTTCCATCGTCGCAATGTCCTGGTGAAACCTTTCACCATGTTGGTCACTGACAGCACCAAGATCACCAGGGAAAAAGTCCAAGTCCGAATGCAAAAAATGAATTTTCAATGACATGTTGCACTTCATGGTTTTGTCTGCTTGAAATAGACTTAAAGTATGAAATGAAATCACAAAAAAAGGCACATAATAGGAACATTTTAAGGTGATTTTTGTGATCAACAGTCCAAATCTATAAAATACACCCAAAAGTGTTCAGGAAGCAAAATCTTAATTGTCCAGTGGAATCAATTATAATTGTAATTACTGTAAGGATGGCAATGTTGCCCAACATCATGACTCCAGTGATCCAAGATTGATCCTGATCTCTTGTGTGGAGTTTGCATGTTCTCCTTATGGTCGTGTAGTCATGTAAATTTCTCCTGGGTGATCAGGTCTCCTTCCACATCCTAAAGATGTGCTGGCTGGTTAGCCATTGTCAGTTTCTCTTGTAGGTGGATGGTTGGAGAATGGAGAGAAGGTCAATGGGGATATGAGAGAGGTAGATTTCTCATAAATAAGTGAGGGAATGGGATTGATGAGCAGTGAAACATGAAAGAACTGAATGGAGTGAAAAACAAGAGATCTGGATGCTGCAAGACCAGCTGAGTTCCTATAACATTTCTGTTTTTTGGTGGGATTGCTGAGACTGCTTTAAGAGATTTATTTGCCAATGGTTTCCTTCTTTGTCTTAGGAACCTATAAGAACCAGGAGATACAATGGTGCTATAAGACAACTTTTAAATTGCTCCTGGTTTGTCAATGAGTGGTAGAATACAGGGCGTATTGACGGCAATATGGGGAGGATAAAATGAGTTAGGGTGGGATCATGGTAAGAACGGACAATTGGTAGCTGGTGCAGATACAGTGGGTGAAGTGGCATGCAGTGCTCTTCAGTGACTCCATGAGAAGTCAGCTGAAGCTGAGGTGTTACAAAGGCATTCCACGAGACAGTGCAGGAAAGATCATTGGTATAATCAAGTAAAAGGTCAAATATTTTTGTCCACTCAGACAAACTGATCTGGTACAGGAACTTGTCTTCAACAGTTGCTGAGACATTATAATGATGGAGACTGGCCTTGTCAGTTGTGTGATTAATTAGAGGGAAGCTGATGGGCCCAATATGCAGGGAGGACAATGAAGAAAGAAGTTATAGAAGCAACAGAGAAACTGCTGGTGGAACTCAGCTTCTGTGGAGGTAGAGGGATAGCTGATGTTTCGGGTCAAGGCCTTGCGATAGGACTGAGAATAGAAGGAAGGTGGCAAATGTGAAGAGGTGTGGGACAGGAGCTGGCAGGTGATAATGGAACCAGGTGACGTGGGTGATGATTGGCAGATGGAGCCAGGTAGGGGTAGGGGAGGTTGGAGGTCGTGAAGAGATTAAAGGTGTTAAGTGGAGACCACAAAGGGCAGTAGATTCTGGAATTTGGACAGAAGAAAGGTGATAAATGAAACCAGACAAGAGAGGGATGATGACCTGTTAGAATCAATGGGGGAGGCGACAGGAGACCCACTGAGTAAAGCGCAGCTAAACTTACCTCTGTGCATTCTGGGGTGGCTAATGAAACCAGTGTAAGCACAGCAGGCACTTTCACAGATGGGACAGGAGGTGCCTGACCACTCCCCCACCCCCTAAATGTCAGACATCAATGAATATTCGCAGTCCTTTAAAATGTGGATAAAGACCAGAAAGATTGGTTTGATGTAGATGACCAAGAGGCTAGGAAGCCATCTAACTCTAAGATGAGTTATTGAGAGTGTGATAAGGGCCATAGGTGAGCCAGGAACCATGGGGTTAGCTGTGCAATTGAAATCGGGGACTGGTAATGCTCTGTGTATGGAGGAGCTGTGTGGTTGGGTGTGTGGCAGGAGATGAAGATGGGTATGATTGGGAATGTGGCTGGAGATAGGGATGTGTGCAGTTGGGAGTATGACCACAGGTGGGGACTGGTCTAGATAAGTGTGTGTCTGAAGACAAAGACCAGTATGGAGCTAGTGTGACTGATCTGTGGTTAGGTGTGAACATGCGGTCATGCCTAGTAAGTTGGTTAATATAAATATTACCTGTCATTTGTAAATCAGAATTTATTGTCATGAACAGGTCATAAAATGTGTTGTTTTGTGGCAGCATAAATTACAATTAAAACATATAAATAAATTAGTGCAAATGAAGAGAAAATTAGGTAGTGTCTGTGGTTCATTGTCCATTCAGAATCTAATGGCAGAGGGAAGGAAGCCATTTTTTGTACCATTGAGGGTTTGTTTTCAGACTCCTATACCTCCTTCTTCATGGTAGCAGTGTGAAGAGGGCGTGACGTGGCTGGAGGGAGGATGAGGCTGTTTTCTTAAGACATCACCTCTTGTAGATGTCCTCAATGGAGAGATGACTGATACCCATGATGCCACTAGCCGAGTTCACAACTCTGTTGTCTTTATGTGTTTATGTTTACCTGTTTACAGAGGTGCTTCACATCTTCTCTTTAAAAGAGGGAAACAAAACACATCTTCTCTTTAAAAGAGGGAAACAATGTTTAACTTAAGTGGATTGCTGCTACCTAAAGAAGCTGTTTCACTTGATTATATCTTGTAAGTGTTGTTGTCATTCTGGCTGTGAACAACAAAGGTTATTTTACTTCTTGCTTCATGCCTCAAGTGAGTACATGATCTTGACAGGTAATTCAAGAAGAACCCACAGAACACCACATTTATTATATATTCTTCAGTTCCCAGGTCATTTAGCTGAGTATAATGTTTGAACATCTACATTGAATGGTCATTTCCTCTTTGTGCTGGGTGACAATGGACAAGTTTGCTATGCTGAGTGGTATGCAGGTCAGCAAGAACCAATGAAGGGACGAATGAGATGAGCCAATAACCCAGAAGAGACTGGCATGGAAACAAATGGAATCTGACTCAGTGTTGACATGGAATTCAATGAAGTGTGACTGATTGACTATCAGTACAGGTTCAATTATGGCAGACCTGACTTATTGATAGAGAATGTTAAAAAAAATAGCTGCTCTATATATTAACCATCTCTCATCTCTCTCTCTGTTTCTGTCTGTCTGTCTCTCTCTCTCTCTCTCTCTTTCTCTCTCCCTCTCTCTCTCTCTCTCTCTCTCTCTCCCCCCCCCCACCCCATTTCTCTTCTGTTTAGGCTGGATAGAATGTGCATTTGATCCGTGTGTGCATTGATTTTGTATCCCTTAATTATTTTTTGCTAGAGGGATATTTATTGAAGAATTTCATCAAACCAGATCTGTATTTCTGTGAAAGAATCTAAACTGGATGAACCCTAGATGGTCCAATGTTTAAGGAATAAGTCTCGTTGGAAAATAAATTCCTACACAATATTGGAAGGCTGGATTCTGCATTTATCAGCAACTATTTAATGAGCTGAAATTCCCTTATGTTTTAATATTGACTTTTTAAAATATTTTTGATATTTGTACAATAGAAAAAATGAACACAATATGTACTATAGATCTAATAAAAAATCCCATAGTGAGTGATTATTATATAAAAATTCAGAAGCACAAACTTAATGTTACAATAAAATCTAACAAAGAAAAAAAAGCAAATACAAAAAAAGGATAAATTCTAAACCCCATCCCCTAAGTAAGATTGAAGTTTGACATTTAAAAAAAAATTCAAGTGGCATAATCCTAGAGAGCGAGAGAGAGAGAGCACCATGCCAAAATTCCAAATCAACACTAACTCTTGAGGTTATGATAGTAGTCTATAAATGAGCCCCATATTTGATCATTGAATTAATGTCAGCATATCTAATGTTTTCCAAATTTAAACAAAGCCATTGTGCAGGTGTAGGTGAAACGTTGACTCTTTTAAATGTCAAATGCAGTTTTGATTGAGTAACATTAGTCTCTCAGTAATTTCAGATAATTCCCTCTCTATTACCCTTTGAGAAGACCAGAAAAAATGAAAATAAATTTATTTTGTGTCTTTGTCCTCTGAATATCACAAAAATTTGGTAGATGATAAAATTGTAGTGTTACCATGTAATTGGATATGGAGTCATGTTGGATCATAAAAGTTGGCATATTTCTTTCCCTGAAGGGTGTTAGTAAATCAAACATTGACAATTTTGACTTTTTATGTTCATCCTTACTGATACCAGATGTTTATCTTACCATTATTTACTTTCCCAAATTTAAGTTGTTCAACTTCTTTGGAGGGATCAAACTCATGTCAATAATTTAGGCAACAATGTGCTGCAGAAACTCAGCAGGTCATGAGACATCCAGAGGAAGTCAAGGGTAACCAATATTTCGGGCGAAGGGCTCACACCCGAAATGTTGGCTGCCCTTTACTTTCTGTGCATGCTGTGTGACCTGCTGACTTTCTCCAGCACATTTGTGTATTGCACTCTACCCCAGCATCTGCAGATTTTCTTTGCTTAACAGAAACAATTTAGAACACTGGATATTAACGGCACAGCTAAGCTACTATTCAAGATTCCTTTATTGTCATGTATAGGAAATACACTTTCCCCTGTAAAGACGCACAAAGAGTCACCACTATCAAGACAAAAAAAGTGAAACAAAAGGGAGTCCCTTCAAAGACAATGACTGTCCATGGATCTGACCACTTCTTCTGATGTTGGTGCCTCCTGTCCATAGCTGATAGCCTCCTCTCCATTCCAGTTGTGAGCATGACACATCCTGGTCCACCCTACTCAGCCCCTGGTTCTGAACCCTCAATGTAATTAAAAAAATGTCAGCCCCTGAGCCCTGCTCACCATCGACATCCTCACAAATTGCAGTCCCAACACCTGGTTCCTCACCTACACCTTGGTGTATGTCCTTCAGGTACCAATTCCTGCACTGGTCCACTGCTGCAGTCTTCTACCCTGTAGTGTTGAGCCCTCTCCCAGACTTCTCCCTTTGGGAGTGAGGGTTTTCTCCTGCTCTGGTGCCCTGCGCTGGTCTGCTGCTCCCTGGAACCCACACACTCAAGGTCTGGGTGCCGCCATTTTTGGCATCCACATAAAAGAAAACGCTACCATTACCATTCCAGTTGAAATGGATAAATATTGGGAGAATTAGGTAAAACAGATCTTATTTGAAATACTGAAGAATTCATATTCAGTAACATTCCAGGATCTTTGGAGACTTTTATGCACATTTCATAAGTAGGTGCTAATTGAAATGATGTCATGAAATGGCATCTGTTGTAAAAATGCTTATTGGAAGATTGGTATTGACAAGGACACATAAATCAATAACAGGGATGATTTTTTTTCAAAATTTTTGGGTACCTTTACATTGATCTTGGAAAAGAAATTGTAACTTGGGTTAAAGTCTAGTTCTACAGGGTGATTCCAAAAGTACATCTCTCCCTTATTATTGCAAAGTCAATCTAGTCTATCATGTACCAATCTCTGATTGCAAGTTTGCTTTCCCAAATATTAGGGATAGGCTTCTCTTGTCCTCCAGGGAATATAGAAACCGAGTGCCAAATGCATCTGGTTTTTTTGAATGACGTGAACCTACTCTGGAAATTGTGGATAGATTTCAACACTGCCTCCCTAAACCACCCTTAAGAGGAAGATGGGTCACTAATACTTGCATGAGTACTGGTGAGCTTAAGGAGGTTCAAACACATCTTTGGCTAAACCCCAGGGAGGCAGAAAAAAAGGTGAAACACAAGTTATTAATGTTATCTAGAGCTATACTATGCATATAGGGAGAGAGATAGTACCTCTGAAAGGCTATTTCAGCACATGGGAATGACTCTTCAACACCTCCTATTGCTGGGACTCACTTCCTGTCACAACATAGCCTGATGAATGGAACCTATGTTTTAGAGATCTGCAGTGTGAGGAAACAATTTCAAGGGAGTTGGTGGGATCCTTTAAATCCTTGCTCCTATGGAAAACCAGCATAGCATAAACAGAAAGAAACTGCTGGGATAAGATGCCATGACCCTGGTGTCTCCTGGATGGTGAGAGGTGAAAGGGGTATGGGATGATCAGTGATGGCTTCCAGAGCTCCTGAGGGTACCATATCCTTAACAGAGACTGTGTCTTCATGCCCATCAGCATATGCCACATAGGCACATTGGGGGTTGGCTTGGAAGAGATGGACCCTTTCGACCAATGAGTCAGACTTATTACTCCTCACATTTCCAGAGTTGGACTGGCCCAGTGGATGTCAGTCATGCTGTCAGCCTGGACCCTGTAGTGGACTTCCTAGGAAAGGAAAACATACGTACATATGATGTGGCATTGGTGGCCATACATAGGAGTGACCTTATTGAGTGGAGTGACTAAGGGAGGACCTCTTGCCAATGGAAAACAGAAAGGCCTCTAGATTGCAGGGCAAGGAGGATGACCTTCAAGACTGTGGCATTCTCCTTTTCCACCTGCCCGTTCCCTCCATATGTTGTAGCTGGTGATCCTCTTATGACGATGCCTCTGACCAGCAGGTACTGGCGCAGCTCATCACTCATAAAGGAGGGTCCTCAATCACTATGAATATAGCTGGGGAACCCAAACAGGGTGAAGAGAGTACATAGGGCCTTTATGACTGTGGCAGCTGTCGTATCTGGGAAGGGGATGGCAAATGGAAAACGCAAATACTCGTCAATGATGTTGATGAAGTACTCATTGCTGTATGCATAGTTGCATGCAGGGATCATTCATGGAGGGGTGTCTCTACCGCATGGCATTCTGGGAAGTCAGGTCCATCATTGCTTTTTCCAACAGTCTTTATAAATTGTGCAGTATATTGCTACGTTTCCCATGCTGTTTAAAAATTGTCCACTATTGCTATTTATTTCCTCTTTCTCTCTCTCTCTCTTTCCCATGCTGTGACTTTCCCACGGCAAAATTTATACCTTCATTTTAATCTTCCTTCAAGTTCCTACATTCACACAAAAACTTGGGTCATTTCAATCCCTCAGTGCAATTGCCCGTTTCACACTTGCATGATTGCAACACCAGCATCTGCAGACATTGGGGATTGTACTCGGGGTTGAGGCAAACAATCCCCAGAGTGAGATTACATCATCAGACACCGGCGTTGAGCTGCTTTTGCTTTCACACGAGACAATTTAAAGGCCGATTCGCTGTTAATTCCTGGGATCACTTGCAAGTGTGAAAGGGGCTATTAAAAGTCCAGTCCCAGTAGCCCGACATTGCAGAGCTGCAACATCAATGGGATTTTGAAGTCTTTGTAGTCCATGCCCTGCATGGTGAGGGTCACTATGCAGTAGTCATTGTAGTCCATGTCCTGCATGGTCAGGGTCACTACGCAGTAGCTGTGGACATCAGCCATGTAGGATTTTGAGACCAAAGAGAACTTTTGTCTTACTGGCCTTACCACGAGGGAGTAGCGCTGCACGTCAGGTGGATGAAGCTCTCCATGCTTCCACTATCAAACAGAAAATTCATCACGTGGCTGGTTACCTGAATGTTCATCATGGACCTGATGAGTTGATGAGGACTACCTTAATCCAACGTGATGGAGGCCATTATCAAATCTCTGCTTGTTAATGCAGCGGAGCATTCGTGTGTTCATTTGGGAGATGGCAGAGTCCAAGATGGAGGCCTCCATAGCTCGCACGTGGTGCTGCTGAGCCTCGAAGATGGCACCCAAGATGGTAGCCCCCACAACTCGCACATGGTGCTGCTGGGTCTCGAAGATGGTGCCCAAGATGGCAGCCCCCTCGACTTGCTGTTGGTTCCTGGGGTTGACGGCATCCAAGATGGTGGCCCCCATGATCCACACGTGGCACTGGTGGGCAGAGGTGGTTTGGATCTACACACCTTTGCATATTGCCCCTTCTTCCTGCAACTGGAGAAAATCGCATCTTTCACTGGCAGCATTTCCTCCGAGTGCTTGCCCAGGCCGCAAAAGTAGCACTTCAGGTGCTCATGAGTACAGCGGCCATGGTCGGGTTGCTGATGGGACATGGTGATGGTGGCATTTTGTGCTCGTGGAGTACGCTGCCGCATTTGGATCACCGATGGGACATGATATTGGCTGCACATCCCAAGTTGGCGGCACCTGGGGCAACCACAAGGCAGCTGTGTTGTCAGCTGAATAGGCTTCCATATTATGTAGGGCCACCTCTAGAGTGCCTGCCAATTTGACTGCCTACTGTAAGTTGAGCTCATCTTGCTCTAACGATCTCTATTGGATGTAATTGGACCTGATGCATGCGACATAGGCATCTCTAATCAGGTCCTCTGTGTTCTCCGTGGTCATCAATGCCTTATATTTTCAGGCCTATCCAAGGGTTCACAAGGCCTGCAGGTACTCGGTGCTCATTTCCCTGGGTTGCTGTTTTCAGGTCACCAGGAGATGTGAATAGGCTCTTCCCCTTGAGGATAGGAAAGATTGGAACTAAGGGTCATAAGTTAAGGGTTAGGGGGCAAAACTTTAGAAGTAATGTAAGAGAAAGCTTCTTCACTCAGAGAGTGGTGGCTGAGTGGAATGACCTTCCAGAAGAGGTGGTTGCAGCAGGGTCAATTTTGTCAGTTAAGTGGAGGTTGGATGAGTCAATGGATGTGAGGGGGTTGGAGGGTTATGGGCAGGGAGCAGGTAGGTGGAACTAGTGGAGTTTCACTTAAATCGGTGCAGACTTGAAGGGTCAATATGGCCTGTTTCCATACTGTAATTGTTATATGGTTATATGGTCTTACTAAGACCTCATTTACCTTTCTCAGGTACTGGCCTTTCAAGATGTCCATCACCTCCAGATACGACACGGCATACCTGATCTTTGAGTACATCAGGGGCTCGACCCGAGAGTGCAGTATCTGTAGTTTATCATTCTCTGACCGAGCAATAGCCGACAATGCCTGCAGGAACGCCTCGAAGCAGCGCAGCTAGAGTTCGAAGTTGGGAGCAGTCTCAGATGATTGAGGATTAATTTCCAACTTCTCTGGTTTCAGGATCTGCTCCGTTGTCAAAATTTATTGTGAATAAAATTGATGCACCATCTATAACTCCAAAAGACTGGAAGTTATGCATAACTAATAGGCTTTTATTCACAATAGAATGGAGACACATGCATGCTGGTCGACTTCCCCGTCTTGGGGAGGGGGCTGTGGAATAGTCACCTTCATTCTGGAGTCTGTGGGTGGAGCCACAGGTACAGTCAGCTAGTGAGTGTGCCCCAATAGATCAATATACAGACAGTGGTTTAACACAATAGGGAAGGTAAATAAGTTGGGGCAGTGTGTTGGCACTGTTGTGAAGTGCATTCAAGAACCTGATGGCTTCCAGAAAGAAAGCCTCTTTCATTCTGTTCATGCTTGATTTCCTAAGAACTTGAAGCAATTCCCTACTCTTTGAACTTCAGACCCATAATGTGGACAGGTGCCCACATTCTATAAACAACTGTCTAAAGTAGGTGTCCTGTGTACACATGTTTTCCAGGGCTGAGCGGAAACTTAGAAAGATGGCACCTGCTGTGGATCTGTTTAGCTGGTAGACAAATTAAAATGGGTCAAGACGGGTGGGTAGGTTAGAGTTTATGTGAACCATGCCCAGCTCCTTGAAGCACTTCATGATGGTGGATGTTAAAACCACCAGTCAGCAGTCATTTCGACCTATTATTGTACTGTATTGGCATCATGATGGTCTTCTTGAAACACGTGGGAACTTAGACCTGTTATTAGGAAAGATGAGAGATCACTATTAGGATCCCAATGGCAAGTCTGAGGGGAGCAGAATTGACTTCCCTAACAGGATCATTCCTGCAGAAGGTCAATCAGTAGGTGGGTGCAACCATTTGTCGTAAAAAAACAGAAAATACTGGAAACAGTCCAGAAACATCTGTGACAGAGAAACAAACTTAATATTTCAGGTTGGAGCCAATCTGGTGAAGGATCCTTGGTCTGAAATGTTCTCTTTGTTCATCTTTTGGATGACGTTGTCTGTCCTGCTGAGAAATTTCTATTTTTATTTCAGAATTCCAGCATCTGAATTTTTTTTATTGCTTTTCTTTTACTGTTTGCAATAAAAACTTGTAGGTCAAGATAGAGTGGGAATGTTAAGATTTTGCTAGGGCATATTGCAGGAATATTTCACTGTGAGAAGAGTTGACCTCAATGCCGTGCTGCTGGGCAAATTGCAGCCCTTTTGTGATCAGCTGAATAATATCATCACATAGTCAAGGCCATCAATATTCTTTCATCCAGCTTTATGCTGCATCTAAATGTCAGGAATTTGAGGAACAGAAATTTTATGTGACATTTAGACAAAGTTCAACCCTGTATACAATGCAGGTCATGCAAAGAGACGTCAGACTGATTTATTCTTTTGCCTCATGCTGTCAAATCCATTTTCTAATCATCCAGTAGGAAAATGAAAGGTGGATGCTTTCATAGGTTCACTGACCTTCATTGACCTTTGTCCCAATATTACATCACAAAAATGTGTCCAAGATGGTGGCACGGCTGTAGCCCTCAACAGCCTCTCCGGACTAGGTGCTACTGGAACCTCCCCTAACCCCGCCTCCACCAAGAAGGGGCCATGCTCAATCCTTGAGCTGACGAGGATGAGATTGGAACACAGGGAGTTGGACATTGAAATTTGGGGAATGCCAAGCAAAAGCAGACCTCTGAAAGAGGCTGAAAAGTCTACGGACCCGAAGAGTGAGGCGACGGAGCTTACATTGCGAACTCGAAAAGCTGAGGGGATCAAGGCATCCGCTGGAGCGTTGTGGTCTTCAGTATCAGAATTGATGTTGCCTGTTGCCGGGAATCATAAAGGCGGCGTGGCGCAGTTGGAGGAGGTGTCCCAAGGTTTCTGGAGTGGCAGAGTCGTGGGCCCAGTTTGGGGGTTCTGAAGATGCATGTCCAGGAACACTGAAGCCTCGTAGGGGAGATGCCGTGGCTTTGACCTCGAGAGACAGTGAACTGTGAGAGTAGTTTTCCCTTTAAAAAAGACAGTTTAACATCTAGAGTCCAGCAGATGCCAGGAAACCTGGTGAATGGTCTCTAGTGGACATTTTAACACCTAAAGACATAATTCAACTTGTCTCTTCTGTAACCATGGGCACATCCTCTGAAAAATCAATGTATTGTGGCACTGTTTATTATATTCATTTTAAGTAATTGGAGATGTGTTTGTGTGTAAGAGAGATAGTTTAATTTTGTGATATGTCACTGTCATGTGGGGATATAGTAGTGGCTAAGGGTTGAGATGATGGTGCAGCAGTCGCTCGCAGTGGCCTCTTGGAACCTGGTGCTTCTGTTCCTACACTGTTCGTTGTTATGTTATTTCAATGTAGGGCCGCGGATTCGGGGAAACATCTCATTTTTTTCTTAAAGTGACAAATAAAGCTACTACTACTACTAAAAAGATACCTGCTTGAGCTGATGAGTGAACAGTAGATGATGTAGGAGAAGATCAATATCCAAAGTAAGCAGGGATTAAAAAGGTTAGTGAAGTGAATGTTGTGCTTGGTTTTGGATGAAACTAACTATATTTACATAAGACAGGAGCAGAATTAGGCTAATGGCCCATTGTTTTTTCCACCATTCAAATAATGTATTTTTTTCTTTTAACCCCATTTTTCTGCTTTCTCCCCATCTTTTTGAAGACCAGTATAAACCCTTGAGGAAAGCACTGGTTGATTAGGGAGTTAACATGGATATAAGGGAAGGTCATGTCTGACTCACAATTGACTCTCCTTGTAACCAAATCAAGAACTTAATGCTGACAGAGCCTTTGTAGCCCACATGGATTGCTTTTGATGTATTAGACCAGGGCTTCCCAAACTTTTTAGCTCACAAAACCCTTTTGGGGAGCACTCGGAAAATGTGGAACCCCAATAATCAATAACATCAATTACAGTTTAAAAGACCTGGTATATACACAAGCATAGTAAGAAAGTAAATAAACTCATCAGTAGCAGATTAACTACCACCCGAGCACTTGGGTGAGCTTTAGTAAGGACCCCATTGACCTTGCCTGTCGCAGGCCAAGCTTACCCCCGGCGTTCATGTTCCCAGCTGCAACTCGATTGCCGCTAACACCCCTTGCCCACCCCCGCTGACTCTTGCTACCCAGTGAGGGCCTGGCCATCTGGGTGTCACTCGCTACTGGCCTCTCATTTAGTTGTACCTGCCATCGGTCAAGACACTGGTGGCTACGCACTCCTCCTATTGTCCACTTACCACAGGTGCCCCTTCCTCGCACACATTGTAAATCTTCATGCCGCTGCCACCAGCTCCCAGAAACCACCGTGTGCATCATCTCAACGACGGCACGGTGCCAATTTTGGCCCACAGTCGCAGGCCTCACCTGTGAGAGTCAGGGTGTTGGATAAAACCACGCATGCTCCCTAACACACTTCCGAGTTGCAACTGCACCTTCGGCTCCTTCAGCGGAGATAAGGTGCAATCTCGCCATGTGGTTTCTGAGTATTTCGGAAATTGTTCACAGTGCTGTTTGGTGTTTCTTGAGTCTGGTTTGGCACCACCTCTCCCTTCCCCTCCTACGGCTGCCATCTTGTCTTCCCCCAGAAGCAAACTGAATTAAAGGCAGAGGTAAAAAGTAATTTAAGAAAAAAGTAGATCGTTATAATTCCCTGTCATTTCTTCTGTCGAACCCTTATGCCTTTCCACGGAACCCCTGGCTTCCGCAAAACCCAGTTTGGGAACCGCTGTGCAAAACTAATCAAATTCAAAAGAAGTGATAGTTATTGGGATCCAAGATTGTAAGTGAATTTTCGAACGATTTTGCCAGTTGTATAATAGTTCTTTCTGAGATTCAGACCTCATTGGTGGTTTTCCAACAGTGTTCTATTTTCAGATCCTTCTTTATAATTCATAGTAATGATTTACACCATAGCACAAATAGGCTATTCAGCCAATTTTGTCTGCCCCACCATTCTATCATGAGCTGATCCATTTTCTCACTCATTCTCATTGCCCATATCGCTACTCATTCTCCTAATGTGCCCAAGTCCTTCTTCAGCCTCCATGTTTCTTCAACACTACCTGCTCCTCCACCTACCTTTGTAGCATCTGAAAACTTGGCCACAAAGCCATTAATTCCATCATCTAAATAATTGATATACAGTACAACATAAAAAGAAGTGGTCCTGTACTAAAAAAATAGGCTTGACAGTCAAAAATGGCAGAGTACATAATGGTGATGAGGTAGGTGTGTGATTTAATGAGGATATAGACATTCTGATTAATTGTTCGTGCCAAAGGTTTAGATGGGGCAGAATTTGTTAAGTGTCACAGTACGTTGCCAGGCTGACTAGGGGAATGCCACATTAGATCTAGTATTAAGTAATGAATTGGGTCAGGTAGTGGGTGAACATTTGGGGGACAGTTACCACCACTCCCTGGCCTTTAATATTGTCATGAACAAATCATGAAATTCAGTGTTTGCAGTAGCAGTGCAATGTAAATATTCATATAAACCACTTTTACAACAATACATTAAAAAAACAACATAGTGCACACAAAGAAAGACTCTGTCTTTGGTTCATTGAATATTCAGGAATCTGATGACAGTGGGAAAGAAGCGGTCTTTGTTCTGCTGAGTGCTTGTTTTAAGGCTCCTGTACCTCTTTTGCCGATGGTAGCAGGGTGAAGAGGGCATGGCCTGTGTGGTTATGTGGTGGTGGGGGGGGGGGGTCTTTGAGGATAGAGACTGCCTTTTTAAGACATTGTCTCTAGTGGATGTCCTCGATGGAGTGAAGTCTGGTGCCTGTGATATCGCAGGCTGAGTTAACAGCCCTCTGGAGTTTACCCTTGTCCTGACAGTTGGCTCCTCCGTACCAGGCAGTGATGCCACCAGCCAGAATGCTCTCCACTGTACACCTGTAGAAGTTTTTTGGGAGTCTTCAGTGACATACTGAATCTCTTCAAACATCCCATAAAGTATTGCTGTTGGCGAGTCTTCTTTGTGGTTGTGACAAGGATAGAGTCAGACAGAAAAATATTTAATTGGGAGAGGGCAAATTATGGGGCTATAAGACTAGAACTTGCAGGTGTGAATTAAGATGACATTTTTACAGGAAAATGTACTATGGAGATGAGGTCAATATTTAAGGATATCTTGCATGGTGTAAGGCAGGGGTTCCCAACCTGGGGTACATATACCCCCAGTGGTACATTTGCATTTTTCAGGGGGTACATTGGGTCTGAGAAAATAACCACTACTGTACAATACATGTTATTGTAATCTGCAGTCAGATTGCACAATGCCGTGTTTTTTTTTTATCCTTAATTTTTAGGGGTACGCGGGAACCTATAAAAATTCCAAAGGGGTACAGAGGAACAAAAAGGTTGGGAACCCCTGATGTAAGGGAATAATTTGTTCCAGTGAGGCAGAGAAAGAATGGTAGTGTGAAGGAACTATGGTTGACAAGAAAGGTCTAAAATCTAGTCACGTAGAAGAAGGCAGCACACATGAGATATAGGCAACAAGGATCAGATAGGTCTCGAGGAATATCGGTAGCAAGAAAGGAATTTAAGAGGGGGCTGAGGAGAGCAAGAAGGGGGCATAAGAAGGCCTTGCCAAGTAAAGTTAAGGAAAACCCTAAGGCATTCTTCACTTATGTAAAGACCAGAAAAGTGACAGGAGTGAAGGTAGGACTGATTAGAGATAAAGGTGGGAAGATGTGCCTGGAGGCTGTGGAAGTGGGTGAGGTCCTCAATGAATACTTCCCTTCAGTATTCACCAAGGAGAGGGATCTTGATGACAGTGAGGGCAGTATGGGTGGGGTTAATGTTCTAGAGCATGTTGATATTAAGAGAGAGGTGTGCTGGAGCATTTAAAATGCATTAGGATGGATACATCCCCGGAGTCTGACGGAATATTCCCCAGGCTACTCCATAAGGTGAGGGAAGAAATTGCTGAGCCTCTGGCTAGGATCTTTGTGTCTTTGTTATCCATGGGAATGGTCCCAGAGGATTGGAGTATGGCAGATATTGTCCCCTTGTTCAAAAAAGGTAGCAGGGAATGTCCAGACCAGTGAGCCTTATGTCTGCAGTGGGCAAGAGGTTGGAGAGGATTCTTAGAGATAGGATCTATGGGCATTTCGAGAATATTGGTCTGATCAGGAATAGTCAGCATGGCTTTGTGAAGGGCGGATTATGTGTCACAAGTCTGATAGAGCTCTTTGAGGAGGTTACCAGTCATATTTTTCAGGTTAGTGTGATGGATGTGGTCTACATGGATTTTAGTAAAGCATTTAAAAGGTTCCACATGGTAGGCTTATTCAGAAAGTCAGAAGGCATGGGATCCAGGGAAGCTTGGCTATGTGGATTCAGAATTTGCTTGCCTATATTTGGATGGAGGGCTATGACTAGTGGTGTCCCACAAGGAGCGGTTCTGGGACCTCTGCTTTTCATGATTTTTATTAACAACTTGGATGACTGTATAGAGGGCTAGGTTGGCAAGGTTGGTGGTGTTGTGGAAGATTGCAGAGGGATATTGAAAGGATCCAGAGCTGGGCTGAGAAGTGGAAGATGAAGTTCAATCCGGAGAAGTGTGAGGTGGTAAACTTTGGAAGGACAAACTCCAAGGCAGAGTACAAAGTTAATGGCAGAATTCTTGGTAGTGTGGAAGATCAGAGGGACCTGGGGGTCCATGTCCACAGATCTCTGAAAGTTGCCTCGCAGGAAGACAGGGTTGTTAAGAAATCTTATGGGGTGTTAGCTTTCATAAGTTGAGGGATTGAGTTTAAGAGCCATGAGGTAATGATGCACCTCTACAAAATACTGGTTAGACCTTAGTTGGAGTACTGAGCCCAGGTCACCTCATTATAGGAAAAACGTGGAATGTTGGAAAGGTTGCAGAGGAGATTTACCAGGATGCTGAGAGTATGCATTATGAACAGAGATTAAGCGAGCTAGGGCTTTACTCTTTGGAGAGAAGGAGGATGAGAGGAGACAAGATATTCTTCTGTGTGGATTGTCATCTTGTTGTGATGGAGAAGATTGTGTGGTGCTGTGATCCCGAGAGCGATGCCATCTGGAGCTATGCTCCTGGTAGGGTCACCCATGGTGGTTGGGTTGAGGGTGAGGTCCCTGACAAAGAACGATCCAGCTAAGACCTCAACGGTGGAACAGGCAGATGAAATTACTCTGAACTCAATGGCTGTGAAGGTGGATGAAGGCCACAACAAATCCATCAGCTCAAATTGTGATTTCCATGCCATTGGAATTCATTGATTGATTTGTGAAGGATCGTGTGCTTCTGGAAGTGCAACATCAAGTACACATTAAATAAATACATGCACAGGCATCTTCGCTCTGTGGATCAATGGAACGAAGGTGATCATCCTTGACTACGAGGGGTAAACATGATGATACAAGATATTAAATGGAACAGATAGTGGACAGCCTACACCTCCTTCCCAAGGCACCACAAGAGGGCATGGCTTTAAGGTAATGGGTGGGAAGTTCAAGGGATTTTTGAGGAAGGTGTTTTACCCAGAGAGTGGTTGGCACATGGAATGCACTAGCTGAGTCAATGGTGGAGGCAGGTACATTGGTGAATTCAAGAGATTACTAGACAAGCATATGGGTTATGTGGGACGCAAGATCTAAAGGTCAGCACAACATTGGGAGCTGAGGACCTGCACTGTCCTGTGATGTTCTATGTTCTGTAACCTTTAACACCATAAAACTTTGGAAAACATTACCTTTTATATCATTCAATCTGACTTGATGGGCATGTATAATTGTGGAGATAAAGTGCATCAACAGAACTGTTAGTGGCAGATGCTCTTTCAATGTTTGTTATTGCAAAAAGTTTGGGATATATTCAACTTCAAAGATTTCATGCCAAAATCGGCATGATCCGTGGTATTTGAAACGCTATTTGAAGTACGAGATTCAGAAATTTAATATTACATTTAAATCCATTGATCCAGTTAATGGTTGAACCCTGAAAGTGACTGTAGAGTGAAAATAAGATGATGAATTAGATTGGCAGATGTGTAGGTAATTGACAATAGGAACACAATTAACGAGCTAAACAATTTAGAGCTTTCTACTTATAATGTTATTGCATAGTAAAAGTGTGCCGATCCTAGGAGTGTCTGAAGTGAAGGAGTAGCTGTAGAGCTCGTCAAAAGAACCAAAGACTTGTTGATCCAAACCAAGGCTTTTATTAGCAAAAGACAGGAGCTCCTCACAGGTGGCCGACCAGTCCGGAATGAATATGACTGGCTAGGGACACAACCCTTTAAGGCCCAGACAGTAGGCATGGCTAAGCTCTCAGCCAATCACTGTAAGCACAGTCATTACACTCTAGATACTGTAACTATATACATTGGTGATAGGTCTGTACTATCACAGTAGCACATATCAAATCTAGTATTAAATCTAAAGCATCCACGACGTAAACACAGAACATTTTGCCTTCTTTGATGTGGTTGTCGGACTGAAATGGAACTTCTAGCTCTTGGGTAAAAATCTATTTGTTTCACTAATATCCTTTGGGAAAGAAAATCTGTCATCTATCTTAGATGTGGCTTGTATGTGATAGTGTTTGAGTGGAATAGCAATAGTCAATTAATTGCAGCTGTCCAGAAAAAGTGATCCAAAGCAAAAAGTTAGCATCTGTAATAAAACAATGAAAATTCCATCTATTTAACTAATTCCTTTAGGAAAAAGAAATCTAGAACATGTTATACTTATGCCACCATATGGTTGACACCTAACTGCCTAGTGGTTTGTGTAAGAGCTTAACAAGCTACTTGCTTCAAGAATAATCTGGAAATACAAGAATTACTTGTTTTATTCAAACACAGTAAGTGTCTTTTAATAATAGTGTGATATTCGCCACAATAATCTCAAATATTGGCCCAAACATGTTTTGCATGCACTTAAGAGAGAAGCAACAAAAATAAAGGAACAGAAAGTCATCTGACCCTTCAAGCTTACTCTGCCAGAAGTCAAAGAGTTGCAGTGCATGCAATCAGGCCCTTTGAATCACCAAGTCTGCACCAACCATCATGCACTCATTTAAACTAATGCTGCAGTAACCCCATTTTATTTTCCATACATTCTCAACAACTCTCCTCAAATCTATTGACTTGCTGACACAGTAGAATAAATTTACTGTGTACAGTTAGCCTTGGGATGTATGAGGAAAGTGGAGCACTGGGGGAAACCCACTTGATTACAGAGAAAATTTCCAAAGTCAACAGCGGTGGTCAGATTTGAACTCAGGTCATAGAAACTGTGGGACAACTTCAAACTCGAAAGAACAACTTTATTTGAAGCAGAAAAATCAAATACACACACATACAGAGACTTGTCTTCTTCGTCTGTTGTTTCGTCTCTTACACACATTAAGGCCTTCAAGCTATATACAAGGCAGACAGGAAGGAAAGAAGACGGACAGGATATAAACCCCTCTCAGCCTCATTTTAAAAAACATTTCACATTACACTTCTCCCCCATTAGAATTAAGCATGTCCCAAATATAAAGAACAATGGTATAATTTAGCTTGCAAACTCATAAAATTTAATAACATCTCAGCAACACTTTAATAATATAAAAACATCTAAAAACCGTGGCATATTCCCATTCAGTGTACTAAAAAAAAACTCCAATCAAAGATTTAGTCTGTCAGAAGGTTTGCTAGTGCACTGTGATCTGGCCATTATCAGTGACCAGAGTGCCAAGCAACTCCTGGACTGCAAGCACTCGCTTGAGATTGTCTATGGTTGAATGGGCTGTAATATTGCCCATGATATGAGCTTCTACCCATTTGGAATTCGCATCCACCATTACTAGAAATATCTGCCCCATAAAAGGGCCAGAAAAATCCAAATGCAGTCTGGCCTTTCCCAGGGGTGCAAAGGAGCTGTTGGTGGCATTTTCTGATTGATCTACATAGTGTGCATGATTTCACCTTGTCCTCCTGATCCTGATCCATTCTTGGCCACCAGACTTACCATCTTGCAAGGCTTTTCATTCAAGATACCCCTGGATGAGTCACATGAACTTCCTCCACAATCTTTGAATGGCCAGGGGGAGGCACAATGACCCCCACCCCCCAGAAAATGCAGCCATCCTGCAGACTCAATTGTTCCTCTCCTTCCAGGATAATGGGCCATCCTTGTAAAAGGAAAGTCTTGACTTGAGTCAGGACGGTGTCCCTCTCTGTCCACTGCTTTATCTGAGTCACCTTTACAGGTGTCTCCGACAGCCTTTCCAATGAAAACACTGTCTCAGGAGGCACATATGTAGTATCCGGTGTCTCTGGTAAAGGTAGACAACTCAGCTCGGTGTTTTCATTATCCCCATCTGCTCTGTACACAATAGACTGATGACATGAGAGCCTAACACTATATCCTAGCTGAGGCTAGTGGTGGGATGCATCTGGTCTCACTGAACAGGCTCATCAGTAGTTAATGATCTGTATAAATTGTGAATGAACATCATAGAGGTTCTGATGGAACTATTTGACCACAAAATCACTGGCCAGACCTTCTTTGTCAAGTTGTGAATATCCCTTCTCAGCAGCTGTTGGGATATGTGAAACAAAACCAATGGGCTTCTCTACACAGTCATCCATTATATGAGAGGGAACTACTTCATAAGGCAAGGCATCACATGAAAGGATGATCTCTTTATCTGTGTCATAGTGGATCAGCAGCTTCACTGAGTGAAGGAGTTCTTTCATGTCCTTGAAAACTTTCTCCTGCTCTTCACTCCTCTGCCACTTGGTGCTATTCTGCAACAGCTTGTACAGTGGGGCCAAAACCCTTGAAAGATCAGGAAGAAACTTGCCATAATAATTCACCATGCCCAAAAATGATCTAAGTTCCATGACGCCTTGGAGCCTCCTTGATAGCTCTCACTTTGTACTCCACTGGGAAGATGCCTTCAGGTGTGATCTTGTGTCCCAGGCAGGTCGCACTCAGTGCCAGGAACACATATTTTCTGCATTTTAATCGCAGCCCTGCAACTTGTCCCAAGTTAGCCAGATGCTCCACCTCCATGGCCCCGATGATCAAAATATCATCCAGATATACTGCTACATGCAAAATCCTCTGCAGCAAGGTGGCCATTGTCCTTTGGAAAATGGTGGGGCTGGATGCCACTCCAAACACCAGGCAATTGTATTTAAATAATCCCTTATGCATGCTAATTATGACGTACTCCTTTGAATCCTCGTCAAGCAGCAGCTGTTGGTAAGTGTGGCTCATGTCTAACTTTGTGAATAGCTTACCCCTGACAGGATTGCAAACAGGTCATCCATCCCTAGCAATGGGTCCACTTAGAGACCTGATTCACCATAAGCTTATTGTCCCCACATATCACCATTTTGTCTGCCTTCAAAACTGGAACAATGGGTGCCGCCCACCTTGAAAACTGGACGGACTCAATGATGCCCAACTGCTGTAAATGTTTCAGCTCCTTCTTGACCTTGTTTTTCATGTCATAGGGCACCACCTTGGACTTAAAATAAAACGTGGTGTGGCCTCAGGGTTAACATTGAGTTTCACTGTCACGCCCTTCAATGTGCCCAACTCATCCCTGAAAAGATCACTGTACAGTTGCAGAATGTCCTCCGCTGTGTGTGCATACTTAATTTCATGCCAGTGGAGCTGGATTTTATGAAGCCAATCACAGCTCATAAAGACTGGGCCAGTGACCTTTAGCTATCACTAGTCTGGCTTCTGCCTTCTGACCCTCAGTTGAGAGATCTACATATAACATCCCTAAATGAGGTATGGGCTGCCCTGAGTTTGAACTTTACATAGAGTCCCCCTCCACACCAAAAACATTCCACCTGCTTTGTCTGTATACCAATTTCCCTCCTGACTCGGTACACTGCCGCTTACTGCGACCACCAAACCAACCCCCCCGCCCCTACCCTGATATCCTTTCTGGATATCCTTAGCATTATTAGCAGCCATCTCCATGCCTTGGGCAATTTCTAGAGCTTTCTTGAAAGTCAGTGGTGGGGGTTTCCCCCAACAAGCATTATTGTATGGCATCATTATTAATGCTACATACCAAACTTTCACAGAGCGTGACATCCAATACTGCCTCGAAATCACAATGGTCCGATAGCAGCTGAAGCTCAGCCACAAAATTGGCCATAGTCTGCGCTGGCTTCCTGGAAAGGCTGTGAAACTTAAATCATTGGACCATCACAGAAGGTTTCGGATTGTGATGGTTCCCCTTGAGCTTGACCAGTTCATGAAATGGAATTTCCCCCAGTTTCCATGGTGTGGTTAATTTCCTTATCAACTTATAAGTTCACCTAAAATGCCATTGATTAACCATCTTCCTTTCTTAAAACAAAAGTAACTTACTTTTAACTAACATGTTTTCTTTGTATAACACTGCAATTTTAACTTTAACACAAAGTATTTACATTTTCATTAATATCAACATTGTTAACATTTTTAAAACTTGTTTTGTGTGTTCACATTTACAAACACTAAAACTTGAAGAGTGAATAAGATAGTACTATTTAATTCTATAACAGGAGTCTTTAAATTTGCTCAGTGAGTCTCTTAGGAGGATTTACATCTCTTGATGATCTCCTGATTGATTGTCCTTGAATCTGAGTTGTTGCCTCAGACGGAGTTTTCTCAGATGTGCATTTAGGTTGTTCGACAGTATCTGCCTTTCCAACTACTGTGGCTGGTCCCATTTGAAGATCTTGATGATTTCTTCGCAGAACAGCACCTTCATTTGTCCGAATGGTGTATGATCTTGGTTGGACTTCACTAAGGACAGTTCCCTTCCAAGTCCATAAGTTTGTTTTGTTTTTTAGCCTTACTTGGCCACCAGTGTAGAGTTCAGGTAGCTTTTTTGTTCCTCTGTCAAAGCAATACTTTTGCTTTTCTTTCTGTTGTTCTTTGAACTTCCTCACATTCTCCCCCTCTCTTGTTTTTAGGAGGTTCTCCATAATGGGTAAGTTTGATCTTGGCCTACGTTCCATAAGGAGTTGTGCTAATGACATACCATACTCGAGCGGCATTGTGCGGTATATTAGCATGCTCTGGTAGAAGTCTGTTCCACTGTATTTTGCCTTGTACATCAGTCTTTTCATTGTCTGTACTGATTTTTCCACTAGACCCTTGGACTGTGGAAAATGAGGACTTGACATGGTGTGTACAAAGTCCCACTCTTTAGTAAACTGTTGGAACTTTAAATTGCAAAACTGGAGTCCATTGTCTGTGAAGACCTCGCTTGCTGTGCCATGTCTGGAGAATATGGCTTTTATACCTGTTATTATAGCACCTGCAGTGGTGGTGTTCAGTCTACACACCTCTGGATACAGAGAGTAATACTCTGTGACTACAAGATAGTCCTTCCTTTGACATTCGAATAGGTCAGCACCTACCTTCTTGTAAGGTCAGTATGGTGTTGAGTGTGGCTTTAGTTGTTCTGCGGGATTGCTTGCTTGATATTTCTGGCATATTGTACAGTTTGACACTTCATTTGTTACATCATTGTTGATTCTTGGCCAGTACATCACCTCTTGTGCTCTTTTCTTACACTTTTTGATTCCGAGATGTCCTCCATGGATCCTTTTTAGCATCTCTTTTCTCAGACTCTTTGGGATAAGGATTTTGCTTCCTTTGTAGATGATAGTTCCTCCCTGCACTGATAGTTCTGCCCTGCAGTTCCAGTACTCTGCAATGTCAGGTGAGCAATTCTGCTTCATGTTGGGCCATCCATCCAAGATGTTTTTTTCTCAGTTGTCTCAGTGCTTCATCTTTGTTTGTCTCTGACTTTATGAGCTCCATTTTTGCATCTAATATGGGCAGTTCACATGTGATCATGTCCACGAAGGCATTCACATCTTCATCCATTTTGGTGTTTGCGGACTCTCTGGTGCCAACAGCTCTAGACAACATGTCTGCTGTGTACATTAGATTACCCGGAGTGTACGCCACATTCAGTGTATAGCGTGGCAGCCTAATCATCATTCTTTGTATTCTAAGTGGACATTCATTTAATGACTTTTGGAACAATGCAATCAAAGGCTTATGGTCAGTCTCTACACAGGTTGCTTATCCTGACACAAACTGATGAAATCTTTCACAGGCATATGTGATGCTGACCAGCTCCTTTTCAATTTGAGCAGATTGCGTCTCCGCGTCTGTCATTGAGCATGATGCTTACACAATGGGCTGCCAGTCATCATATTTTTGCAGAACTGCACAGAGCCCACTATGTGATGTATCTGATGATATCTTGATTGGTCTCGCTGGGTCGTAAAACCTCAGAACTGGTTCCTCTGTGAGCAGTTTCTTTTGTTCACTCCATGACTTTTCATGGTCATGATCCTACTCCCATTCAATGTTCTTTTCTGTTCTTCTTCTCAATGGAGCCATCTTTTTTGAGGGGTTGGATATGAATTTATACATATAGTTGACCATTCCATTAAACCTCTGTACGTCCTTTTTGCATTGTGGCCTTGGCATGTTCCAAATGGCAGACACCTTTCTGAGATCTGGTCTGATGCCCTCACTGCCAATAATATCTCCTACACATATTAGTTATGTCACCCCGAGCTGGCATTTCTCTCTATTCAACTTCAGGTTTGATTTTCTTGTTGCTTCAAGCACTTTCCTTAGTCTCTCATCCTGCTCCATTCTCATGATACCCCATATTTTGATATCATCCATTGAGGTATCAACTCCATCCAGGTGTCCATAGACCATATTGATAGTTTTGTCATACACTTCAGGAGCTAAGGCAATTCTGAATGGTAACCTTAGGAATCTGTATCTGCCAAATAGACTATTGAACGCGCACAGTCTTGAACTTGCTTCATCCAATTTTAACTGCCAAAATCCTAATGATGCATCTAACTTGCTGAAAAAACTTTGCATTTGCAAACTGTGTCATGATTTCTTCACGTATTGGAAGGTTATAGTGTTCTCTCTTTATTGCTCTATTTAGATTTCTTGGATCCAGGCATATTCTAAGCTATCCATTCTTTTTGTTCACAATGACAAGTGAACTCACCCACCCCGTTGGCTCATCTATCTGCTGAATCATGTTCAGGCTTTCCATCCTGTCCAACTCTGCTTTTAATTGCTTTTGAAGTGCAAATGGAACTTTTCTGCATGGATGTGTTATTGGTGGCACACGTTTATCCACTCTGATCATGTGTTCTGGAAGGCAGCCTAGACCCTGAAATAGTATTCTTGCATGAGTTCATCATAGACTGCCTCTCCTTTGCTTTCCACAACGAGGATTCTTTTTACCATGTTCAGTTTCTCACAGGCTGTTAAACCTTATATGGCCTATATGTCCTTTGGTGCCATGATGAATGCTAGCATATGTTCTTTGTCCTTGTGTTTCACTTTGACCATGCATTCTCCTTGCACTGGTATATCAGTATCTGAATATCCTGTCACCTTCACTTTTGTTCCATACATCTTTGGTCTTGGTCTAATCTTCTTAAAATCTGTCTCTGATATTACATTAATTTGTGCTCCAGTATCCAATTTAACTGAAATGTTTATGTCATTCACTTTTAATCTCAACATCCAGTCTCTGTTTTCTTTCTTATTTTCAGTCACAACATCTACATAGAATTCCTCTATCTCCCTTTCATCTATTGCATGAACTTTGCTTTGTTGCACTTGGTTCTTACAGCAATGGACATAATGGTTGCTTTTGTTGTACATATTGCATGTTTTACCATACGCTGGACACTTTTTTGGTAGGAGTTGTGTACCATATCGACAAAATGGCTTTCAATTGTTTTTCATTTTTATTTGTTGGCCACCCCTCTCTTTCCACTTTGACACACTTTTTGTTAAACAGTTTCTGTCTGTTCTTGTTCACTGCATCCACTATGCAATTAGTTTCATTGAACAGCTCTTTTGCCTGCAATTTTGCAGTTTCTGTAGTCCTACAGAGTGCTATGGCTTTTTCCAGGTCTAGATTTTGCTCTCTTAGCAGTCTTTCCCTTAGACTATTATCTGGAATACCAAACACAAGTCTGTCTTTTATCAGTGAGTCAGTCAGTCCACCAAATTCACACATTTTGCTTTTGTTTTTCAATTCAGTCACATACTGATCAATACTTTCTTCAGTTTTCTATACACATGTGAAGAATCTATGCCTCTCAAATGTAATGTTATGTTTAGGTATGCAGTATGCCTCAAACTGTTCCATTATTTTTTCCAATTTCATTTTTTTCTCCTTCAGCAGCAAAAGTGAAGTTATTATACACCTCTAGTGCTTCATCACCCATGACATGTAAGAAAATTGATGCTTTCACTTTATCACTTTTCTCGTCAAATCTGACTGCCACTAAATACAATCCAAAATGGTTTTTAAATTTGTTCCAATTTTCAGCCACATTACCTGTAAACTGAAGTTTCGCTGGTGGATGTAATTCTTCCATTTTTCTTTTTGTTAGCTTCCCTTCATTTATCAGTTGCTGACTTTAGATTTTACCTTTTAAAGTATTTCCTTTTAATTTCCTTCATCCGACTTCTGACACCATGTTTTATTTTGTATTCATGTGTGTGAGTTCGTAGATGACACATGGATGAAGGAAAAGGTTCTTTACTTTAAAGTTATTGTAAACAGCACCATGAGGCAGGCCATGAAGGTGCAAGCCTCCATCTCTGATATTGTATACTGTGTGTCAGCCCCCTGCTGGCAGCCAAGTCTAATCAAACAGTAGCTATAATTCAGAACTTGCTAGTGGCCATGCAAACATGATCACTATCATTACACCAACCATACTCTGGCCAATCCTCATTTCCTTCCACAAATTCACCAATAATTCCAAGCGAAGCCATCCAAATGCACAGCTCTGCTTCAAAATGGGTCAACACTTCCAGAAAACTGGTTCACCTGGTTGCCAAAAATATTTGGCAACTTTCTACTTTGAGAAAGAACCATTCGACCACTTAGCATGGCCTCTAAGCTATATACAAGGTGCACAGGAAGTAAAGAAGGTAGATAGAAAGTAAATCTCACTCTGCCTCACTTTAAAAACAGTTCACATTACAACAGGAACTGTGAGTGAACAGCTCTAGTAGTTGAACCACCTCCATGATTCATCATGATCATGTCCAATCTGCATAAGTCCTAATCTCCTCTACTGTGCCAGTTCCTTCACAACCCTCAATTCCCTAATCTGCAAATATATTGATTTCCTCTTTAAATATCACAACTGCCACAGTGAAGAATTACAATGACTCATTACCCACTGTGAGAAGACCTCCTTGATTCAAAGCCTCACCTAACACACATCACCACCAACACTGGAGTGCTCCAATGATGGTCTTTTTGCCTGATTTTATGTTCAATTCTCTGATGTGTGATTCAGACTTACAATCCAATGCTTCAAAAGTGAGAGGGTTACCACTGTGAAAGCACAAGGCTTTAACATGCAGGTGGCACCTGCATAATTCATCCATGCAGAATGTGTCCAGCCCATCACACTGAATTATGCTGTGATTGTCCATCCTGGCTATAAAAGGAGACATTAAAACCTCTCATTATCTTGTTTTAGGACCCTTTTGGGAATATGGACTCTGCTAATATCTGGGTTACAATCTAATTTCAAGCATGAATCATTTAACCTCTTGAGTCCTCTGCATTGTCTACATAGCAACCATGCTGCCAGATTTCATGGCAACCTATTGAAGGATGAAAGACATCTCCTTCAAATATCACTCATGACTGTTGTCAGGAACTGATGCAAACTCAGAATGGCAATAGCAGACATCCAAGCAGCAGAATTATTCCTGAGCAGCTTAGAAAGAAAGCAAATGTCTGAAATATTTGAAAATTTTAAAGGTGAAACTCACTACCTGAGTGAGAAAAAGTTGTTATAGAAGAATGATGTAACACCTCAGGCACAATATATATATCTAAGTGTTTAATAATTAATTCCATGCAAGGAAAGGTTAAATAAACCAAACAAGCCTTGTGAAGATATGTTCTTCGGTCTTTCTAATCAGAGGGTAATTTTGACAAGTTCTATAGCATACTCATTTGGGATGATATATTGCTGACTTTCATCCATGAAGAAAGGACCTTTTGAGTTCAAATTAAAGTTTATTGTCACATTATAGCTGGTGCAGTGAGAAAGGTTCTTTCTCAAGCAGTCTGGCAAATTGACTCTAATCTTCATACAGATGTACAAAGTAGAAGAGCAAGAGTGGAATTACAGAGTATAGTGTTACAGAAAAGATCAGTTAGTACTTAGCAGGGAGAGCATGATATCACTGTTGGAAGGTTAATTCAGGAGCTTGATGGATGCAGGGACAAAATTGTATTTAAACCTATTAGTGCATGATTTCACACTCGTCAACATGTGCCCCGATTGGGGGGTGGGTGGGGGTGGGGGGGTGGAGGGGAAGAGAGTATATCCAGGATAGGATGGGTCCGTTTTATATTGGCTTCCTTTCCCAGGCAGCAGAAGTTGATGGAGGGGAGGAAGGTTTGTGTGATGTTTTGAATGGTATCCACCACCTTCTGCAGTTTCTTCCAATCTTGGACAGAGCAGATTCCATATCGTGCATCCAGCTACAATGCTGTCACTAGTTCTCCTGAAGAAGTTGCAAAGGGACATGCTGAACTTCCTAAGCCTTCTGAGGAAGTAAAGGCTTTGTCATGCTTTCCAGATCATTGCATTGACATAGAACAAGCAGCTAATAATATCTAAAGAGTTCTTGTTCATTATTTTGAGCAGAGTCTATGAGTTACATAGACATAAGGTAAGTCTTAGTCTTGGAGTATATGCACAAGAAAACCATGCCCACGGTAACTGTCAACTTCCCATATATACGAATCTGATTTACCTTCACTTGGTCTGTAGCTGTCTATGTCTTAATAATTCAAGTTTTTGTTGAGATACTTTTGAATGTGAGAAATGAAACCCAAAATGTGTTTTGGATTTCAATGGCCTTCAGATCCCTTCTAAATCTCTATCACTTACCTTAAACCTGTGTCCTCTAATTTTAGACACTTCTGCTACACTGAAAATTTTCATCCTACCTTGCTTATCTAAGCCCCTCATAATTTTGTCTACTTTTACTGTGAAACCCTGGTTTTATATGCCCTGATTTAATGCGAATTCGGATATAATGCGACTCGGGTGTCGGGCTCCTGGCAGGAGCTGGGATCTTGGGGTCCTGGTTTGATTTAAAATGCATATAGAATAGCTGGGTTGTTCCAAATAAAAGAGAAATGGAAATGATGTAGATATGCAAATTAAACAGGGAAATACAGTGAAACCCTAATTTAGTGCAACCCTGTTTCTTTCATGATGAGATTTTATGGATCCCAACGGTCGTGTTATAACAGGATTTCACTGTATCAGGTTCTCCTTCAGCCTCTTATACGCCATAGAGAAAAATAACACATCCTCATAATTAAAACAGTTCATCCAAGGCAATGTACTAGAGAATATCATCTGTAACCTCGCCAGTGAAATCACATCTTTCTTATGGAGTGGTGTATAGAACTGTACGCTGTCCTCCAGCTGTGATTTAACTAGCCCTTCAATTTGGAATCTCAGAAACTTAGGTATCTGCCTTGCACAATGCTGGCAAGACTAGAAAAAATATCCAAGGCTGAATCTGGCTGGAGTATCGCATTGTTTAAGCATGATCTCTTGTTGCTTGCCATTTATTGCCTAAGTTTTAAACTTCAGCAAATAATATCCTTTCATCTTTTCTGCACCAACTAGAATGGAGATTCTTCTATTTACCATTCTTTTAATCATGGTTTAATCTATTCCTTTATCTTTCAGGGAGTAGTTATATCTATCATTGTTCTTGTTTATTGTTCAGCGATCATATTCACCATTCTCTCTTTCACCCACGTTTATATTTCTCTTACTTTGCTTTTAAATTCATTGGTATCTCTTCAAATTAATTTATTTGGTGAATCACCAATGATCCTTAGTCTACAGATGCAATGTGTTGGCATAAAATGGAAACCATTTGTTTATTTTCTTTAACATTGTGTGGTTGTTTTGTGCTTCTCTTTATTCCTTGATATCCTTTACTGAATTTAAGTAATATTAAGTAATAATGATATTTAATAATTATATTACTCCTATTTGCTTTCTTCAATGCTCACCCAGATGATATAGTCAAGAGGAGGTAATGAAGAATATATTGGAGCAAAATAAAATTTCTGAACAATCACAGAGAGATGAAAAGGACTGTATCAAGAGAAGCATGGCAGTGACAAAGGTATTGTCAAATAGAATAAGTAGTGAAAACAATAGCAGAACAGTTGCAGTATTCCTAAAGTTTCTTGAAATCTAATGCAATCTCCATTTAAGCCAAACTTTGGACTTGTATCCTGATAACGTTTTAATATTTTGGAAGGATGTGGTTAATTAAGCTGAATGGTCAACTTTACAAAGGTACCTTCTCATATTATTAAAGACTTGCTGGATATTTTCTTTATTTTTATTAAGGTTTAAAATAATACAAAAATAAACAGTACAATTATATAATGAATTTCAAATTACAAGAAAAAGAAAGAAAAAACCCATAAATTCAAAACCCCTTTCATTATACAAGGTTGTAAAACAAAACTAACATGTGGGTATCAAGTGATGACAACCTGGAAACAGACAGCACAGCACTGAAGGGTAAGGCAACCCTAAAACTTTAGATTTTGGTAATGGTCTATAAAAGGGCCCTATGTCTTTATGAAATTAGTATTTGAATCTTTAATAACGTCTATTTTTTTTTCTAAACTTAAACAAGACATAACATCATTTAACCATTATTGTCTGATCTTCGAAGCTAAGCAGTACTTGGAGGGTAGACTGCCTAGGAACACCAGACGCTGTAGGTTTCTGTGAGGGAAACTGGACAAAGTGGTAGACAAAAGATAAAGAATTTTCATGTATGTTACATTCTAAATGTAGGATTACGTGACAATAATGGAACCTTTACCTTTTGTATGTGTGTATGTGGAATATTATCATTCCATTTAATCAAAATTAAATGTCTGGCTATCAATGAAGTAGAAGATAAAATTTGATTTTGAGTTGAAGTCAATAAAATGTTATCATTTTGAAATGATTCAAAAATATACAATTAATAGGCAAGGTTCCAACTTAATCTTAAAAATCATCAATAATGTTTCAAAAATATATTTCCAAAATTTTTCTAAACTAGGATAAGTCCAAAACATGTGAATCAAAAAAGCCTCAGCAATTTTACATTTGTTACATGGAGGGTTTATATCAGAGTGAAAACGAGATAATTTAACTTTAGACATATGTACTCTATGGAGCCCTTAAAATTGCAATAAGCAATATTGTGCACAAAGAGAAGTAGTATTAATCAAATTACAAATGGTATTCCCAAACGTCATCAGAAAATGAAAGATTCAGAAAAAGAAAGATATTTTTACATTAGATTTCCATGTTCTTGTTGGAGACTGTACACCATTCATTTGCAGAAACTGCCAGTCCAGGAATGAGAATCATTTGTATGAAGCTTAAAGTAGGACATTTCTATTAAGATTCATTTGTTATCAAGGTAAAAATAACATCATTAACTATATGGATATGCCTTGGAAGTATTTTACACAGAGGGTGGTAGATGCATGAACTTTATTCCCTGGAGCATAGAAGAATGAGGTTATACAAAATTATGATGGGCATAGATAGAGTAAATTCAAGGAGGCTTTATCCACTGAGTTTAGGGAGACACAAACCAGGGGACCTGGGTTAAGGGTGAAAGGGAAGGAGTTTAGGCAGAACCTTAGTGGGAAGTTCTTTACACAGAGAGTGGTGGGAGTATGGAGGGAGCTGCCAGCTGAAGTGGTAAATGCGAGGTTAATTTTAACATTTTATAAACATTTGGAAAGGTATGGAGGGATATGGGATGGGTGCAGGCCAGTGGGATTAGGCAGAATAATAGTTTGGCAAAGGCTAGAAGATCTGTAGGGCCTGTTTACTGTGCTGCAATGCTCTATGGTTATATGGTTCTAGAGGGATATGGGTCCAAATGCAGGTAGGTGGGACTAATGATGTTGGGACATTTTGGTCAGCTTGGGGAAGTTAGGCCAAAGGGCCTGTTTCCATTTTCCATGGTTCTATGACGCTATATCTATCACCATAGCCTTGTTTTTCTCAATACGCTGCATCTCTGCTGTTGTCACCAGTCAATTCACTTGATCCTCTGAACAAGATTTTGGATATTCCATTCAAGTGGAATATTGTGTACAAATTTAACAGCTGATTGTAAATAATTAACTTTTATGTTCCATCAGTGTAACGAGACAGCAGTTTTCGAAGGTTTTTAACAACCATTTGACAAGACAAGGGAAATTCCTTCTACACCTGTGACAAAAAACAACTTGATAACAATTTGAAGGCTCATTTTACATTCCATCTGACTTTAAATTGAATTTGGCTCAAGTCCCACTTGCAGTATTAAGCAACAATTTACTTTGCACAAAAGTGCTGGAGACACTTAGCATCCACAGTCAACGTTTTGGGTTGCAAGTCTCTCACCATCCTCAGAGATAGTGGTTAACCAGAGATGATATGATAACCCACAAACACAATGGGATGAGCCTGCAAAGGTGAATGCCTGCTCCCTGGGCAGATCAACAACATGAGATTAGAAGGCTTGCTGTTGGAAATAATTCTGTGAGCAGCTTCATTCTGGCTTCATCTTGTTCCCACGTTCACTCAGACCATATTACTGGACTGATTGCAGCTGTGTGTGTAGTTTGCCAAGCAGCCCTGCCAAATAATTGTGCTACTTTGGCTGGAAGCTTCAAGAAATTTGAATTTAAAACTATTGTGTCAGCATCTGTTCCAGCCTTTGTAAAAGAATCAATCTTTTCTGTTTCAAAATTAATTCTTTATCTCAGGACTGGTTCAAAATGGCTTTCTCTTTAGGGCTGGATACTTGGAGACCTGTGGGTAAGTGGGCTGTACAAAAAAAGATTTCACCTTCTTTTTAAACTCTATGTTGATTTCAGTGATGTCAATTAGTTACATTTTTCATATCAAGTATTTTAAATGAACTAAAAGCTTTATTCTCAGTTTGTCAAGTTATAAAGTGAGAATTAAAAAAAAATCCAAGAACTAAAATGTTATAAAAATAGTTTTCATATTCCTCTATTTCTTGAGGCAATTTTTAGTATTGATATAAAAATTGTATGTAAAGCTTTTATTTTCTACACTTTTTCTGCAGTAGATATGTGGAACACATATTTAGTTATTAATTTTAGATCTGGGACTGATAATTTTTTTGTAAACTATATAGATCAGCCATCTTCACAGTGAATTGCAGAGCAAGCTTGATATATTGGTTGTTCCTGCAATCTAAACATATTAGTTCCACTGTTCACAAGTCCAGAGAAAAATAGTGCTTTCATTGAAGAAAAGTTTGGGTATCAATTTACAATAACAAAATTGATGTGTTAGAAAGTCAGTCAAGATTCAGTCAACAAATAACTCAAAGAAAATCATAATATAGTCTCGAGAAAATGTGCTTGCATGGATTCATTCTGTCTGGGTCCAATAAGTTGTACTGTCTGTGCTCGGGTTCCCAGAGGTTAATCAAAGCCTGTTTGAAAACATCAGGCACAAAGTAGGAAATCCACCATCTGCCCAAGGCACCAATATTTTTGCAAAGTTAAACCAGAGGAAAATTTATCAATTTTTCATAAAGCACTGGATGCCAAGTCAGAGATATTTTGTCCATAAAAAAGAGCAAAATTCTGGAATACCTGTATTTCAAAGATGCATACAGAAGGATACTCTTTATTAACTACAGTTTGGTATTCAACACAATCACCCTCTCAAAACTGATCAGCAAACACCAAGACCTGGACCTCATTAGCCCACTGTGTTATTGGATCTTGAATTTCCCCATCTCCAGACCCAAATCAGTGACGATTGGTAAGAGCATCTCCTCCACAATCTCCATCAGTACTGGAGCATCACAGGTTGCATACTTACCCCCTGCTTTACTCTCTTTATACCTATGACTGTGTTGCTCAGTACGATGACAAAACCATCTAGAAATTTGCTGACGACAACACAGTTGTGGGTAGTATAAAAAATGGCAATGAATCAGCATAAAGGAGGGAGAATGAAAACTTGGTGGAATGGTGTACTAGCAATAACCTTGCACACAACGTCACCAGAACTAAGGGGCTGACTGTGGAGTTTAGGTGGAGAAAACCAGAGGTGTATAATCCAGTGATCATTGGGGAAATCAGAGTTGGAGAGGGTGAGAAAATGTAAATTCCTTGGAGCAACTATCTCGGAGGATCTTTCCTGGACCTAATAATGTCATCGTGAAGAGGCATGTCAGTGACTCTACTTCCTCAGGAGTTTGCAGAGGTTTGGCATGACAATAGACACTTTGGTAAACTTCCTCAGATGTGTAATGGAAACTGGCTGCATCATGGTCTGGTATGGAGGCCCCAACACCTCTGAGTGAAAAGCCTTGTAAAATGTGGTGGATACACCCCAGTGCATCACAGGTAAAACTCTCCCATCTCTGAGAAAATCTATGTGGACACTTCCATTGGTGAGCAGCAGCAATCATCAAGGATCCATACCACCCTGGACATGCTCTGTTCTTGCTGTTGTCATCAACAAAAGGTATAGGTGCCACAAGACTCATACCACCAGGTTCAGGTACAGTTGTTAACCTTCCACTATCAAACTTCTAAACAAAGAATTTAATCAGAAACTCACTTAAGAGCTTTTATTTTTCACATTATTACTGAATTTTTTTTACTATATTGCAATCAGTTTGTTTACATTTCCTTATTTGTGTACATTCTTTTGCACTACCAATAATAGAAAATATTGCAGGAAATGGAATCTCAAGGTTGTATATGTCATGCATGTTCTCTGACAATAAATCTGAAATTTGAACTTTGCACTTTGAATTGATGAGACAGTTAATAGTCAATCATATTTTTGGGTTTGGAGTAACCTGAAAGCTAAGGATGGCAGATTTTCTGCCTTGTCAGGCATTAGTGAATAGATGTAATTTTTGGACAGCAGAATGTCGAGACTATTACTGAGATTTGCCTCTATTTTTTTAAAAATCCAGACTTAATTAATTATTTGAGTTTGAATTCTGAAGGTGAAGTTTGGACTCTTGCCTTTGGATTAATGTCCCAGATCTTTAAATGTTCATCCAATAACTTCAACCATAATGTTATTGTGCCCCATATGTATCAGTGCCCTTTAGTAGGTTTTGCACTCAAAAGATCCTTCATCCAGAGAATGTTTGAAATCTGGAATGTGCTGCCTGAGTGGACAGTGAAGGCAGGTACTCACAAAACTTCTCAAAAGCGTATAGTTAAAAACATATGAAATGCCAAGGAATAGAAGCAATGCATCAGGTGTTACTCAACAAGGAATAGAAGCAATGCATCAGGTGCTACTCAACAAGGAATAGAAGCAATGCATCAGGTGCTACTCAACAAGGAATAGAAGCAATGCATCAGGTGCTGCTCAACAAGATTCATATAGATCAATAATGAATGGTGAACATTGACACAGTGGACTTAAGGATCTGTCTCTGAGTCATGTGACTATATGACTCTGCATGGATACATTTTGTCTGCATTCACCCTATCAAACACCAATGTTATTTTGAAGACTTCTAGAGGATCATCCCTCAACCAAGAATAAAGCAACCTAGCTCATCCTAGCTCATGGATTCCCGCTTGATATTTATTCCTCAAGTTTTAGTAATCAACCGGACAAATATTTTCTGCATCCTTTCCAGTTTCCCTATACTATATTCAAATCATTTCAACCAGAACCTATTTTGTAACATCTGATGTAAGTTTATCATAACTTTCTAGAGTTAAACAGAAAGTCTGCAGATGCTGGAGTTGTAGTGCAATACACAAACATGCAAGAGAAACTCAGCAGGTCATGCAGCATCTATAGGAATTTTAAGGTAACCTTCATCACTTCATAGCTTCCTTTTTTATAGTTCATGATACTATATGAACTATATAGTATAGTTCCATATAAGCATTGGTTCAAGATGGATAAGTATAAATTAAATGAAAACATTAAGAAGGCAATAATTAAATGTAATGTTAAATTTTGATATGAGAAGAAGCATTATACACTAGAGGGAGCAATTCCAAAATAGATCCAAAATAGATTAAGAAAGATTTTGGATATATGAGCAAAAATCATTGAAAGTGGTAGGGTTAATTGAGAAAAGCAAGAGTAATTTAAAGGGCACAGGTCAAAATTCAGGACCAATGTGTTCCCATTGGGAAGAATGTCAAGGATGGAAATGTTCAGCAACCTTGGATAATGAGAGTTGTTGTAAGTTTCGTCAAAAAGAAAGTGGAATCATATATAAGCTTTAGGAAGCTGAAATCTGAGAAGGGCCCTTGATGACCATAAAGGAACTGGAAAGAACTTGAATGCAATCAGAAAGGCTGAAATGAGCCATGAAATGACCTTGCTGAGTAGGATTAAAGAGAATCCCAAAGCATTATATACATACATTAAAAGCACGAGGATGACTTTAAGTTGTACTTAAAGACAAAGGAAGGGATAAATCTCCTCTGGAGCCAGAAGAAATGGGAAAGGTACTAAATGAGTATTTTGCATGAGTGTTTGCTAAGGAGAGGGAATGAAAGAGAACAAGATCAGTAAGGCGAATGCTGATATTATCAGGGCATCTTAGTATCAAGAATGATGAGGTTTTGCGTCTCTTGAAGAACATGATGTCCCCAGGCGATGATGAAATCTATCCCAGGTTATTCAAAGAAGCAAGAGAAGGGATTGTGGGAGCCTTGATAGAGATCATTATTTCCTCTCTAGCCACAAGAGGACTGGATATCTCATTATAGGCTGGTGAACTCTGCATCAGTTGGGATACTATTGGAGAAGGTTCTTAGGGATAGGATTTGTTTGCACTTGGAAAAGAATAGGTTTAAAAATTTTTTTATTTAATTTTGCACTCTGAGTCATATCAATAACAACATCCACAAATAATTAACAATATATACATAGTGACATTTTTCCCCCACTTCCTTTCTCCCCTTCCCCACCCTCATCAATAATCAATAAATGATAAAAACACTTAAAACAAAGAAATAACCAAAAAAAGGGGAAAAAATGTATCGTCTACTTTCACATATTTAAATCTTATTGTGCTCATAATTATGTTGTTTTACAAGAATAGGTTTATTAGAGATAGTCAATGTAGCTTTGACAAGACCAGGTCATGTCTTATGAATTGTCAGAGGGGAGCTAATAGTTAATTGCATTTTTCAGAGATGGGGAAAGCACATCTAACCCTAAGTAAGGATGTTGGACCTCCAACCCTGCAGGATATAACTGAAACATTCAGCTTTTTACAAACACCCAATTGTTTCATGGTCACCTTTGGTGAAACTGTCTTTTAATTTTATATTTATTCAGTGATTTAAATCTACATTCATTAACTGTTGTGCTGGGAATTAAACATGCTCCAAAATCAATAATCCAGTAACATGACTAAACTATTGTTCCCTCCTCCACAACCCCCCCCCCCCCCCAGCCCCCCACAGAGAGCTGGTGTCAGAATGTCAAACACCTTGGCCCAACCTAAACTTCTCGCAAATATTTCTTCTAAAATACAAATTTATTTCAGATTACAAGGTGCAACCTGAAATAATTCTTACCAGATCAAAGGTGGAGAGTTTGAGTTCAACGTAAAGATAAACATGTGAATAAGAAGCAGACACATGAAAAACAAAGTTTGTTTATGAATCTCATAGACTTTCCTTGGCGAGAGGACTGTAACTCGGGGGAGTATTTATAATTCTGGATCATAAATCATTTCTGATGTATGAACATTGGCCAAATAATTTCTTTTTATACAATGATGAACATGTGGTTTGAAACATAACAACCAAATACACCCAGATATATACTCTTGTATTATCCTGAAGGTGACTTTAAGAGTTGTTTTGCTCCTTTGTTTAACTCTCTGTAGTGGGTGGAAGGCAACACAAAATTGGTCATACACCGAGAATGCACTCTTTTTTTCAATTGAACTATGTTTCAATGTTTGCTCACACACTATGATGCTAAATGATACCTTGATCAATACAAATAGAAGCCACAATTATCTCCCAGTTTGTACGGTAATTCTGAAGCCACTACTTGAATATGTTCATTTCGATGACTGATGTCGGAAATGAAAGCAATTGGGTCTGTGTTCTTCACCATAGAAGTTGCAGTGTGTATCAAGGAGAAAGGTTTTCATATTATTAAACAAGTAATTTCCAATCAAGAATCCACCACAGATGTCTTCCATGTGTTAAGGGAACTTGTTAGTTTAATCAAAATACAGATGGTGGATAGTTCCATCATTCAGCAAAAAATTATAATAGACTAATTGTTTCGAATGCTTGTTTTTATATGTGTTCTTACTACTTCACTACTGCACTACTTCCTAGTTTTACATACCTGGAGTGCAATGGGCAATCTGGGCATATTAACATTATGCTAGTGTATTGTATATTTACCAGATGATAGGTGGGCTCCAAAGGAGTAAATGAAAGGAGAGGTTATTCAAGTGAGAGCCACATTCTCTGGTCTTTAAAAAGTTAATGGGAGATTTGATTAAAACTTTCAAGGTACACTAGGAACTAAAGAGGAAATAGAAAGTTATTTATACATTTGAGGATTGGTGTAAAATCTAAGATTGGAGTTAGGCCTTCAAGGAGGAAAGTTAGGAAACATTCCAGCACACAGAGGAAGGTAGAAATTTGGACTTTGCAGTTGCCAATTGATAATTGTCACCTCAGCCTAGCCGCAGACGAGGTGAGGAGAACTCTTTTCAAGGTAAACCCACACAAGGCAGCGGGACCAAACAACCTACCTGGTCAGGTACTGAATGTTTGCGCAGAACAACTGATGGAGGTTCTTACAAACATTTTCAATCTTCACTGCAGCAATCCATCGTCACCGCGAGTTTCAAGACAGCCACCATTATCCCGGTACCAAAGAGGGCAATAGTAACAGGCTGACTGTGGCACTGACTTCCACCATTATGAAATGCTTTGAACATCTGTGATGTAATGCATTAAAGGGCACCTCCCAGAGATGCTGAACCCATTTCAGTTCACCTATAGATGAAACTATTCCATTGATGATGTTATAGCTTTGTCCCTCTATTCTTTCTGACCTATCAGGAGATGTTGCACATGTTCATCGACTTCAGCTCCATATTTAATATGATCATTACCCATAGGCTGGTGGAGAAGCTGTCCTCGCAGAGACTCAACACGCCTCCCTGTAAATGGATTCCCACGGAAAGACCACAGTCTGTCCATGTCAACAGGAGAATGTCAACCACCATTATGCTAAGCACTGGAGCACCTCACGGCTGGATGCTCAGCCCACTCCTTTTCAGGCTACTGACCCTCACATGCAATACCAGATCTGGCTCCAACAGTATCATCGTTTGTAGATGACACCACAGTAGTTGGCTACAACAATGAGACATACTGCAGAGAAGCAGTGGAAAAAAATTGTAACAAGCTGTGAGAATAACAACTTGAGCCTCAATAATGACATGGCAAAGGAGATGATTGTGGACCTCAGGAGAACCATGAATTCCACCCTCCATTGTACAATAATAACTCGGTAGTGGATGGAGTAGAGAGCACCATGTTTGTCCAAATAACCTATCCTGGGCACACAACATCTCATTTGTCAGGAAGGCACAACAGCGACTGCACTTTCTGAGATGACTGAGGCAGTCAAAGCTTCCAGCCAACATCCTGTCAACTTTCTACGTGAGCTCTATCGAGAGCATCCAGGCCAGCTGCATCATTGTGTGATACGGCTGCTGTAAATAATTGGATCGGAGGTCCAAAATAGTGGCAGAGTGATGACTGGGGTCACTCTGACTCCTATCGACATGGTCTACTAGGATCATTGTCTGAAGAGGATGTGCAAAAATGTTGAAGACCTCCACCACCCTGCATACTGCACCTTTCAATACTCCTGTCGGGAAAGAGAAACAAGAATATCAGAGCGACAGCTGAGAAACACCTTCTTCTCACGGGCAGTGAGTCTCCTGAAAAACTGAATGAACTGCTCATACTATTTATTCAATAGTATCACTTTTTGGTATGTGTGTTATGTTGGTTTGTGTATTTGCGTGTTTTTACACTGAGCACTGGAGACCGCTGTTTCATCAGGTTGTACTTGTATAATTTGAAGATAATAAACTTGAACTTGAACTAATTTTAAATCTGAAATTTTGTTAATAGAGATAATAATGAATATGAGAGAAAGTGGGTAAATAGACATAAGAAGCTAAGAAATAAAAACAGAAGGGCATTTGGCCCATCAAACCTGCTCTGCTATTCAACAAGGTTGGTTTAATTGTTATTCTACATGAATACATCTTCCATCAAGAGTTTGTTTGAAAATTATTAGTGTGGCTAATTCTAATAATACTTTTGCTCTGTACATCAACAATGTTTTTTTCCATTGCTCCTATTTCAAATTTATCAAAAGGCAGATTTCTATCCTAAGGTATGTTTGACCCATGTCTGCTGTTTTGGATATGTATATTTGTTTATTTAATTACTGGGCTCTTGTGGGAGTCTCCACATCAGTTTTTAAGTACAGATTGTACAACAACAGTGAAAATGAAGCACATTAAGAATGGTGCCAACCCTCCAAGATACAGTCTGCAGGAACTAATAACAGACCTCCTGGAGGTTACTTTCAACAACCCTGGAGAAATGTTGCATGGACACTAAAAACTGTAACTAATTCGTTAACTGCAAACTGCTTCTTTTTCAGTGAGCTGCCAAATTTTCCCAATCTGCTGTGATATTGTAAAATCATTTTATTTCAATTAACAAATGATGCCAAAATTGCATTGAAATCTTTCATTCTTGGAGTTATCACTGCCAGGAAATGTGATGCATCTGAAGTATAGTAGATGTCAATATGTGCCAATTTGGAAAACATGATTATACATTTGTAAGCACTTAAGTCAAGAGAGACTGCTAGGGAGATGCAAGTGAAAGAATGGTGGATATCAAGTCATAAATATTCCCTTACTTAGCTCATGTAAAGTTGGCTCACCGCTTGGAAATTGCATGATTTTTGGATGCCTGTTGATTTAAAACATATTTGTGACGAGAAGAAAATATTTTAGTGAGTTTCTTGCTTCATTCCTGCAATGCCTGGTTATTCCAAATCAATTGAACTCTGTTTGATTTGGTGCATTTGGTGATATTCTGTTCACTGGCAGAGTCCGCAAGCATCGAATCCACGCTGCTGAAGACCCAACTGCGCTGGGTGGGTCACGTCTCCAGAATGGAGGACCATCGCTTTCCCAAGATCGTGTTCTATGGCGAGCTCTCCACTGGCCACCGAGAGAGGTGCACCAAAGAAGAGGTACAAGGACTGCTTAAAGAAATCTCTTGGTGCCTAGCACATGGACCACTGCCAGTGGGCTGATCTCGCCTCCAACCGTGCATCTTGGCGCCTCACAGTTCGGCGGGCAGCAACCTCCTTTGAAGAAGACCGCAGAGCCCACCTCACTGACAAAAGACAAAGGAGGAAAAACCCAACACTCAACCCCAACCAACCAATTTTCCCTTGCAACCGCTGCAACCGTGCCTGCCTGTCCCGCATCGGACTTGTCAGTCACCAACGAGCCTGCAGCAGACGTGGACATACCCCTTCATAAATCTTTATCCGCGAAGCCAAGGCAAAGAAAAAAAATCAATAAAAAATAAAATCAGAGGGGTTTCTTTATAAAGCAGTTGAGTCAAGTTTACACTCAAAATGCAAATTGTAAATCCCTTCAACTGTGTGCAACTTTAAATGACATCTTACATTGCATGTGGAGAGGTGCATGTAAATGGCAATTAAGATTCACACTGACTTAATGCAATATTTGCTATAACACCACATTTAACCTCAAAATTGGAGATTTCCTTTGAAATGGATTAGGCAATGACTTTTGTGGGTCTGGAGCAGATGGGGTGTAGAATTATTGGTGAGAGATGTGTAGGTTAAAGCAAAGCAGTGGTGATTGGAATTTTCTTCAACCAGCTAACAGTCTATTGGTTAATACAAATTCAATTTGCAAACTGAATGGTTTGTTTTAGAGTTCATGCCCCACTTCAATAGATGCCAGTATTATGAAGTTGAGAAATAGGTTCTCCCCCAAAATGGGACATTTAGAGCTTGACTCCTTAACTTTTGCACTTTTGATTCAAGATGAGTTAATAGTGAAAGTAAATTTAAAAAGAATCACAAATGCAGCAGTTAATCTGCTGATATATTTTGGAATGAGTTTCATTCTAATGCTGTCACTAAACAATTTGGTGCACGTCTCCAAATTCCCATCAAAAGCACAATTTCTCTGGAAGCATTCATTGTTCAGTTCCCAAACAGAAAAGATTAGTCCTTTGAGCTATTGGAATTGTTGAAAGTGGGTGCATGTACTGTTATATCTTGTGCAAACAATGAAATCAGTGTTCTGAAGTAAGAGGCATAAACTTAGAGTTTTTGTGCAATACTTCAGGTGAAAAGGAATTATGCCACTTACTTTCTCAAAAGATTTGTCTCAGGGAATGATCCATATGAGTAATGGAATGTCATTTTGCCAACAACAATCTGTAGCAGAGAGAGTAATGAAGGAGGCAACTGTTTTCAAGCGAATATAGCGTGTGTAGGCAACACAATTCAGATTATATTACATTCAGTGAGAAAGCATGCGCTGTTGTAATTTTATTGTAAGTGCCGTAACTGATTAAACAATAATTATAACAATTTATTCAGAGACATTTGTGAAATAAAATATAAATTTAATTTAACATTTTATGACCTTGTAAGCAACTTTCTGTGGAAAGTAATGGAAGCAGGAAGCATGTGTACATAACCTTAGCTCTTTGCGTTGTTCAATCTACTGTATGAATACATGGCCTATTATTATCCAAATGAATCATTGAGTCTTTCTCATGGAGTAACTAATTAAAATGTAAAATGCCTAATGTTATTTAAATGTATTCAGAATTATCAGATTGCTCTGATCTTACCTTTCATAAAACTCATCTTGGTATTTCACTGCTTATGGACATACATATTCATATAGTCCCAATAGTCATTAGTATGGCTGTTCAGTTCTATGTAAAAATTCAGAAATGGGGTTTAGGCAGAAATGAATAATTAAATTATTACTGTGGGCTGTTTTATTAATGGTTCTGGTAACCAGATACACCCCAAGGCAATTTTTAGATTTTAGAACTTTGCCAGTAATGTCATACTCGTTCTTTAAAATGACGCCTCTCCGCTCCCATTCTGTCAGTTGTGAAACTGTTTGAGGATGTAAAACCGTAAGGATGTTCGTCTTTTCGTAAGGGTGCTACATAAATATCCGAAGGGTTGTCATCATGGTGATGACAACGTTATGGATGATGATTGCTCTTCCAGGTGTCATGACAAATTTTGTCTGAAATTGAATTAATTAATGAAAGTTAAGAGATAACATTCTCAACGATTTGGTGATTAAGACCAATTCTCTTTGCTTGGTAAAAAAAATTATGACTATTAACTCAAGCACTAAAAGAAGCAATATAATTCTAAATGAAGGAGCGATTTTTCAATTGAAAATTAAAATATGAAGATTATGATGAGCTATACAAAGAGGAGAAGGTATTCTCAAAGACCCCTGGGGGCCACAGAGTGAAATCCTAAATATTTTTTTATGTAGTCGGCAAGAGAGAAGTACAGAAGAAACCAACTAAACTTGACGGCTTCACAGAGAAGGGGGCTCATAAGCTTTGAGCAGGGTCCTAAGGGGCCGATAGCCAAAAAAAGGTTGAAAATGGCAGGTCTACACTATATGGTGATTTCATTTTATACTTGGTTGCCCATCAGGGAAGATCTCTTGTAGTGTATGTAGTATTTCTATTGTACTAATTTATCTTTTTATTCCACAGAAGAAATCTTGTACTGTTGACCAATCACTATTATTCAAAAAAGCATGTTGATGGAAAGTGAAATATGCCTAGGGACAGTTGTGCTCAGTGAAAAGTCACTTGCATTCTTTTCTGCACACTCAATTCCATTGACTATCATGTAAATATTGAGGTGAACACAAACAATGGCTGATATTCCAATGTATTTATTTATATGAACCAAAGATTTCCCCCATTCTTCTCCCTCCCCCATCCTATGCATAATAAATTTAAAATCCATCAATACTAAATATGTTAAAGGATCAAAACGAGGGAAAAAGTGAACTTCTGGTGAGAACATTTTGATAGGAAAAGAAGAACAGTTGGATCTTGAAATAATTTTTACTTTGACTGGTTTCCATTTACCTAGATCATAATGCTAAGGTCTGGAAGCTGACAATTATTTCTACCCACTGCATTAATACTGCAAACTATGAGCTCACTCCTAGCTGTGTCAGTATATGGGGACTCATATATATTCTGATTACATGGTATTTCTCTTCATAGCTGCATTTAATTGGTATCACAACTTTGACTCTCACTTTGTTTTTGTTTGGGTTGACACACAGCTGCAAGGTATCAATATTCCGGATTCCAGTTGGTCAAGCACCTTATTTCACCTACCAGAAAATTTCAACATGGGGCTGATGTACCATCTCTCACAATCTTACTGCTTCATTTTTTAACAAGCTGATAAAGGTGGCAGAATGTGGAGAACACTACATGAGGTACAATTCCTTTTGCAGTTTTTAGTGAAGCAAGTTTATCTATTTCCTATCACTCAAAGTCTTTATGTGAAGTAAATGTTGATGTAGTCTGATAAATGCCATTCTCATGATAGATGACAACTTCAGGCAAAATAGATATCATATTATTTTTTGTTATATGCAGATTTAAATATGAATAGAATGTTCCTGACATGGTATCCAAAAATGGAGTGGCAGAATTAATTCAAGGTCTAAAAGGTTAACAGTTGTTCTTCATTTGGATGAGTTTTATTTTCTGTAGCATACAAATGAAGTAGATTTTTGAAAGCACCAGTTGTTGTGATTTGTGCTACAAAACATAAGATTCACAGAATTCAGTTATACAACTTTAAAGTTTTCTGTGTTCCTGATGTGTACACAGGGCTCTCATCAAAACTCAAATGTGACTGAAATGTACCATTGCATAAACTAAAAATAGATGGGCTATTTCCATAGTTTGATGGGTCTTTCTAATTTAATTAAAATTTAAAAAAATTAATACGATGCTAAGAGATCAAACGTAATAAGCTGGTTTATTGCTGCCCATATAATGAGCTTCTATTCATTTTTGAAACTGATGCATTCATTAAATTACACTTCTTTTGAGATTGCAAATCTCAAACATTAAAACTCCCACGTGTGAATGAAAAAGAAAATCTCTTGGCACTCTTTAAAGGAGGTAAGAGAACTTCCCATTGGTGAGTTTGAAAACTGCACGACCAGATTCAAGGACAGTTTCTTCCTCACTGTTACCAGATCATTAAACAAACCTCTCCGTTGCACAATGATGCTGTCCATGTACACGTTCAATTGGATTTTTTGTCTGTATCTCTGTGCTCTGCACATTTTTTTAAAGTATTGTTTGACTTGCCTCGATAATATGCAAAATAAAATTTTCACTATTTTGGTGCAGAGGACAATAAGCAATTCAATTAAAACATTGTTGATTTTCAATGGATTAAGACGTAAAGGGGGAATTTACTTATTTTGTTTGGGTAAAATAATTTCAATTTAGAAAAATGTTGAGTTAAATTTTATTCTTTATAAATGTCTGAAAAATTATTAAAAAATTAATCAGACCTACTGTCAAAACGAAGTGTCGGGATATCATGACCAGCTAAGTGTTTAGAAGATGAGGCTTCCTTGCTACACCTGTGGAGTCCCTGCTACCAGATTGCTGAAACTCAATATGTTCCAAACCAATGAGTTTGCACCTCCATGCCATCACCAAGTAAATGCAGTGCAAATCACAGACTGTGATTCCAGGTAAAGTGATCCAATCTGGAATATCAGATTATTATCTCCTATCTGGATGATTATTCTGTGCATTAATTGGCTTTTATGTGTCCAACATTACAAAGGTGACTACAAATCACTGACCTGTGAGATTTTTTTTTAACATTCTAAGTGTCTGAGTGGTGCTGCAAAAGATTCCTCCTTATAATTGAACAGCAAAATATTGTGGCTTCTGAAGTGTTATCATCAAAGCCTTACATGTCTCACATGCTCCCTTTACTAAACATTTGTTCTATGAATGTTGCATTTTTTCTTTTACTTAAATAACAAGATATGGACGTAGGAGTAAGCATTATGACCCCTTGACCTTGTCTGACATTCAGTAAGATAACTAAATCCAAGTTTTCTGGATTTCCAAGCCCTCAAAATCACAAATCAGCTCAACTTTGCAAGTGCTCATTGACTAAGTATCCGCATGAAATAGCAGCTTCTCTCTGCCCAAAGAAATTCTTCTAAATCCTTGTTCTATAACCCCAAACCCCAAACCCCAAACCATGGACCTGTGCTATAAGATATCCAGCTAGAGGTTACAGCAATGATCTTGACAGTTCCTCTCAGAGTTTTAGAAGCCTCAATATAATGCTGTAACTTTTTGATTATTCAATTTAATTCCAAATTTATGAAAACCTGATGCAATTTAAATATTTAAATATTATAATATTTAAATATTAGAAAATCAGACAGGACAATGATAGATTATTTTGCCTTACTGAATATAAATTGGGCATAAAATGCTTATACCATTGTTGTCCTGGTGAGAAATGAATGCAGATGTATCGTCTGGTCTTAAAACAAATGTATGTTTTTGTTGGGGATGAAAATGATTTTGTGTGGTAGAATAATAGAGTTAAGAATTAATTAGCATCCAGTTTTGCATCCTACCAGAATTAATTTCTCTTTGAATTTGATTGAAACATGAAGCCATGATATAAAAATATGGGAGATAGGACATGTTAAAGATTTTTTTGGTTCAAAGCAGCTCAATAAGAAATCAGTTTAAGGATCATACTGAGGAATCAGAACTGATGATTGAGAGAGGCCAATCTCAAAGACTTGGATCTGAAGAGTTTGCATGATTGTGCAAGACTCCAGCTGCTGTGAAGGTTTCTTTTATGTTTGCTTTCTCTTAGTCTGTGGTTCAGGCTTCACAAAATAATTTTGCCAATCACTTTTGACCTACATCTGGTTCTGTTTTCTTAACTGGCAAAATTCCATGGTTAGGGATAAGACATTCTTGCCTTCAAAACTACATTTGTTACATAAACCTAAATATAAGCAAAAAGAGATTTTCCAAATCTTCTACCAAGAAGTTGACAGAAAGCAGATACGTCAGAACACCACTGCCTGTAAGTTCTCCTGATTTGATAATGTATTGCAGGACTTCATTGCACTGTCTAAATTCCAACCCAACAGCAATATCAGAGTACCTTCACAAGAGAACTTTACTGATTCAAGAAAATCCTCCATTCCCAATTTGAGATTGGCAATATATGCTTCTTTTTCAATATTTTTATAGATTTTATCAAATGAATGTTCCATAGGTACATAATAATAAAATAAAATATTAACAAATCTCATGTAGCAATGCAAATAATACTGAGACCTATGCTTTATTAAAAAGAAAGATAAAAATAAAACCTCTATACTAATGACATAATTAAATCCCCTCCTGATACACTCTATCAATGACTCCAAAGCAGTAGAGGGAGGAGCCATAGGCTTTATTACACTTTAGACTTGTAGCTGGCCCGATTTCATGTGCTTGACTGAGGACAGAGAGAGGGAGGTTGACCTTATTTCCAGGGTCACAAGGGGAGGAGCTTCCAGGGAGCAAGTCACCAGTGGGGGATGGGCCAGCTACCCATTGACAGCCATATATATCACCACATTCACCCCCTCTTTTAAGACAAAACCCCGCTGGGTTAAAAATCCTAGAGGCTCGGTCGGTCAGATCGTCTCATTTGCTTCTGTGACCAGTTCCACTGGTGGTAAAATGGTTGGCTCCATTGCTGGTCATGTGTCTTGAGGCTGGGGAAGGAGGGCTGGCTCTGTAGGAGGTAGGGCTTGGCTCTATGTGGGGGTAGTCGTGGTGGTCGGAGTAGCTAGAGCAAGGTCCAGAGTGTGTGGCATGGTGGGTGAGGGTGAGTCATTGACCTGCACCGAGTACTTGACAGAAGCAGTATGGATGTAGGTAGGACCTGGGTTGAAGAGGGTGAAGAGAGGGCAGGGGTCTGCAGCATGTCCCATGTCCTGGACGGGGAAGGTGTCCTCATGGCCATCTGGGTACACCACGTAGGCATACTGAGGGTTTGCGTGCAGGAGTTGCACCTCTTTGACCAATGGGTCAGGTTTATGACCCCTCGCATGTTTCCGCAGGAGGATGGGTCCCGGGGATGAGAGCCAGAGTGGTAGTGTGGTTCCATTCGTCACTTTCGTGAGGAAGGAAAACATGTGTTCATGTATTAGTAGTGGTGCACAGCAGAGATCAGATGACATGGAGTGCTTCCAGCAGGACTTCCTGCCAATGGGACACCACCAGACCCTTGGATTTGAGACCCATGAGGATAGCTTTCCAAACTGTGGCGTTTTCTCTCTCTACCTGTCCATTCCCCCAGGGATGCATGTGGCGTTGCTTGGCAGGGAAGGCTTTGACTTATATACTCTCTCTCTTTTTTTTTATATATATACTCTCTCATATTGACCTTTCTTTCCACATCCCAGGCAGGTGGCTTCTCTTGCCGGGCAGCATCACTGGGGTGCTTCTGTTGGCCACAGAAGTATCACTTCATGTGCTTGGCTGTGGCTTTGGCGGTGGTGGGGTCAGGGCCCTGTACAGAAGTGGTCGGTAATGTAGTGTCCAAAAATGGCTGTGTCTGCGTAGAGGGCCCGTTGCTGGCAGCGATAAATTCAGCATGGCTGTGGGCTGAATCTAGAGTCTTAGTGAGTTGGAGGCCTCTGCAACAGCATCCTGTCTTCCTCTAGCAGTTGCTGGCAGATGTAGTCGGACCTCATACCAGCCACACAGGCATCCTGGATCAGCTCTTCCATATACTGGTCTGTTGATACTGGGGCAGGGATATTGCCCCTACATTCTTGCCCAAGATCATCCAGGGCCCAAAATAAATTGTGCGGAGACTCACCAGGTTGCTGTTTTCTCAAGGCCAGGAGGTACGATGAGTAGACTTCATTTATGCATAGTCTGTAGAGGTTGCAGAGCTTGGTCGTGGCAGCAGGGTAAGTCATGCAGCCTCTGATCAACACATACACACAGCGGCCGATCCTCGCTTGCAGTAGCTTGAGTTTCTTCTCGTCAGAGTCCATGAGGACCTCAGAAGCTTTCAGGAAGTCTGTGAAGCACTTGATCCACTGCTTGAACAGCTCTGGGGTTCCGAGCAGTTATGGGTCAAGGTTTAGCTTTTCAGGTCATAAAAGCTTGTCCATCCTGTGTGGAAGACTTAAAGTATAATAAATTGATACGTTCTATCAATGACTCCAAAGCCGTAGAGTGAGGAACAATAGACTTTATTATGCTTTAGACTTGTAGCTGGCCCGATTCCAAGTTTCGACCTTTATTCCAGGGTCACAAGGGGAGGAATTACCAGGGAGCAAGTCACCAGTGGGGGACAGGCCAGCTACCCTTTGACAGTCATATGTGCATATACTTGTATCACCACACCTCTCCGATCAGAGGCTGCTGACTAAAACAAACCGTCCACTACTAATAGTAAAAAAAAGTAAACATTAGGTTCAAAAATCAAAAACTAGTTAAATTTACCAATTTTGAAAATAATTAAGAATAGAACCCCAAAAAGAAACAAAGTTAAGATTCATTTAATTCATGGAACATCTAAATTTTTCTTAATTACCATCACGTCGGACAACCATTGATTAAGACTGGGAGGGACAGCATCTTTCCATCTCATTAAAATGGCCATTCTTGCAATAAAGGAGGTGAGGCAATGATGTGGGATTGTGAAGCAGTCAGAATTAAGCCAGATGGCCTATTCATTCAAAAGAGAGCAATAAAAGGATTTGGAGTCAAATTAATATTAAGAATTAAAGATAAGGCACGAAATACCCCTTCCCAAAAATTAGAAAGAGAAAAACAACCAAACGATATGGAACAGTGTACCTTCTTCAGTAATACATTTATAACATTTAGAAGAGATATTATAATAGAATTTAGCCAATTGAACCTTGGACTAGTGGGTCTTGTGTACTGCCTTAAATTATAATAATGACTGTCTAGTTCTAGTACAAAGAGGGAATTAATGCACTCATTTCAGAATAGAATTCCATGTAGTTTTGGAAAATGGCTGTAGAAAATCTTGTTCTCACAGTTTTTAAAAAAAATTCTGTCCAGGGATTAATCCCAAGAATTTAGATGTAATTCGTAAAGATCAGATACCACCTTTATAATTAGGTTGAAAATTATAAATCATCCCTATCATATTAGGTTCTAGGTCTTCGGGGAGCTTCAAAAGTAAAGAATTTAAAAAGCTCCTAACCTGTAAATAGCAAACAAAAATATATGCTGACCTAGCTAGCTTTGCTCATGGTACCCACATTCTGTAAAATGAATGTTTCAACAAAACAGAAATCATACATTATTTGAGCCATTGAAGTTAAAGATTGGTGCATGTTGGACGAGAGAGATTCTTGTTTGCCTCATTCTCCACTTTGCGATATGAAGCATTACGAACAGAATACATTAAAACCCCTTTAATCCAGAATTCAAGCAACTGGCAGCCTCAAACAACTGGCAAAAACAGATTTCAGATTTCTTGACAGAGTACATACATGGCATCACATATAACCCTGAGATTCATTTTTCTGTAGGCGAGGCAGAATTACCACTTATTGGTAGTCCCAAAAGACCACACAGTGTATGCATATAAACAAATAAAGAACTGTAAACAGATAATTCATGTAAACAAATTGAGTTTCAATACAGAGGAAAAAAAAACAATAAAATGGACAAGAGTCCTTAAGTGAGTTCCTGATTGAGTTTGTTGTTGAAGAGTCTGATGGAGAGGAGTAGCAGCTGCTCCTGAGCCTAGTGGTGCAAGTCTTGTGGCACCTCTACCTCCTTCCTGATAGTAGCAATGAGAACAAAGCACATGATGGATGGTGGGGACCTTCGATTGCTGCTGCTCTCTGATGGCAATGTTCCCTGAAGATGTTCTTGATAGAGGGGAGGGTTTTGCCTGTGATGTCCTAGACTGTGTCCACTACCTTTTGCAAGGTTTTACACTCAGATATATTGGTGTCTCCATATCAGACTGTGATGCATCCTGTCACCAAACATCAACAAATTCCTGAGGAAGTAGAGTGCTGACATGCTTTCTACATCATACCATTAGTGTGTTGGGTCCAGGAAAGATCCTCCGAAATAGAAGCCCTTTTCCCACCGGCATCCCAGTTAATTGGCTGTGCACTGTCGTAGGATGGGAAGCCCTTTGTGCTGTTTCCACTGGACCACCCTTAACTGGGACAGTGACTGCTTTTCCACTGAACATATGTATCCCTGGGGATCAGAATGTCCTACCTTCAACTGGAAACAGGTGACTTCCTGCTGCCCCTTTTCCACTGGTTTTATCAGCACGCTGGTGTCAGCAAAAACTGGGGATATGAGTAGGGGTAAAGGTTGTTAATTCCCAGCGTGAAATTAGATAATTGATGCCAGCATTTGGACAATGTTCCTTTTTCACTAGACCCTGTCCCAGTAAATTCCCAGTTAATTCCTGGGACAGGGTGTCAGTGGAAAAGGGGCTAGAGACTCCAAAAAGCTTAAATTTGCTCACCCTCTCCACCTCTAATTCATCAATGATCACTGGATTGTCTACCTCTGGCTTTCCTTTGCTGAAGTCAAGAATCAGCTCCTTCATTTTGGTGACATTGAGTACAAGGTTGTGGCTGGTGCCCCATTCACCCAAGTTTTCAATCTCCCTCCTATATGCTGACTCATTACCTTTCTTTATACTACCCACAACTGTGGAATCATCGGCAACTTTGTAGATGGTATACATAGCTGTAGGTGTAAAGTGAGTAGAGCAGGGGGCTAAGAACGCAGCCCTGTGGTTCTCTGGTACTGATGGAAATTGTGGAGGAGACGTTCTTAACAATCCTCACTGAGGTGAGGAAATCCATGATCCAATTACACAGTGGGGTGTTGAGTCCCAAGTCTTAGAGTTTGCTGATCAGTTTTGAGGGGATGATGGCATTAAATGCCAAAGTGTAGTCCACGCTGCTGAAGATCCAGCTGCGCTGGGTGGGTCACATCTCCAGAATGGAGGACCATCGCCTTCCCAAGATCGTGTTATATGGCGAGCTTTCCACTGGCCACCGTGACAGAGGTGCACCAAAGAAGAGGTACAAGGACTGCCTAAAGAAATCTCTTGGTGCCTGCCACATTGACCACTGCCAGTGGGCTGATATCACCTCAAACCGTACATCTTGGTGCCTCACAGTTCGGTGGGCAGCAACCTCCTTTGAAGAAGACCGCAGAGCCCACCTCACTGACAAAAGACAAAGGAGGAAAAACCCAACACCCAACCCCAACCAACCAATTTTCCCCTGCAACCGCTGCAACCGTGTCTGCCTGTCCGGCTTCGGACTTGTCAGCCACAAACGAGCCTGCAGCTGACGTGGACATTTACCCTCTCCATAAATCTTCGTCCGCGAAGCCAAGCCAAAGAAGAAAAGTTGATAAAGAGCATCATTATGGATTCTTACTGTCCTGGTTTTCCAGTGCTGTGTGTAGACCCAGCGACATGTCATCGGCTGTAGACCAGTTGCTACAATAAACTAACTCAAACACATCCATGTCACTGCTCAGACAGGTGCTGATATGTTTCAACATCAGCCTTTCAAAACACTTCATCACTGTTGATATAAGTGCTACTGGTCATTAAGGTAGGTGACTACACTCTTCTTCGGCACCGATATGATTGGTATTGTTAATATCTTACCCCAGCGGGTATGGTATCCACCTGTTTCAAACAGTAGGCCAACACAGATCTTTAATACTTTGTCCAGGTCAGATGCTTTCCTCAGATTCACACTCCTGAAGACAACATGCACGTCATCCGCAGATACGGACAGCATTGAATCATCAAGGGACGTGGGGGTGCAGAGGATGGTTCTTTGCTGTTACTGTTATCAAATAGGGCATAGAAGGCATTAAGTTCCTCTGGGAGTAAAGCTTTGGCATCTGCTACTCCATCAGATTTGGCTTTGTAGCAGCTTATGGCATTTTGGATTTACCACAGCTGTCAGGTGTCCCTTGTTGTTTCCATTTTCATCCAGAATCTCCATTTCGTCCGGGAGATAACTTTTTGCAGGTCGTACCTGCTCCTTCTGTATTGATCTGGATCTCCAGATTTAAATGCCTGTGATCTGGCCTTCAGCAGGTTCTGGATTTCATTGTTCATTCAGGGCTTCAGTTTGGGGAAAACCCTAAAAGATTTTGTGGGGATACTTACAATTGCTGAAAATAAAAGAGTAAAAAATACAGAAGTTTAAAATTGGCGTGCCTCGCTGTTAGTTTGCCGATTATGCAACACACAACCTCAAGCAACCACAAAATACACATATCTGGCATCTACCAATCCCTCAGGTTTGTAAGGAGATAGCATATATGTGTAGTAAACATAAGATGATGATTGTAGGAGATTTTAACTTTCCACATATTGACTGGGATGCCCATACTGTAAAAGGTCTGGATGGGTTGGAGTTTGTCAAATGTGTTTAGAAAAGTTTTCTAAATCAATACATAGAAGAACTGACTAGAGAGGGGGCAGTATTGGATCTCCTTTGAGGGAATGAGATAGGTCAGGAGACTAAGGTTTGTGCCAGGGAACACTTTGGGTCTAGTGATCATAATACTATTAATTTTAGGATAATTATGGAGACAGATAGGGCTGGGCCTCATGTTGAGATTCTTGATTGGAAGGAGATGCAAAAGGATTTAGAAGGTGTGGATTGGGTTAATTTATTTTCTGGAAAGGATGCAACAGATAAATGGAGGATATTCAAATGGAAATTTGAGAGTACAGTCAGTATGTCTTTGAGGATTAAAGGAAAGGTTAGGAAATATAGGGAGCTTGGTGTTCAAGGGATATTGGGAATTTGGTTTGGAGGAAGAGGGATGTGTACAACAGGTATAGACAGCAGGGAATAGATGAGATGGTTGAGGAATATAAGGGGTGTGAGTAAAAAATTAGAAAGGCTAAAAGGAGATATGAGGCTGCTTGGGCAAGCAAGGTAAAAAAATAAATCCAAAGGGTTTTCCTCTGGTACATTAAAAGTAAAAAAAATAGTGAAGGATAAAATTGGGCCCCTTGAGGATTAGAGGGGTAGGTTATGTGAGGAGTCAGAAAAGATGGGAGGAACTTTAAATAACCTTTTTTCTTCAGTATTCACTAAGGAAAGGAATATTGAGTCAGGTGATGTAAGGAAAAGTGGTAGTGAAGCCATGGAAAATATACAGATTAATGAGGAGATAGTACTAGCTATTTTAAAGTGGATAAATCTCTTGGTTCTGTCAAGCTATTCCCTAGGACCTTGAGGAAGGTTAGTGTTCAAATAGTGGGGGCTCTGACAGAAATATTTAAAATGTCATTAGCCGCATGGAAGGTGCCGGAGAATTGGCAAGTAGTTCTTGTTGTTCCACTGTTTTAAAAATTCTCTAAAAGTAAACCTGGTAATTATAGGCCTGTGAGTCTGACGTCAGCAGCATTAATGGAGAGTGTTCGTAGAGATGGTATATACAATTATTTGGAAAAAATAGGGGTTGATTAGGAGTAGTCAACACGGTTTTGTGCATGGTAGATCATGTTTAACAAATCTTATAAAGTTTTTTGAGGAAGTTACTAAGAAGGTTGATGAGGGGAAGGCTGTGGATGTTGTCTATATGGACTTTAGTAAGGAACATAAGAGGTTAGTTAGGAAGTTTCAATCATTAGTTATTAATGTTGAAGTAGTGAAATGGATTCAATGATGTTTGGATGGGAGATGCTAGAGAGAAGTGCTAGAAAATTGTTTGTCAAACTGGAGGCCGGTGACTAGTGGAGTTCTTCAGGGATTGCTGCTGAGTCCATTGTGGTTTGTCTTATATATTAATGATCTGAATGATAAGGTGAGAAATTGGATTAGTAAGTATGTAGATGATACTAAGATTGGTGGGGGTGTGGGCAGTTAAAAAGGTTTTCAAAACTTGCAGTGGAATATAGGCTGGTTAGAAGAGTGGGCTGAAAGATGGCAGGTGGAGTTTTAATACTGATAAGTGTGAGGTGCTATATTTTGGCAGGACTAATCAGCATAGATCATACATGTTAAACGGTAGACAACTAAGGAGTGCAGTAGAACAAAGGGATTTAGGAATTCTGGTACATAATTCCCTGAAAGTGGAGTCACATGTAGATAGGGTGGTGAAGAAAGCTTTTGATATGTTGACCTTCATAAATCAGAGTTTTGAGTACAGAAGTTGGGATGTCATGTTGAAGTTGTATAAGACATTGGTCAGCCTACATTCAGAGTATTGTGTGCAGTTTTGGTTGCTGAATTATAGGAAGGATATCAACAAAATAGAGAGAGTGCAGAGAGAAGATGTACAAGAAAGTCACCTAGGTTTCAGGGTTTGAGTTAAAGGGAAAGGTTAAACAGGCATAGAAGATTGAGGGGTGATTTGATAGAGGTATTTAAAATGATGAGGGGGACAGAGAGAGTAAATGTGGATAGGGTTTTTTTTCCATTGAGAATTGGGGGAGATTCAAGGGGACATGGATTGAGATTGAAGGGGAAAAGTTTAGGGGAAAAAAGAGGAGGAATTTCTTCACTCAGAGGCTGGTGGGAGTGCGGAATGAGCTTCTAGCCAAAATGGTAGATGTGGGCTCAATTTTAATATTTAAGGAAAAGTTGGATAGGTATGTGGATAAGAGAGGTATGGAAGGTTATGGGCTGGTTGCAGGTCAATGAGACTAGATGGGAGAAGATGTTCACCATAGACTAGAAGGGCTGAACTGGCCTGTTTCTGTGCTGTAATTGCATTATGGTTATATAAGTACCAGATACCAGGGGTTTTACTGTATCTGGATTCATGCACGTTGAGCTGATTGGGTTTTTTGATCTCTAACTTTGCCTAAACTTTTTTACTCCAATATACTATATGAAGTTCTATGTTAAGGTTCGTCCTGAGGAATCAGAACTAATAATGTGAAGTTCTGTTTTCATGTTCCTTCCTGAATGTTTTTGAAAGGGAGGTTAAAAACTCATAGTGAATGTGCTTGACATAAAAAGAAATTTGAAGGCCAGCAAATCACATTTCTAATAAATTAGAATCATGTGTAATTAATTGACCTAGTCACTGTTGTTTTAATTTTGATAACCATCTGGGCACACGTAATCTACAGCTACTAATGTGGAGGGATGCCAAAGTGGTTCATGATCAGAGACAGCTCTTTGGTTCATTCATGGGTATTTTGGTAGCAACCATCTTTGACTGAAAGAAGGAATATAAGTTTGCATTATATCAGAATCAGAAACATAATTTATTGTCATGAACGTCACAAAATGTATTGTTTTGTGGCAGCATCACAGGTGCAAAATTTTTATAAATTACATTAAAAACATTAAATTAGTGCAAAAGAAGAGAAAGTGAGGTCATGTCGGTGGTTCATTGTCCATTCATAAATCTGATGGCATTGGGAGGGAAGCTGTTTTTGTTCCATTTGAGTGCTCATCATCAGGCTCCTATACCTCCTTCCTGATGGTAGCACTGAGAAGAAGGTATGGCCTGGGTGGTGCGTGTCCTTGACGATAGAGGCTGGTCACTTGAGACACTGTCTCTTGTAGATGTCCTTCATGAAGTGAAGACTAATGCCCATGATGGTGCTGGCCAATTTCAGAACTCTCTGTAAGTCTTTTCCTCTCCCATGCATTAGCACCACCATTCCAGTCAGAATGCTGTGCACCTGTAGAAATTTGCAAGAGTCTTTGGTCATATACTATATCTCCTCAAACTCCTCATAAAGTATAGCCTCTGGCAAGTTTTCTTCATGATTGCATTGAGATGGATGCCCCAGGACAGATCCTTGGAGATGCTAACATCCAGGAATTTGAAACTCTTAAGACTATCCATTGCTGTCCTCTCGATGAAGACTGCTTTGTGTTCTCCTGATATCCCCCTTCCTAAAATCCATAATCAGTTCCTTAGTTTTGTTAATGTTGAGTGGAAAGTTGCTGTTGTGACACCACTCAGTCAGGTGATCTATATCACTCCTGTCCTCTTCTTCATTGCCATCTTTGATTCTGCTGATGACTGCAAATTTGTAGATGGTGTAGATCAGCAACTGTATCATTTGACATTTAATTTAGTGCCTTTCATTTGGAAAATATTCCATCCTGTCCATGGGAATATAACTAGTCAGTGGTGAAAATGACAAGTTTTCAGGTTGATGACTATGGGCTTGGGCTGGACAAATTTTAAAGAGAGAAATGAAAAGAGTAAGTTTAGATGTAACAGCTGGAAATGTATCCACTGATGGTAGTACAATGGAAGGGGTTGCAGTAAAGGATGGGGGGGGGGGGGGGCGAGGGGTGGAATGGGTGACATTTTTGGTGGAATACAGATCTATGAAAAGACTGTAAAGTTGGGGAGTGTTACTCTGTCCCATTTATTTTTGCTTCATCAAATTAAGTTATAGTGCATTCAGCTGTTTTGTTTAATTCAGTGCTGATCACTGCACAATATTATTATTTACATTTGCCTAATTAGTGACCTAATTTGGGTGACACAGTTAGTGTAGCAGTTAGCGCAATGCTATTACAACACTAGTGACCCAGGTTCAAATCCGGCGCTGTCTCCCAGGACATCACAGGCAAAACCCTCACCACCAGCGAGAACATCTATGGCAAACACTGCTGTCAGAGAGCAGCAGCAATCATCAAGGATCTACACCACGCAGCACCCACTCTGTTCTCGCTGCTACCATCAGGAAGGAGGTATAGGCACCACAAGACTCGCACCACCAGGTTCAGGAACAGCTGCTATCCCTCCACCTTCAGACTCCTCAACAATAAATTCAATCAGGGACTGATTTAAGGATTTTACTTTTGCATTTTATTTTTTCTCTCTCTGTATTGAACAGTCAGTTTGTTTATGTTCATTATCTGTTTATATGTATATGCTGCAGAGTCTTTTTGCACTGCCAATGAGTGGTAATTACTCCTCACCCACAGGAAAATGAATCCCAGGGTTGTATGTGATGTAATGTATGTACTCTGACAATAAATCTGAATCTGAAATCTTTATGGAGTTTGTATGTTCTTTCCTGCGTGGGTTTCCTCTAGATACTCTAGTTTCCCCCCACCCCTCAAAAACATACTGGATTGGTCGGTTAACTGGTGTATTTGGGGGGGCACAGGCAGTGGGCCGCAAGAGCCTGTAACCGCACTGTACATTGAAGAAAAATTATCCCATCTCTTCTTTTTTTGTTAGCAAAGTTTTGGTTCCTGCCAATGTGTTACTCCAGTGCTAACAGTTCTTTCTTTGCACAGAAAATCCAAACGCATGAGATCAATTGCTTCCTTTTTATCAACCCTGTTCATTGCCTGCTCAAAGAAATAAATCAATGTTTCTCTGTGGAATATATCTTCATGAAGAATTATGAATTATATACCCAGATGTCTTCCATTTCATCTCCATTAAATTCTAATGTATATTCAGAGTTAACTTTGACTAATTTTGTAATTGCATGTAAGATTTTCACTTTGAAATTCCATCTTATTTTGATCATTGATTCACAGGAGGGTTCTTTACTCTGAAGAACAAACCTAGTTTGTCCCAACTTTTCCTCATGGTTACCTTGTCTTCTTGTCAGTGCCAGAGATCTTTACATTGTGAGTAGGTGAGTGTCTCCTCTTCTCCTCAGTGACTGCTGAGAAACCAGACTGGCACATGGAGAAATAATGTCAAACAAACTGATAGCAGCTTAGAGTGGAGTGACATGTGAAGCCTGGTGTTATGCTCCAGAGAAATATTACAGATGCAAAGTATTTTGATGAGAAACAAGAAGAGGTAAAAAATAGAACCTGAGGAGATTTCAGTGAAGGCAGAGATGGAAAGAAGGGTTATCAGTAAATATTCTTAGTTCTTGCATCACTGTTTGGAGCAGAGTGAAGTAAAGACAGTACAACTCATATGAGCAATGGTGCAAAGTGGTTGGGAGAGGATGGCCATTTTATAGAGCTGAGAGGTCAAGAAGGGTGATAAGTTACAAACGGGTGGCTTGTGAAAAAAGGTAGATCGAAGATAAAAAAACAAGATTTTTTGAAATGGAAGTCCTTCAATGGCATCCAACCTGGTTTATGAACACCTGCAAACAAGATGGTCCATTACAAAAATCATACTCCAGATGGAACAGAAAGTGGTTGATGAGGAAGATTAAGAATTTTTGAGGTGTTTCACTTTGTTTACTGTTTATAAAAGGTTTATATGTACGTCCAATGCATGGTATTCATGTTCTCAATACCACCTTAAATATGGCTTCTCCTATATGAATTTACCTGCACAAGAGACTTCCAGGAGTCAGTGGAGATGTTGGAAACTTTGAGTGCATTCTCAAATCATTCCCTCTGTCTGTCTGGTAATCTCCTGACATAATGCAGAATAAACCATCAGGTTCAGGAACATGTTTTCAGGGATGCTAAAAGCAGCCCTACCTAATGAAGTTACTTCACTGTAACTAGGGTCTCAGTTCTCGATGCGTTGGCTCAAGAGGGAGCACTGACATTGCTTTATATATCCTTCCATTTAATTTGTGGAATTTTACAGAGGCGGGTTGATGGCATCTCTCTAGTGCCTTTGTCAATTATCCAGATCTCGAAATCAGCCATCCAATTAATCATGAATTTTAGACCATGTCTGAGTTCTTCCTCTTCAAATAACATTTACATCAGTCAATCAAAGGTTGGTGTTGAGAAGGTGAATTTCATCAATGAAGTGTGCATTCTCCAGGAACTGATTCCCAAAATATGGAAAGTAGCCCACGATGCCAGCAAAGAAATAATCTCCTTTTCGTTGACCTCAGTCAATTTGACAGGAAATTTTAAAAAAGTTATCTTTGTCCTCCTGGGCTATGGAGAAGAGAGCATGTTATGAACCAGTGATACTTCTTCAGGCAATGTCAGTGTGCGTATCTATCCTGTTTTACATGGGCAACAAGAAAAGGCAAGTTTAAGTTCTCTTGTGATGCAAGAAGAAAGGTAAAAGAGTCACAAGAATCATTAAACACATCTTTTTGTCTGAGATAACATTTTCACTTTGGAAATGTAATTGCAACATTTCAAATATGTGAGTGATTTTACAGATTACTAAATTGAATTATTTAATCTAAAATCTTGTGTACATAGCTATATTTTTAAAAGCAAGAATCATAGATAGTAGTTGCCATAGGAACACTTTTTGCCTGGTTGAACAGGTTCTTGGCTCTAACCTTCTGACTGTGCTTCAGTGGGATATCCGACTGGCTGATAATTCAAAGCATCTGGACCAGTCTAAGGCTTAGCAATTGTAGCAGGAGCCTTTGCGTAATCTCTCTCTTTTCCCTTACTTGGGTAAAACTCATGCCTGAACATTTTTTTTCTATTTGTTGGGCAAAATATAATTTTCACGGTGCAGTACCGAAAGCCGACAGCTCCCAGCAGATAAGACTGTGTTTTTTAAATGTTCGTGAACTAAATTTTTGGGTTGAATCTTAGCTTCCAAAAGCAAATGCATTGGAAACATTTCAGAGGTTTTTTTAAAAAAATGTGAAGTAGGAGAATAATCAAACCTGCTTACACCCTATCGTAACAATTGCTGGATAAGGACAGATAATTGCCCATAACCTCAGAGGAGGTTCACAAAGATGATAGCGGAAATGAAAGGACCATTGTACGAGGAGGTTTTGACTGCTCTTGGCCTGTATTATTGGAATTTAGGAGAATGGGGGGATGGGAGGGAATCTCAATGAAACATTTTGAATGATAAATGGTGTGGACAGAGTAGATGTAGAAAGGTTGTTTCCCACGGTGGGAGAGTCTCGGACAAGAAATGCATAGGAATTTCTTCAGAGAAAGTGCAGTTAATCTGTGGAATTTGTTGCCAGAAGTGGTTGTGGAGGCCAGGTCATTGCATGTATTTAAGACAGAGATTGATAGGTTCTTGATTAGCCAGAGCATCAAAGGTTAAGGGGAGAAGGCCAGGCAGTGAGGCTGAGTAGGGAAATGGATCAGCTCATGACTAACTGGCGGGGTAGACTTGATAGGCTAGATAGCCTATTTCTGTTCCTATGTCTTATGGTCTTTTGGACTTATATAGTTAATTAATTAAATATTATAAAAAGATGCTTGTTTTTGTTTTATTTGCACTATTTTTATTCACAGGAATTATGTTCTTAAATCTTGAATAAACCTGGATTTAAAAGGAGCCGTAACGGGTCAGGCAGAATTGATGGGAGAAGGGGGGTGGGGTGGGAGGGGGTGGGGTGAGTCAATTGATTTTTTGAAACAAGATCCTGCATCTGGACTGATGGAATAAAGGAGAGAAAGCCAGTACAATTGCCTTCTCCCCATGTGCATAATTACCCCCCCCCCCCCCCCTAAACTACCATATGCTGTCCTATGACCACCTCCCAGTAGGACTGTTCCCTGTAATCCTCCCCCACCACATCTTGGCACAAAACATCTCACACACTACCTTCCTCCCCAAATACATCTGCCTTTGTTTATGAGCCAAGATTCTTCTCTGGCCTGCCTGTCAACCTGACAGAATTGTATTTTAAAGTAAACATAAGAAGGGCAGAATCATTGAGATACTTGTTCTCCCACCGGGGTCCAATCAGTAAACTAAATCCTAGCTAACATTTTTCAAGTGAGTTCAAAGGGAACATATGATTGTACAAGACTCCTGATGGTGTAAGCAATGTAAATGGTTAAGGCAATAAACGTAGCTTCATCCCGCAACATTTTGCTGACTTTTCAAAATGCCAGTCATGAATGAGGTAGTTTTTTTTTCATTTTTGTCTACTATAATCAGCCTGTTGCATTATATTACATTATTTGGATAAATAATGCCTGCCATTCCTGATGATATAATGATACCTGCTGTCAGGCATTGCATGTGGATGTGCAGTTGAATGTTTTAGAATTATATATTTGGAATACACTCAGTTGAAATGGGTGATCGCATGCCATTCTAATAATGAGAAATACACAGGTAATATGTTCACTTCAAAGATATTGGAAGCAGTCTACATATATTGCAGTTACTTTACAGAAATTATTTTGTGCAATTGTATTCATAGTGAAAGAAAAGTGACTTGCTTTTACCTGAGCAGGTTGCAAATAAACACACTAGGTTCGGTGAACCACATTTCCCAGATGGGAAAAGCTCTGTCATGGCAATGAGTGAAATACCCACTTTGTTTATTAATGATTCAAGAGAAAGTTGGCTGGGATAATTGAACTGCATTGCTTATTATCAAGTGTAGCAAAATGCAGTAAGAAAAACTTTGTTTTGCATGTGATTCAGACAGTCAGCCAATTCTTAACTACTGCAGGTAGTCCTAAAGATAGAGTCATAGAGCATAGAACTAGGCTCTTCATTCCAAATGCCTACACTGACCCAAATGCTCCATCCACACAAGTCCACCTATCCTATATTAGCATACATGAGTGAGATTGAAAACTTGGCTGAATGGTGTACTAACAACAACCACTTATTCAATGTCACCAAAGCCAAGGAGCTGATTGTAGATTTTAGGAAGGGAAAAGCAGAGGTGTATGATCCAGTGATCATTGGGGGATCAGAGAAGGTGAGTACTTGAAGTGACTTGGAGGACCTTTCCTGGACCTAATATACTAATGTTATCATCAACAAAGCATGTCAGCACCTCTACATCCTCAGGAGTTTGCTGAGGTTCAATATGACATTGAAAGCATTGGCAAACTTCTACAGATCTGCAGTGAAAAGTTTGCTGACCAGCTGCAACACAACCTGGTATGTGGGCACCAATACGTCTGAGTCGAAAGATAGTAGACACAACCCAGTACATCACAGGCAAAACTCTTTCCACTATCCAGAAAATCTATGTGGAACACTGTTGCAGAGAGCAGCAGCAATTATCAAGGGTCCACACCACCCAGAACATGGTCTGTTTTCACTTCTGACATCAAGAAAGAGATATAAGTGCCACAAGATGTACCACTAGGTTCAGGAACTGTTGCTACCCCTCCACCATCAGACTTAAGATTCAGATTTCAGATTTATTGTCAGAATACACACATGACTACATAACATCACATACAACCCTGAGATTCTTTTTCCTGCTGGCGAGGCAGAATTACCACTTATTGGTAGTGCATTAAAAACTGTACTCAATGTTCACATGTAAACAAATAAAGAAATGTAAACAAATTGTGCAATGCAGAGATAACAGTCCAGTGAGGCATCAGTGTTAAGGATGGTCATGGAGGAGGTTTTGTTATCATCAATCCTCACAGAAAGTCGAGTGTCCAGTTGCTGAGGGGGTGGAATGTCTTGTACTTTGGAGATGGAGTTGTTTGGGACTATAGTGGTTAAGGTGGATCTGTAGTCAATAAATAGGAGTCTGACATAAAGTGTACTTGCTATCCAAGCGTCTGCGGGCTACATGCAATCTAAGAGAGATAGTGTCAACCATGAACCTGTTGCGAAGAAAGGAAATTTGTAGTTCCTTGAGACAGTCTGGGAGGCTGTAGTTAATTTGGACAATGACCAGCTTTTCAATGCACTTTATAATGACTCTTTGTGGAGTGCTGAGGTATCATTAAAATGTATCTAAATCTCTGTAAAAGGAGGTGGTTGATTGGTGCTAGAGCCATACACATGTATTAGCTGTTTGACACTGAGTAGAGAGAAATGTGAAAGTCTGCAGATGCTGTGATTGCAGTAAAAACACAGAAATGCTGGAGGAACTCAACATATCTCATAGCGTTCATAGGAGGGTACACGAGATACTCAATCCCAAATACTGGGCATAAGCTCTTTTACAAGCAATCTCTGTGTAAGGGATGGAATAGGAGCAAGTCACCGGATAGTTAAACCAAAGGCATGAGTTCAAATCCTAGCAAGGCAGCTAAGGATCTGTGATCTGATCAATTAAATGAAAATTTGGAATACAAATAAATTAATCTCACTAATACAATTTAAAAAACCCATTCTTATAAATTCACCCATGCCATGCAAGGAGGGAAATCACCAGTCCTTACTTAGTCTGGCTGAAGTACGACTTCAGACCTACCAAGGTGATCCCCTGTTAATGACCCTCAGAATCAGCTTACTTAAGGATGAGAAATAACTGGCCTGGCATAATGCTCATATCCAATGAATGAATTAAAGTCACTCACAAAGCCAACACAGAAATACAGAGTTTAAATTGGAGACCATTTAACCCTCTTATTGAAATTTGCACAAATAAAAATTTGTAAAAAAAAACAATAATTCCTTTAAAGAAAGAATGAGTGAAAACTTTTTGGTGGCATTGATTTTAATTACTTAATATTGGTATGCTAAAGGGCTGAAATCTCCTGCCATTTAGTTATAAATGGTTCTCAATAAATCATGTGATGTCATGTCATAACTATCCTCATCTGTATTTCGATCTGACGTTATTTGTTAATGTATATATTCTGGTATGATTTTAAATTACGTTGCTGCAATGGGATACAGACAGGAAATCCCAGTATGCCATGCAGGGGTTCAAAAATGAGTCTGTTCAAGGTAATATCAAGTATCCTATGACTTAGTACAAATATAAAACTGCTCTTGACTGCACCAGCATCATATTTCCAGTGACTTATCTATCTTTCTTTTCCTTTCCCCAGCAATGATTGGCAGGTTAGTGTTAATTAGTTCAAAATTAAGTCCGTTTTGTTCTCCATGCATCAGTCCCTTGGGGACTGGATTAAAATTTACTATAATCATTTGTCTTAGAAGCAGCATATATGAAATAAAGAAAACTTACATGCCATCTGTCTCAGTCAGGTTTGGATTCTGTTACGTTTCAATCTGTTGGATCACCAACGAGACCCCCAGTATGTTGTCGCCTCAACCAGCAGCAACAAAAGATGCAATTGAAAAGGGTTAAATTTTAACTCTAAATTTATTAATGACTATTAACAATATAACATCTTAACCCAATTGACCCCACTATAGTATCCTATAACAAATATAGATATCATATCTTCATAGACAGTGTGCATGTAAAAAATAACCCAGACCAAAATAATAATCAAAAAGAGAAAAAATTCCTCAACCCGCACCCCCCCACCCCGATCAGTGAATCAAGAAAGTCAGTACAAAAAACACAGTCGACAGAATTCAATCCCAAAGCTCAATGTCCAACTTCATTTTCCCCAACTGAATAACAAAAGGATGACGTATTGAACGTTGGAGAGAGAAACTTCATATGTGGAATTGCCGTAAGCTTACATATCCTTTTCCAAGGCCTCCTGAGATGACTTCCCTTGGTTCTCAATTTGTGGTTTGTAACCATTATCTTCTGAGGCATATGCCCTTCACACAGCTCTCCTGGTTGGTCTCCGCTGCTCGAATTGCTGCAGTTCTGCTGCACCAACTGCCATTCTGAATGTTCCATTCTCTCTCTCCATCTGCTCAGTTCGACCCAGCAGAATTCTATCCTTTATGATGACAGTCCACAGTCCAAAAGGTCAGTCCATGGTCCATCATAATTCAGTCTTAATTTCCAGAACTGAAAGGACTCCATAAATGAAAAGATTCATGAGCTTTTGTTTAACAGTGAACTTTAATGCCTTATTACTTCAGATATTTAAAGACAAAGGAAGAAGTAGAAGTTTTATTCTCATAAGTGGATATCAGCCAGTCCCTCTTATCATCAATACCAATATAAAACATTGTGGAGAACTACAGGAACTAATAATCATGATAAGTACAGTATTTACAAATGCTCACATTTGATTTGATTTCATTTCATTTGATATTCACTTCTATTCTGCATGCAATTAACTTTAATGAGAATTTTAGAAACTTTAATTTTCTTCAGTCCAATCTGAAAATTATATCAAAGTAGAAGCAGAAACATTCCCATTTAGAATTACCATACATGCCAGTGTATAAGATGACCCATAACACGACCGCCTGAATTTCCACCTAAAATGTAGGTTTTGAGCTATACTCACAGTAAGACTACCCCAAGTCTTGAACTTACATCTGACCAGTGGACTGTTGTTATTATGCTAATTCACAATATTTTAAAAGCAAATTACTCAGTAAAGGTTGACATTTTTAGTTGCATATTTTAAAATAAATGACATTCAGCTCCTTTAATAGGCTATTTAAAGCCTGAACGGAGTCAATGGCAGTCGGACTGGGCAGATGGACCCAAGGGGGACTGCCGAGACTTTGCTGTTAAGGCTCGTATTTTATACTTGCTGTGGGAGAGTGCAGACACTTCACAGTCAAGGTTCGGATTTTTTATGGTGGATAAGACAACTCCTGGTTTTGGGGTGCCATTTCAATAATCAAGGACTATTTTACATGCCAGCATATATGGTAAAAGATAAGGTCAAAAAATAAAATTCCAGATTTCTCTATTAATGATGCAACATTTTGTTCATAATTTATCTTGTCACATATACATTTCCAAAGCACATTTGCAGTTTATGATTTTGTTTAAAATTTTGAAATTGGAAAAGGACATCAGGAAGAGAGATAATGTCCCGCAAAATGAATTTAAGGAGTTACGTGGTACTTAATAAATTAGGACTTCTGAGGTTGTAATGTCAGGCTTTCTCATCATGTCACGAGCTGGCAAAACAAGAAATGGAGATGGTAATACAGTTAGGTGTATTGTGATGGAATATTTGGGAATGTTTTTGGGAGATAAATTGGTAAAATTAGAGTAGGTTACATACACAAACTTTAAAACAGATCTTATTTGAAATATTGGATAATTCATATCCACAGCACTTTGCAGAGGAACTGTGAGGAATGCTATGCACATTTCACAAGTAAGTGCTAATTGAAATGATGTCATAGAACAAAGAAGTAGTAATCTTATGGGAGTGTATTATAGACCCCTAATAGTCAAAATAAATGAGCAGTAGGGAGTTCACAATTAGCTGTAAGAATCAAAGGCTTATAAGAGTAGGTAATTTCAACTTCCGTCATATTGACTGGGACTACCAAAGAGCAAAAGGCTTAGATTGGACAGAATTTGTTAAATGTGACCAGGAAAGACAGTTCAGCACAGGACCTCTTCAAAAATGAGGTAGAGAAAGTGATTGTTGTCAATGGGGGAGCGCATTGACACCAGTAAACACAATATTATTAATTGTAAATTAGTTATTGGGAAAAGTAGGACAGGTCCACAAATTAAAATACAAGATTGGGCCAAGTCTAGTCTTGATGGCATTGGACAGGAAATTGGAAAGTTTGACTGGGAGAGGCTGTTTGTGGGTAAAGAAATATTTGGTAACTGGGAGGCTTTTAAAAGCGAGAAAGGGAGAATTCAGGGACAGCACGTACTTGTTAGAGTGAAGGGCAACCTGTTTCATGAGAGCTATAGAGACTCTGGCCAAGAAAAAAAGAAAGTGTGTCAGGTATAAACGGATAGGATTAAGCAAATTCCACAGAGAATTAGGAGCATGATTAAGAGGGAAATCAGGCTGACAAAAAGAGGGCATGAATTGCTTTGGCAGATTAAGTAAAGGAGAAACCTTAGCAATTTTACAAGGATATTGAGAGCAAAAGGGTAACAAGGGAGAGACCAGGCCCATTGACGAATGAAGTTGGCATCAAGATTTGGAGCCACAACAAATGGGAGAGTTCTTAAATGAATAATTCTCATCTGCATTTGTAAATGCATGCTCGGACAGGTCTGGGATGGGTATGGAGGATATGCTCTGAATGCAGGTCAGGGGGACAAGGCAGAAAAATAGTTTGAAGAAACAAAAAAAAAGAGCTGATGGCTGTTTCTTTGCTGTAGTTTTCTATGGTACTATGGACGTTAAGCAATTAAAAAAAAATGAATTATGATGTCTTAAAACATACCCACATTTCACAAGAGGTAGTGCAAACAGTCTTCAAGCATCTTAAAGTGGATAGATCCCAGGTTTGACCAAATATTTCCAAGGACATTGCTTAAATTGATGGAAGATATTGAAGGGGCCCTAGAAGAGCCCCTTTAGTCATGGGTGAGGTACTTGGAAGTCTGAATTGCAGATAATGCTGTACTTTGAATCTTGAATCTTTAGTCAAGAAGGACCACAAGGACAAGCAGGAGAACTACAAGCCAGCGACTCTAACGCCAAAGGTAGAAAAGTTAATTGAGAGATTTATCAGGAACAAGATCCACCAGGATTTGGAAAGGCAATGACTCATTAGGGGTAGTCAGGATGGACTTGTGTGGGTGAAATCATGCCTTAGTGAGAATTTTGAAGAAGTGTCAAAGAGAATTAATGGGGACAGAGCATTTTGACATTATCCACATGGATTTTAGCAAGGCTTTTGAAAAGGTTCTGCATGGTATACTAGTCCAGAAGATTAGATAGTATGGGATCCAGGGTGAGTTAGCAAATTTGTCTTGGTGTTAGGAAGCAGATAGTGGTAGTGGTAGTGCAGAGTTGTTTTTCACACCTAAGGCCTGTGACCTGTGGTATTCTGCGAGGATTTGTGCTGGATCCACTTGTATTGTGAAGGGTCACGTGACAGCACTGCCTCCACCTAGTCGAATGACACACCACCTGCCAATCAAGGTTTGGCCCTACCCCACCCATTAGTACACACCTTGCCATTGACCAATCTAAATTTCTTTGTACTTGGCGTTAGGCCATTGGCCTTTGTAATCACCCTAGCCTTTCTGGCACTGAGCCATTGGCTATTGTAATCGGATTAACCTTGTTAGCACAGAGCCATTGTGACCCTGCTAATGACCTGGACCCCCCCCCCCCCAGGCCTCCAGCATAAAAGTGCCATGTGTGTTTTATTCTCCCTCTTTTCCATCTTGGGACCACCCTGATTCATTCCAGGCCTAGAACCATGGAAGGGTACTGGAGAAATTATTGGTAAGATGTGCACTGTTAATAGAGTTGGGAGCATTTAATTAGTATCCTTGGTAGCATAGAGTCATAATTATGAAATCAGATTGCGCATAATATCAGATCTGAGTCAAGGGGTGGTGGGGCCTCATATTGATTTTTCCTTAATTATTGTATGTACCCAGATTATTGTCTGTGTGTGTGTGTGTGTGTGTACTTTGTTCCCATGTGATTTTCCCATGTTGTTATTAATTGTACATGTGTGTTTCATTGCTGCTATTACTTTTCCCACACTTGCTATTAAACTGTGCGTGTTGTTTATTCCCCATGCGACTTTTTCCCATGCTCGCTGTTAAATTGTGAGCATTGATTCATTGCCACTACTAATTTTCCATGTTCTCCCCATGTGTGCGTGGATTTCTTCCAGGTCCTCCGATTTTCTTCCACACTTCAAAAATATTTTGGATTTATAGGTTCATTGGTGTATTTGGGCTGCACGGGCTTGTGGGCTAGAAGAGCCTGTTACTGTGTTATATCTCAAAAAAAACATTAAAAATTGATCTGAAACTACCCTTTACAATGATCAGGAAAAACAAAAAAATACATTCAATTCGTCGGCCTCGGTTCGATTTTACCCTCAGGTCACACAAGAAAATTCATTCTAACTCAATGCACCAGCTAATCCCCTTGTATTTATGTCACACAGTGATTTTTTCGCTCTATGATGGAAAGGATCTAAGAGGCATTTGACTGATACTGTTGCTATTATCCTTACAGTCATGGTTCTTTGAATTTCTTTGGAAATTTATCACTGAAAATGAATTAAAACCTGGACTGTCAATCCATAAAATATGTGCTAATGGCAACATTTTATTAACACTTGGAACAGATAGGACAAAGCCATTACGGTCAATTAAGGATGAAAGCACATACACATATTCTCAGGCTGATACAGCCTTTGTAATTATTATTGCTTATGCGTTTAAAATGACTATTTTATAGCCAGAGTTATGCATTGTTGCATGAGGGATGATCGCTTTCTTGGCATTCTCCGGCCACAGGCAAAAACCGCAGCAGATAAATTAATAAACTTTAAATCAGTATTCAGCAGTCTCGGGTAGATGTGTGCAGTGACCAGTTAAGTGTGCAATCCGGGACATATGCATTTGAAAACACTTGATTGTCAGCTATTTTTATCCAGAAGGAATTCTAAAAGCATAAAGGTTTCTCCGTACTTATGATCAACTTCCAGCTGATGAAAAATGTAATAATAAAAGTATAATAATTTTACATGGAGTGCATTAACATCTGAGTTGGCTTGAAGGGAAATACTTCACACAGCAATGTAAAAATAGTCCATGGTGTATGTGCTGATGTGGTGTTGGAAGTCATTTCAAAACAACTCTCAAAAGAAGGATTGGGTAAATGCAAGAAGAGCATCATGTTGTCATATGCAATGATTCTGTATGTTCAGAAAAGCTCCAACCAGCATTGAGATAATATCAACGGCTGCTGCTCCCTCTTACCGGTACGGAACTGAAATTTGGATCGGCAGTGTGTCTGGATCCTTACAACAATGAGTTTCAGCTTTAATGTTGAATTCCTTCAACTGACCATATTGATGCATGCTGTATCACCTTGTGTAGGTTTTCAACTGCCACTTGAACTGAAGTCCGAGACTTTACCTGCCATTTAAAATGCTGAATGCCTGGAACTGCCTACTTTAGGTGGCACAACCTAATTTCATAATTATTGACATTGGGAATACAATTTTTTCCACAATTTCTCCAGAGTCTGTTGTGATATAACAGCTGCGTGGCACTGCCATTTTACAACATTTTTCCTCTTGGGATTTCCAAAGCTATTGGAAAAAATAATAAAATGAAATCAGTGAGCAAAGATCAAGATTTCATACACAACTGCTGTACCCAACTAAAGAAAGGTGAAATTTCTCTTTGCTACTAACGGTGCTGTGCCTTTGTGACGACGAGCATAATATCAGATGTGACAAATTTGATTGACAGGTATCCCCTATCTCTTCTCCTTTTCTCTTTGTACATTATGAATGATTTGATGATAAGACCAGCGTAAGGTGTGATCCTCAGCAATACCTTGAGAAATCTATCTTAAGAATATTTAAGATTCAAGATTCCTTTAATGTCATGTACAGAACATGTAATATGACACAAAATTGCCTCCTGCCTGCCGTCATTAGTGTCACTTCGCACCCCTTGCAGTTTCCCAATTTCAGAGTATTTTTCTGAAGTAATCTATACATTTCTGAAATAAACTTATTAATACCTCCATTAGTTATTAATACTTCCAATTCATTCTGTTTACGTAAAGGTAAATTATGACCTAATTTTTTAATTAAAAAAAGCTCTTGATAATAAGCAAAAAGTGTATTATTTGGTGTATTAAATTTCTCTTTCATTCTTTTGCCATATATCACTGAATCGTACACTTCTGGTTTTCTCTTCCTGAAGTCAACAATCAGCTCCTTGATTTTAGTGACATTGAGTTCGTAGGCTGACTCATCAACCCTTTTTATCCAACCCACAGAGGATCCTGATTCCATGCATTGCTTTTCATTTTAATATTGTTGCATCAGTTACATATACACACATCACAAACCTATTAATTGTTCAAGGCAGTGGCTATTATATTTTAAGTGATTCAATGGGCACAAAGACATATTCTGCTATGTAATTTTCTTTGCTCATGACATTGTGTGGGTGGAAAGAATTGACCATAGATGCAAACAATTTGCATTTTAAATATTTGGACCTCTACTATTCAAGTAGTCAATATTTTATATCTATTATAATTCTCTCTGTTGACTCATCCATCAAATGTGATATTACTGATGTCAATTTAATTCCACATTTAAAAATCTGTTTTACTAAAAAATGCTCAGGTTATTATGGTGGATGTTACCAGCTGTAAGCAGATTTGATGTGTACCAGTGAAATACTGTTGTCGTTGGAAAAATAAAATTAAGCAAAAAGTAGAATCTATACCATTGTTGCCAATTGTCATCAAGTTACAAACATGGCACCTTCTGTGATTGAATTCTGGGGAAGAAAAAATATATTTGCTTTTTTTTTTGCACTGGATGGAGATGTAAAATGTGCAATGCTACCCTTAACTGTGTTAAAGAAAATCGTACAAGACTCAAAAAGCCATGTCCAATTCGAGCATATGGTGATCTCATCCTCCACTGGACATGTCTCAATTATATTCTCTGAGGACCAGAATTTGATTGAGAATGTCTGATCTTTCAGAACAATTAGTAAGTAGATAATTGAATGTTTAAAAAATGAACATCATGTTTTAAACATTCAAGCTCTGATATTTGAAATGAATTTATATGCTTCTGCAATGTATTTTTATTGTTTATTAAAACAATAAAATAATTATGTGTGTTTCTGCCTAACCAAAGCAATTTAACTATACTGTATTTAGCTGTCTCACATAGTTAGAGACAGCATTGATTGATAATTGCCAAATTTCCCAGGATTCTGGAAAGATCCCAGCAGATACAAACTGCAAATATTATGATGCTTCTATTCAAGAGAAAACAGGGAAGGCCTGTTAGCCTGATATCTATCAATGGGAAAGTTCTGGAATCAATTATGAGGCAGAACATTTTCCAAGTCATATGCAGTCAACATGATTTCATTAAAAGAAACTGGTATGTGGTGTCGTTACTGGAGGTTATAACATACTAGGTGTCTAAAAAGAAATTAGGAAGATCAGGATTTCCTCAAAGCACATGAAAAGGTTATGTAGATCAGAGTTTAGAGTATTAGTTAAGAATGAATAGGTACTAGAGAACAAAGCTTCGATAAATGGATCATTTTCAGGATGGCATACTATTACCAGCAGGGTACCACTGAAATCAGTCCTCATTGCATACAATATGAACTAATGTTGAAGATTAAGTGACAGAGCGCTTTGCAGGCAAATGTATTGACACAAATAAAATAAAAAATAAAACAGAAAATCGAATATGATCTATTTTAAGTAAAAGTGTATTGAATAATTTTACCGATAGTTTATAAGAAAGATTTGAGTTCCATTTTCATTTGTCCTTAAGAATATAAAATGAACAAGGAAATGTACAGATTGGAAAGACCATTTGGAATAATATGATCTGTTCCAATATTTAAGAAGTATTTGTTGTTGAAAAAAGAGTATGCAATATATGAGCCCATTCAGCCATTGAGTCCATTCTCCCATTCCATCAGGAGCTGATCCATTCTCCTACTCAGCCCCAGTCCCCTGCCTTCTCCCCCTAACCTTTGATACCTTGACTATTCAGATACCTATCAATCTTTCCCTTAAGTACACCCAATAATCTGGCCTCCACAGTTGCCCATGACTGTAAATTCCAGAGATTCATCACTCTCTGGTTAAAGAAATTCCTCCACATCTTAGTTTTAAATTGCACCTTTCAATCCTGAAGTTGTTCCCTCTTGTCTTTGACACCCCCACCCCACCACAATGAGAAACAACTTTGTCACATTTACTCTGATCAAGGCTTTTCAACATTCAAAATGCTGTTATAAGGCCCCCTCTCATTCTTTTGAACTGTAAGGAGTACAGCCCAAGAGCTGTCAAATATCCTTCATATGCTAACCCCTTTATTCCAGGAACCATTCTAGAAGTCTCTGAACCCTCTCCAATGCTAGCACATTCTTTCTTAAATAAGGAGCCAAAAATTCTACCCCGTGCACCAAGTGGCCATCATCAGTGCTTTATCAATCCTCAGCATCACATCCCTACTCTTGTATCCTATTCATCTAGATACAAATGCCAACATTATATTTGCCTTATTCACCTCCTGGTGGTTAACCCTTAGGGTATCCTGCACAAGGACTCTCAAGTCCCTTTGCATCTCTGAATTTTGAATTTTCTCCCCATCTAAATTATAGTCGGCCCTTTTATTCCTTCTACCAAAGTGCATGACTGTGCATCTTCCAACATCATATTTCATTTGTCTCTTTTCTCCTAATATATCTATTGGCAGCTTCTATCGATCCCCATCCTCTCTTCCCGAATCAGTCCTCAGACTGCAAACCTATTACTACCAAGAGTAGGAGGTACAATGCAACAGACCAAGATTTTATAAAGTCTGAGACATGACGTCTGCTCAACGAAGGTATCATCGAACCTAGCACCAGTCCATGGAAAGTGCAAGTGATAGTGGTAAAAGGGGAAAACAAGTCCAGGTTAGTAATTGACTATAGCCAAACTATTAATCGGTACTCATTCCCTCTCCCTCGAATTTTGGACATGGTGAATGATATTGAGCAGTATTGGGTCTATTCAACCATCAACCTGAAAGCTGCTTCTCTGTTTCCTCCTCACTACCTGCCCCTCCACCTATCTTTAGATAATCTGTAAATTAACCCATAAAGCCATTAATTCTGCAATCCAAATCATTAACATACAATATATAAAGTGGCCCCAACACTAAACCCTGTGGTACAACCATAATACCACTCTGTTTCCTGCCAATCAGCCAATGTTCTATCCATGCTAGTATATTTCCTGTCATTCTGTGGGCTCTCATTTTGTGAAGCAGCCTCATGAGTGATACCTTATCAAAGGCCTTTTGATAGTCCAAATAAACAACATATAGTTTTGTTACTACTGTAGTTTGCTATTGTTCATCATTCAGAGTGGAGATACATGTTTGTTTGCGTGCAATTCAAATGTGAGCAAATAATCAGTTTGCACCAGTGCCATTTTGCAAAAAAAAGCAAGGAGAAAAAGAAAGGGATGAAATTAAAGAAAGCAAGTCCCTAAAGAGACATTTATTGATTGAGGATGAGGTTATATCCACCAGTACAAGTCGCACTTTTCAATTGTGCCCCATCCCAACTCTCCAACACTCTGCAGCCTAGTGGAAGGCCTTGGGCCGCCATGTCTATCATACCTCGTACTCAGTCCATCGAAGCAGTAGGCCCTTTTCTGTCCCAGGAATTAACTGGGAATTTTTCCAGTGGAAAAAGCACATTGGCTGAATGCCAGTGTCAAATGGCATCATTTCATGCTGGGGATCAACCACCTCTCCCCCTATTCCTATCCCCGACATTTGCTGATGCTAGTGTGCTAATAAAACCAGTGGAAAAAGGACAGCAGAAGTCACCCATTTCCAATTGAAGGTAGAATAGTCTGATCCCTGGGGATGAGTGTGTTCAGTGGAAAAGCAATTGGTGTCCCAGTTAAGGGTGACCCAGTGGAAGCGACACAAATGGGTTCCAATTAACTGGGATGCCAGGGGATAGTGGGTGTTGTTACTTCTTCCTTTTCTTTCTTCCTTTTCCCAATTCAACTGATGCTAGCTTCAACCTCCACCCCATTTGCAATCAGTGTGATCCTCTGATAGACTTAGTGTGAGCTACCATCTTGGCCTCTGTCACAACCAACTACCAACTCATCCACAGCTGCCTTGATCGCCATCGCTGTTCAAACTGCTCCCCACATTACTGCCTCCCTATTTTGTCATGACTCCCCAGGCAGATCAGGTGAGAGTACTGATGTGGATGCCTCAGGTGTCGGAGCTGAGCCATGTCATGCTCTCTTGGCCCATCACTGCCACCTTGGACAGTTTTTGCATACTCCATGAAATGTTTATTACAATGAAATTTGAACTGCAGATCATCATTTGACCCTGATGCAGTGATGTAGGGAGAAGCATATTAAGGGGGTGGGGGGGGGGGGGGGAGGGCGAACGAGTGGCAGAGTATTCAATGAATGTGATATAAGCATGAGTTCTAGCAATAATAGGAGCAGGCTCCATTAATCCAAGTTGGCACCAATATGCTGGGAAATCAAAATAAGCAAGGCTTGAGAACAATAAAGGTGAGGTAGGGAGATTCGGAAAAAGGATACTCAACAATTGAAGAAAGACTGCAGAACATAGAAACAATTTAGATAAAAGTAAGTCATGGGCTATTTTAAGAATGAGATTTTAACAAAGTAAAAGAGGCAGTGTTGACTAAAATGACATCAGAAGGAAAACATAGTGCAGCTAAAGAGCACAATATCTAAATATGTAGGTGATTCACATCCAAATGTGTGAACTACTGTGTGTAATGATAACTTCAAGCATTTTCTAAAGTACTTACATTAAGCAAATTGGCCTATGGTTACCTGCCTTTTGCCTACATTGTTTTTTTAAACAGTGGTGTGATATTCGCTGCCTTGCAATCTACCAGGTCCTGCCCAGAGACTGGAGAATGTTGGTAAATTATAACAAATGCCTTCACTATAGCTTCTGCTATTTCTTTCAATATTCTGGGATGTATACTAACAGCACTGGGGTATCTTTAGACCCATCAGCTCTACCTCTTGAATGATGGTGATTGTATTGAGGACCTCCCATTGCATTGTTAACATCCTTTTGAAACAAATTAAAAAACCAATTACAACGACTGCAAAGGGAAAGGGAAAGAGATGAGTGAAAATAAACATGAGTCAATTACAATCAGATGATTTGGGAGCACATGCATCACAGAAAATTAACATTCAAGTACAGCAAGCATCTAAAAAAGCAAGAGGGTTAGAGAACCTCCAGACCACTAGAGAGAATTGGACACTAGTTTGTGGGAGCTTCGGTTGGATTTTAAATAGATGACTCCACATGGTCCTGAGTGAGTTCTGCTTTGGCTAATAAATATAGTTGTTTTAAAAGAACCCAAGTGTCTTTAGTACAATAAAAGGAACATCACAGTATGTTACTCTTTATTACAAAGGGATTAGAGTACAAGACTAAGACGGAGTAGGGAGGGTTTAGTACTTTACATCAAGGGCTGAATGGACTGCACAGTATTCTATGTTCTATGTTCTAAAGAAGTCTTAGGGTGAATATGTAGGACCTGATAAGACAACTAGACGTTGTTTAGGGTGGCCTGGTTGGCATAACGGTTAGTGCAATGCCTTTACAGTGCCAGCGATCGGGACCGGGGTTCGAATCTCATGCAGTCTGTCTATAAGGAGTTTCTACATTCTCCCCATGTCTGCGTGCATTTTCCCACAATTCAAAACCTACACAGGGGTGTAGGTTAATTGGATGTAAAATGGGTGGCATGGACTTGTAGGCTGAAATGGCCTGTTACTGTGCTGTGCATCTAAATTATAAATAAATTTGATAAGGAGATCAAAAATATATACAAATTAATAAAAGTTTATTAGATTCACCCCTAGGAAGAGGTAATTGTCCTCTGAAGGGAGACTGATTAGAATAGGCCTGTAATCTCTTGATAATGATAAATTCTTAAGAGATTTGAAAGACTAGATGCTGGGAAAATGTTTAAATGTTTACACTGGCCAGGGATTCTTGAACAAGGCCCACTAATACAAATAGATGAATTGCTTTGCACTGATATAAGGAGAACTTTTTTCAAAGGGGAACTTCCAATTTTTAAAAATTTTTAAATTTTAAATTTAGATATACAGCGTGGTAACGGGCACTTTTGGCCCACAAGTCCATGCCACCCATTGTACACACCAATATCCTACACTCCTGGAACATTTTGAGCAGTGGAAGGAAACCGGAAACCCTGGAGAAAACCGATGCAGACATGGGAAAATGTACAAATTCCTTGCAGAGAGCACGGAATTTGAACCCGATCCCGGCCCCGATCACTGGCGCTGCAAAGACGTTGCTTCGTGCTGCCCTAATCATTCATTGAAATTCTCTGTCCCTGCACTGAATGCTCATTTTGTTGAGAATATTCAATGCAGCAATTAATATGTTTTTTGGATGATGAGCAAATCAAGAAATTCTGAAAGAGCAGTCAGGTGCAGTTGCACCAGTGTAGAGTTCTTCTTCATGCCCTGTCCCTTGGGATCATGGATGATTTGTTTCCTTGATAGTTGTGTGGATTTTGGTTATTAAAAGCTGCACAGTCTTGCAATACTGGGCAGCAGGCATTGAACAGCACAGGTGGGGGATTATCTACTGCTATCTATGCATAACTTCTGTATATTTCTAATGAACAGTCTCAAGGTTCTTACTACCACTTCAAATACTCCTATTTCACTTTGAGATGTAATGGACCAGCGACTCCCAGAAGACAGTGGGATATTGCAAAGATGCTTTGAGTAGAGTCTTAATATTTTTCTCTTTCTGCCTGGTAATCACTTTCTTTGACAGAGCATATCTACCATACTATTAAATGGATGGAATCTACATTGTGATTCAGGGAACAGCTCTTCAATCAATATGAAGAGGTAGTTGTGGATAGTTGTAGCTGTCTCCTTTCATGAAGATGGCCATGAATGCATCATCTCTGATGTCCTTTGGCAAATCCTTCTCTTTTTTGTTGTGGCTGATGAGGTTGTAGCATTTCAACAGATCTATGGTCTACTCCTCAGGCATTGTATGGGGTCATGAGTTCAAGTAAAGGATGGCATTCAAAGTATTCTTTGCAGCAGCCATTGACTGCCTCTCTGACCCCTATGAATTTTTCTCATTGGGGTAGGAACTTGGCTGTTTGGGCCATGAATGGCCTTTTTGGTGCACTCACACAAGTCATGTTTGTCAGTGACTTGTTGAGTCTCTTGTGTTCTTTCCACCTACCATCAGTTCCTTAGGTCAGTGTTTGGCTGGACCTCTCCCTTCAGGTGCCTGTGGAAAACATTTCCTTTTCCTTGATGCACAGAGAAATTTCTAATCCAAGAACACATTATGTTTGCAGTTAATTAAATCCCTGATATGGATATGACTTTATGTAATGTTAAAGCAAGCCTAATATACTGAATGGCTTCTTCCCACTCACTCTTGTGGTGAAGAAGGCCTTTGGCACACTTGCCTTTATTAATCAGGGCACTGAGTATCAGAAGAGCATGAAATATTACAAGACGTTGGAGAGTCTGCGCTTGGTGTATTGTGTGCAGTTCTGGTCACCCAGCTATAGGAAAGCTATCACTAATTTTGAAAGGGTGCAGAAAAGATTCATGAGTGTAACAGGGATTGGTGGGGCTTCAATTATAAAGAGAGGCTGGGACTTTTCTCCATAGAGCTTAGGAGGCTAAAGGGGGAGCTTAGATAGGTTTACAAAATCAAGAGAGACACAGCTAAGTAATCATTGCATTTTCACCCATGGAATGGGGAATCTAAAGACATAGATTTAAGGCGAAAAGACTAAATGACTTGTGGCACTGACCTCTATGATCTTTGAGTGATGGTAATGGAAGCTATCAGATTGCACATTGCAGTGATAGTGGACCCATTCCAGTTTGCCTACTGTCCACACGGGTCTACAGATGGTGCAATACCCTTGACTCTTCACTCCATCTTGATCTCAGAGGCTGGTATATAATCTGTCCTTGCTGGGACTCAACACCCATCGCTGTAAATGAATTCTGGATTTCTTGACCAAAGGGTGACAGTCAGTCCAGGTGGCAGCAAAACCTCACACTGAGCACTGGTGCACTTCTGAGGTATGCACTCAGCTGCTACTGTTCACAATGCTGACTCACATCTGTACTGCCAGGTTCATTTCTAGCAGAATCATCACTTCTGTGGATGATACAACAGTGGTTGGCCTTATCATCAACAATGATGAGTCAGCTTACAGAGAGGAAGTTGGAAGGCTCTGGTGCAATATACAGTAGTGCAATATAAAAACTGAGTCTCAACAAGACAAAGGAGATGACTGTGGACTTCAAGAGGACAAAGGCCAACCATTCTCCACTAGAGAGTAGAGAACATAAAGTTCCTTGGTGTGCATATAAAGGATGACCTATCCTGGACCCAAAACACCTCATCATTAGTCAGGAAGGTGTGGCAGTTCCTACATTTTCTAAGGAGGTGGAGGAAGGCAAAGCTACCTGGCCCCATCTTTACGACTTTTTACAGGAACATCATTGAATATATCCTATCTGTCTATATCATTGTATGGTATGGAAGCATGTTGGGCCAAAGAGCCTGTTACTGTACCTCGGAACTCTATGATTCTGTGGCTTCTGTTCTTCAACAGGTCAACTAGCTTATTATTTTATCACCTACACCACCTGAGTAAACCCATGCACTGGTTCACATTTCAATTTAAAATAAATACACCTTAGCATGTGGAAACTGTCTGTGTTAAATATGAATAAAACAGAGAGAGTCTGGACCACTAATCCCAGTTTATTCATTTGTTGAAATAGCTTTGCTGGAACATAAATAATCCATGATCTCTCCACGTCTTGTTACGCTTAAGTCAATTTCCAAACCAGAGAAGAAGCCCTGAAGCAACGTATTGCAAACTTTGGAAATGTGAAAGAAAGTAGAAAGTTCCTGGAAATATTCAGCATGTCAAGTAGGTTCTATTCAAAGAGAAATTGAGTCAATTTTTCAAGTCATAATCTTTGTTAAGAATATTTTCACTCCTACCAATTGTATTCATCCTTGATTGTACAGTTATAACCTAATTAGAGCAATCCTGAAAAGTCCTTGAGAAATTCAGCAGATCACACAGCATCTATGGGAAGTGAAGGGGAATCAACATTTCGAGCCTGAATCCTTCAGCCAAAATGTTGGCTACTCTTTACTTCCTCTTGATGCTTTAATTCCTGCTGAGTTTCTCCAGGAATTTTGTGTATTTCATTCAATCCAGCATCTGCAGACTTGTTTGTTTAACCATAACCTCATTAAGTCAACCTTCTGGTCATTACCACTCCCTGCATGATGCATCTTTCTTCAAAAATATGACCCGGGTGGATTTCATTTGTTCATTCATTCTTAAAGATTTCCAGATTGTTTAGTAGTCTACGCCAGGAGGAAGATAGCGAACAACACAATTAACATGAACATATATAGTCTATGTTTAATTAAAACAAATTTAAGGCTGTGAGGCAGCGCACATTGTCACGGCGAACCGAGCCTGCTTGTATCACCACGTGGCGGGGCAGCCATGGGGAAATGGTGTCGTCAGAGGTTGCTCTCTGACGCCAACATCCATCCAGCGTGCATCCTGGGCAGCGATTATGACGTCACAATGCACCAGATGACTGAGCTCCTGCTGTCCCTAAAGGGGCGCGCTGAATTTGAATAAAAACAGTCGTTAACGACCATTGGTGTGGGGTAGCAGTGATTTCCTTCAGCTCCTGCAACCACCACAGCAGTTTCAAATAAACTGTGTATAATTGACACTGCTCAGTCCATCAGTGCTAGTTTATGCAATTCAGCATTGATACAAAACTATGTGAATTGTCGCTGTATGGTTTTCCCTTCACCACAAATATTCTCAGAGAACATAATATCTTAGTTCCTAGTTAAGAAGGGAAGATATGATCTGGCTCTTCAATGATGCATTAAGGCTCCAAGTAATATGATCTGTTTTGTTCAGAACAGGATATTGAATAGGCAGAATTGTAGGCCAAAAGACTTGGCGGTATTGTCTATAGATTGTACTCATTCCATAGATAGATAAAGGAATATAGCATATTGCAGTCAGAAGATACTTTGTTAAAGAACCAAGTGGTTGATTTAACTGCTACCAGTCTAGTTTACTAATCTCTCGACATGGGATTCAGTAATTCATTTTATTTCCCCTGCCATTTGACCTTCAATATCCAGCATATAAATTAGACTTTTGCTTTTCCCATCTTTGGAACATGAAAGGTCGCTGCCGATGCTTGGATAAAAGTTGAGGGATTGAAGGGTTACCAAGGTTCTTCAAATTCCGGCAAGTTTGTCTGACTTGATAACCTTGCCTACTGTGGAACAGTTAGTAGAGATGTTGCTTCCTAACTCCAGTGAACAGGGTTCAGTCCTGACCTACGATGTTATCTCCATTGAGCTTCCATCCCTGTGCAATGTGGGTGTAAACTGGGTTTTACCCTGATGGCTATGGCCATGTGATAATAGTACTGGTTAAAGAGGAAGTGGTAGCCGGATACTTGACCACTTGTGCTGTCTCTTAAGGATTTCTTTTTTTTCTTTTTATCCTTTCATTTTTTTTGCAAAATGGTGCCAGAGCAGGGTGACTCTTTGCTAGCCATTTAATGACATGAAAAAGAAAGCCTTTCACTCTATTTTTGGTATAGGGGGCAAAAATAAATACATCTAAATCTCTAATTGTCCACGATGAATTGACCTGAGTGTGCAAATAAATGTTAGAATCCAGGGCAAGTGAATGCATATGAGGATAGAATGGGATGGAATGTCTTTCCTTATACAAGACTTAGAGTAATTCTCGAAACTGAAGAAACATTTGCACTTGAATACATTGTAAAATGCATTGGAATTATACCATCTCAAATGGGTTCTTTTTTTAAACTTTTTTATTTACCCCCCCCCCCCACATACTAATCTAACCCCTCCCACTAAACACTCAAATCGCCTGATACAAGTCTGTTACGATTCCTTGACATGTCACAATATAAAGAAAAATACCTGTGGGCATAGTCAACCACTTCCAAATGTATTATGACAGGGTAAACAATGAAGCAAGTGAATGATGAGGGAAGATTTCAAACAGGCTACTTTGTAAATGAACAATGGCTTTATATTGAACAATGAGTTGATCTGTAATTGAATAACAACTATTTGTGCTGTTCTTTTTCTGTTCATTTTGAGAAACATATGTACCAAGTGTACATTACTGGCTTTTATTAATGCTTCCAGCTGTTATACACAATTTCTATAATCTTCAATACAACTCTCACATTTTGTTGTTTTATATCAACTATTTCTACAATAACTAAAGTGAGCTGAATAAAATCTACAAGATAGACACAAGCTAGAGTGTTTGCCTGCAGCAAGTAAAACATAGATGGATCCTTAAATTACATTGGTGCACCCTGACACATTTTATGATAAATGGAGCAATGTTTCCTTAAAATAGCAGAGAGGGAACTATCCGAGCCACAAACATTCATAGATAGATGTCAAAGGTTAGAATCTAATTTAGCCATAACGTAAATTCATAATTAATTTTAAGGTGAACTGAGCTCCCATACTGCCATCTAGGAATAATTACTTTTGACCATTCCATACTCAGCAATGGTCTCAGGACCAAGTGAAGATAGCCAGATTTTCCAGAGAGTCAAGATTGGAAACATGGAGCTAAATTAATCATAACAAGTGTTTAGTATTCTGTGGCCTGGGCTGAAAATGCCATTATACCACTAATGTCAATCAGCAACTTTCCTGTAAGGACACTAATGGTATGTGGGCTCACAGTTCATCACGGGGCATTGGGACTTTTTACTCATTTAGATCCAAATAAATGAACAATGGCTTTATATTGAACAATAAGTTAATCTGTAATTGAATAACAACTATTTGTGCTGTTCTTTTTCTGTTCATTTTGAGAAACATATGTACTAAATGTACATTACTGGCGGTATTGTCTGCCACAATCCAAATCAGGAAAGTGGTCCTGGCATCCCAAATAATTGATAAAGAGTTTAATTCTATTCTTCAGGTACATGTCCATCAGTCATTTCACTCTATCGATTAGATAAATAAGACAGGTCCCGAATAAGAGCATCTCCTTCATTCTTTCAAATGAAGTACATCTCTCATTTTCTATTCCGGATGTATGGGTCATCCTTAGTTGGGTGAATGTGCAGAAGGAAGCTAGACCAGATGGCATTCCTGGTCGAATGATCAGTTGGCAGAGGTTAATGGATATTTTTAATCTTTCTTTGGTCAAGGCTGTTGTTCCAGCAAGTTTTAAAACTGCTGTAATCGTGCCTGTGCCAAAGTGCTCTACTGCTATGAGTCTGAATGACTACCGTCCTGTTACATTTACTCCCATCATCCAGAAATGTTTTGAGAGATTGGTTTTATCTCATCTGAAATCTTGTTTGTCTGCCACGATGGATCAACATCAATTCACCTCCCGTGCTAATAGGTCAACAGTGGATACCATTTCAACGCTGCTACAGTCTTCTATAACTCACCTGAACAGACTGAACTCTTATATAAAATTAACACTAAAACTTCAACACTGTTGTTCCATCAAAGCTGATAACCAAACTGTTCATATGGCATCAGCTTATCCCTTTGTAATTGGATTCTGGATTTCTGGGCAATATTTTCTCCTCCAGTATCGCCTTGAACTCCAGAATGGCCCAAGGTTGCATGCTGAGCCCCATTTTGTATTCCATCTTTACTTCCAATTGCTTCCTATGTACAACTCAAACTTAATTATAAAGTTCTCAGATGACACCACGATGGTAGGCCTGATCACAGGGGATGAAGAAACGGCCTATAGGAGTGAGGTTCAGCACCTAGCCTTGTGGTGTGCTGAGAGCAATTTGTTACTCAATACTCAGAAAACAAAAGAAATTATTATGGATTTTAGATGGGCGGGAAGTCACATTCAAGTCCCGATTTACATCAGTGGAGTGGTGGTGGAGCAGTTACAGAGCTTCAAACTCCTGGGGGTCCATATCTCTGATGATCTCACGTGGTCTTTGAATTCATCAATGTTGATCAAAAAGGCACAATAACGTCTTTATTTTTTGAGATGTATGAGGAAGTTACACCTCAGCCCCAGAATGCTGTTGGATTTCTACAGATGTACTATTGAGAGCGTGCTGACATGCAGTATTTCGGTGTGGTTTGGGAATTGTTCTGTACAGGATAGGAAGGCACTCCAATGGGTAGTGAAAACTGCCCAACGGATTGTTGGAATGAAATTGCCTCCCATGGACAGGGCGAGGAATATCATTAAAGATGCAACACCCTCTAACCATGAACTATTTACTCTCCTTCCATTGGAGCCTTCTCTTGAGTACTACCAGACTTAAAAAAGAGCTTTTTTCATGAAGCCGCCATAATGTTAAATACAAATTCAAGATGTTGAGCAGTGCTGCACTTATATTTTATAATCAGTAATCTTTTTTAACAATTTATTTTAGAATATTGTGGTTTTATTGAACATGGTTTATTGTGTCTATTTTTATTGTATGTATTTATTGTATTGTATTCTATTTTATATTCCGGTCGATGCTAATCATGTTTCATTAGCTGGTAAACCAGCATAATGACAATAAAGTGTATCACATCACATATTAATAATAGCAATATATTTTTACAGTAGATTAGTTTAGTTGCCTCTCATGAATAAAATACAAAGGGAACCAAAAATTATATTATATCATCCCAAATATTGGTGTGTTGAAAGTGGTTTGTGCGATGCATAATATCAAGTTCTCTCAGCCTCTGTGAATAAAACCTAGCTGGAGCTCGAAATTATGTTGTAGAATACAGATTTAATGGACATTTCATGTGCCAGTTCCTCTTTAAAAAAAAGTGACATTTTGGATAAAGATGTAGTGTAATTTATGGCCTAATTTCAGAGATGTAATCAATCGTGATTTTGTAATCTTTATTGAATAGAAACCCATTGCAGTGGTAAAATAAAATAAAAATGAATGGTGTGCTGTATGGTGAGTTGAGATTGGACTCATGAATCAGTATGTCAGAGAATTCGTTAATAACCTTCTGTAACATACCAGCAAAAAAGAAATACAAGGTGTTTCTTATAAACCAGTTACACCAATGAAAAACATTCCTTGCAGCAAGGCAGCAGAGAAGACTTTAATCCAATTAGTCAGGGGAAGATTTAAATGGGTCCAGAGATGAAAGGTCAATGTGCATAATCTGTTCAAAGGACTAGATGATATGAAAAAGACAGAGACAAGTGCTTCCAAATGGACAGGGTTTGGAGGAAGCAAGAAACAAAAGGAGCGATTAGGGTGTGACTCCAATCACTGAAATTTATGAACTCCCAGCAATGTAATTATGAACAAGTCCACATCATTTATACAGTGAATTTTATACATATAACAAGCCTAATTTGACAATTATCGTGGATAACTGGGTTAACGTATGTTCCTTTAGTAACTGGCCATCTTCTCAAATGACAGAATCAGAGCTCTCGTACTGAACAAGAATGAGGGAAACACAAAAAGTTCAGACATTGGGAATCTTCAACAAATAATGAGAAGCTTAAGGAACTGAGCGGGTCATGTGCAGCATTCATGGGTAGAAATGGTCAGTCAATGTTATGGCTCGAGGCCCTTTATCAAGACTGAAGTAGAAAGGAATGATGCCACTTGTATCAAGAGGAAAAGAAATGGTGATGGGGGAGAAGCTGGGGAAGGTCTGAGGCGAGGTATTGGACAGAAGTGAGAGGGATGGAGAAATTGGTAGAGGGTAGGTGCGGGGGGTGCTGAGAGTTAAAAAGAACAGTAAGATCATGAGTAGGTAAAGAAGAAAAATCAATAGCATGAATCCCTCTGCTAGTGCCATGACAGGCATGTTATATCAGCAGACCACGAGGGGTTGTAGACTCCAGTGGATCATCAGACTGGGCAAGGCAGCAGATGGGGAGATCACACTACCCTGCCCCCCAAACCACCCCACCCCCACTGGGAAGACTAGAAGACAACCCTACAAGGGAGGAGACCACCATATCAGACCAGTGAGGGGATCAGTGGCTGAAGAACTAACACAGGCCAGCTTGTGGGAACCAAATATCAGGACCAGGATTCAAGAGGGTGCTGAAGAGCACTGGGAGCTAAAGGCTTCCTGATTGTACCCAAGGATCAGATCTGGGAGGTCAGTGGCTGCTGGAGAGAAATCCACAGACACCCATTGTCTTTTGAGTGGATTCTCTTTTGCTCCTCTTTCTCTTATTGTTGGGAGCATGGGGCAATTCAAGTTGCACCCCTTTATGTGTCTTTACAGCAGGCCAAGGTGACTGAGTTTGATGCATTACTACATTTTGTATATCCGTACATGACAATAAAGGAATCTTAATTTTGAATCTTGATTCTACAGTTTCCAATGGCAGCTTGTTCCAGATACAGATCACCATGCTGAAAAAGTTGCCTTCAGGTCTCTCTCAAGTTAATCTTTCCTTCAAACTACCCCCTCAGTTCCAGAATCATGTTGAATTATTATGTTCAGTTCTGGTCACCTCATTATAGGAAAGATGTGGAAGCTATGGAGAGGGTGCAGACATTTACCTAGATGTTGCCTAGATTGGAAAACAAGTCTTATGAGGCAAGATTAGCAGAGCTGGGACTTTTCTCTTTGAAGTGTAGAAGGATGAGAAAAGACTTAATAGAGGCCTGTAAGATTATGAGAGGCATAGATAGGGTGAACAGCCAGCGCATTTTCCCCAGGGCAGGAATTACAAACACCAGAGGACATATATACAAAGTGAAGGGAGGGAAGTTTAGGGGAGACATCAGGGGTATAATTTAAACAATGGCACAACATTAGCCACTCTCCAGTCTTCCAGAACTTCACCTGCGAGTAAAGTTGATGTAAATATCTGAGAAAAGGCGTCAGCAATTTCTTCCCTAACTTTCCACAAGGTGCGAGGAAGCATTTAATCAAACCCTGTGCCTTTTGGAAAGATAGATTGAGAAGCAATGGCTTCTTGTTTGTTACTGGTGTTCACTAAGATTAGCTCTGTGGCAGATTAAATAGTGAGGAGAATGGTTTGAATGCCATTCTGGAGCTATATTGCACTTCCACCTCCAACAAACTTCCTGTGGAAGTGCAGGTAATCTACAGATCCTCAACCCAACTGTAAGCTTTTATCTGTATCCTGTGAAAAATATTTGGAACATCCCTTTGGGCAATAGCTAAAATCAGAATGGACTCAAAATGAGTTGATGAGTTGTTGGAAGGAAACATTGATTTAATAAAAAAAAGAGGAAGCTATGCTATTTTTAAAAATGAATTTAGTACCTTAATTTAGCAGTCAAAAGAGATCCTTTCATATTTCATGAACATTAAGGCATAAAAGATTGCTTCAAAGAATTAATCTCATAATAAAACAAATGGCCGTAATCCATCTTATTCAATGCTCTAAACTCAAATAGCATTATTGTTGAGGTTTTAAGCCATGAAAAGACCATAGCTTACTTTATATCTTAGGAATTTCCTGAATAAAGTGCTAAATTAGTTTTGTTTCAGCTTGGTTTAAATTGCAAACATCTGTCTTTACTATCCCAGGGGATCGGGAAGATATGTATTCAATTCTCATGAAACTAAACAGGAAATACATCTTTATTAGCTAGGATTCTTTACAAAGTGATGGAAATCATTTAGGAAAACTATAATACTGATAAAATGTCAGCATGCTAATAAAATGGTGCCAAGCCAGTGGGCTCCAAAATCTGTCCAAACTCAAACAGCGAAAATTAGTTGTTAAAGTGGTTAAACATGTTTCCAGTAGTGTAGATTTCTAAAGAAATGGAACAATGTCAAATATGCAACTGTCTGTTATTAACTGTGTCTCTGGTGCTTTAAACTTGAGGTGAAGTGAAGCAAATTAGAAAATAAGATGCTGGAAAACTAGACCAAAAGATGTTTTAACAGACTTTTAAAGGAAGGAAAAGATGTGGTGAGACAATAGGAACATGAGAGCTTAAAGCATTGCCACAATTGGAAAAACAAAAAGAGAGGATATAGCATAGAGGTTAGTATAACAATGTTACAGTGCCAGTGACCAGGGTTTGAATCCAGCGCTCTCTGGAAGGAATTTGTACATTCTCCCTCTGCCTGAATGGGTTTCCTCCCATCCTTCAAAACCTACCAGGTTTTGAGTCAGTTAGATGTAATTGGGCAGCATGGGCTCATGGGTGGAAAGGGCCTGTTACCATGCTGTATGTCTAAATTTGTGGAGGAGGTGAGGCGCGAAAGAGTGGTTAGTGGACAATTGGGGCATTGCAAAGGCAGGATCAGAGAAGGAACATTCTCTTGGAGACCCCTCGATAGAATCTTTCCAAACTCATAGTGTATATACTTTTAAGAACAAAGCTAACAGCAGGTGATTCAATACAATTTCAAGAAGTACATTAATATTGTTTATTTCAATATTTCCTTTCTTTTTCAATCATTTTATTGATTTTAATATACAATAAACAATGGACAGAGAGAATAAGGATACATAATTAAAAAGATTAAAATATATAACAATCAGTACACAATAATAGTATCTGCATCTCCCCATACACAATCAAAGAGAAAAAAGCAAAGAAAAAAAATTCACATTATAGTAAAACCCCTTGTACTAATCTAATAAAGAAGAGATTAAAAAAAAAACCCAGAAAGCCTTGGATCAGTGTTCATCAAACATAAGAAGCCTGGTCCTCATCCAAAAGAGAAACTTAATGGTATCAGGATGGGACAATAAATCAAAGAAAACATTAGAAATTATATCATACAAAAATATTATATGAATGGGAGCCACATTTCTTCAAATTTAATAGAGGGATCAAATGTAGCACTTCTAATTTTCTCTAAGTTAAAACAGGCCATGGTTTGAGAAAACCACAGTAGGCAGAATGGGGTCCTTCAATATTTCCTATCAGATATATATGATAAGGTTTCCAAGAGACTGCCTGTCAGTCATTATGAATGTAGCAACTTCTTTCCTTTATATTCACTTGGAGGATCAACAAATGTTGCTGTTGTTGAATATGACTCATTCAAACAAATCAATACTAAAGTTAAGTTGAGCTTTTCAATATTTACTAAATGATATTAAACATTGTTAATGTTGTTATATGATTTTTACAAGCCATTAAAATGTTGCTAGAGGTTCAATAGAAAAAAATGTAAGAACTTTTCTGACTCCTCGCAGAGCAAAAGAAACCAAACTGAGCTTCTTTATCTCTCCACCAAACTGTATGATCTTGGCTTAAAGATGTGGCTAGGAGATAGCATAACCACAAAACCACAAAGCCATAAACTGGTCTGCATGCGAGCATAAAATACATTTTAACCCTTACAATACCGGTCCCTATTTATTATGCTTTAAAATATTAATTACCATCATAAAGAAAAATAAAAGTCTATTATCAAAGCTTTCTGCCTCTTGCAAAGGCAGATTTTAGTAATTGGTCTGTTCAGAAAGCCAGTTTTAGTCTTGATCCAAACTTGATGTAGAAGTCCTATTTTGTCTTGAATGGTATCAACAATCTTCCCCATCAACTAGGAATTTTGCAGCGCTGAATTGTCTATAATGATCACGGCATCCCCGGGTGTGAAATTGTCACTCCTTCAAAACTCATCTTTTCCAGAACAAATCTGATATAAATTGTACCTGCTTCCACCTGCAGTGTGCATATATGTCTTCCTTCTGAAACTGCCCTGGTGGCAATGAAGGCTTAGTCTTAAGAAACAAAAGGTGATTCAGGGTAGGTGCTTCAAGATCATTTGGAGCTGTAGAAGTTTTAGTGATTGGATGACTGTTGAGGATACCTTTAACTTCATATAGATCTGTATGAATACCCTCCTCATTAAGATTCCAAACATTTAGGATGGAATTAAGAACCTTTCATACTGATCTCATCAATTTTTCCCATAGACCTCCATGGTGTGAGCCAGAAGATCCAATTGATTCCTTTCTGGAGTAGTTCATCATGAATCTGATCTTGATTCTAGTCCATAAGTGCTTTCTTCAATTCATGTTGAGTCCATATAAAATTAGTACCATTGTCAGATTGTAATGCTTTTTCCTGACTATGCCTGGCAATAAAACGCTGAAGGGCATTAATGGAGTTGATGTCAAATGATGGTGTGAATTGCTCTTCTGTCTATACATGTGAAAATAACACCATAGCATTTCACAACACTCCTTCCAATTTTTAGTCTAAAGGGTCCAAAATAATCAACTCCCACATATGTGAATGGAGGGTCATCAGGAGATACTCTGTCTAGTGGCAAATCTGCCATCTTCTGTTGTCCAGGAGGAGCATTTACATGCTGACACACTGACAAACAACACATTTTGACATAATTTTTCTGATTGACCCAGTGGCACCAGGAATCTAATATTTTTGGTGTAGATTGGATAACATATGGTTGTGACCACTATGGCCCACCTCTTTATGAATATTCCAAAGAATCAAATCAGAGATGTAAAGATACTTGGCCAGTATGACAGGATGTTTTCATCTCTTCTGGCACGGTTGCTCTGCTAAGTCGCTGCCCAATTCTTCGCACACCTTTCTGCAGAATGAGGTTGAGTTTACAAATTTAGCTTGTCCTTTTAATATTCATTCCCTTTTTCAGGCCTTAAATTTCATTGCAAATTTCTTCCTCTGGCAAAAAACAGATGATCTCCTTCTCAGCATTGACCAGTTCTTCAACTGTGAGACAACAACCGTTTTCTTGAGTCTCAAGATCTCCTGTCACTTTGTGTGATGGCTCTCTTTGATGGATGTTATCGGATTGAAATTGAGTTTTTTTTTTCTTTCTGCTTCGATTCAGAAGTAGTTTTTTAAAGTCTGAGCATCCATGCTTTTGCCTTTTTCAAATAATTCCAGGATGAGAAGTAATGGAATAAACGGGTAACTGAATCCACTTGTTCAGACATTATCTGAACAGGTTTTGCAGTCTTACTCCTTATTTAAGGGTCCTCTGGTAAGATTTGTTTTCCAATTTATCAGGATTTTGAGGCCACTCTGAGGCTTAAGAAGAAATTGAGGCCTGGACACCCAAATTTCTTTCTTTAGAAAAGACTTGACTTTCAAACCTCAGGAAGCCAGGTCAACAGGATGGTTAACTGTGTTAACTTATCTCCACTGTATTGGAAGTGAGACTTTATCCATTTCAGTGATTCTGTTAACCACAAAAGTTCAAAGCCTTGTGGTTTTATTGTGATGTATTTGAGCACAGTCAGTTAGTTCCATTTGCAACTTTCTTTTCAAAATTGTGTCCATTCTGCCCACCATCGTAGCAGCTGCCAACTCCATTCAAGGGATAGTGGCTGGTTTCATTGGAGCTACTCTGGTCTTTCCCATTGCAAATCCACAATGTACTTGATGCTGGTTATCATGTAGTAACAGTAACTAACAATGCTGTAACAATCTTCACATGCATCAGTAAAATATGTAAATTAGCAGATTTCACAGTTCCAAAATTTGAGAGGTTGAAGCATCTGCCAGTCTTGAAGTATTCCACTTTACAAAGATCCTGAATCAAACATGTCAACTCCTGTACAATGGAGTCTGGTATAATGTCATCCCAACCAATCCTTTTCTGACACAAATCTTGAAGGATCTTCTTGGCAGTCAGGAGAACTGGTGCCAATATTCCTAGGGGATCATATATCAAACTGACTGTTGATAGAATTCCCCTTCTTGTGAGAGGTTAGTCCTTAAAAATGATTTTGAGCTTAAAAACGTCACACTATTTTACACTTAACACCCTCTCCGCAGGAAGGTTGTCATGGAGTAAGTCCAGATTTTTCATCTCTTTTGCCCTACCTGCTGCAGGTATGACAGCCAATACATGACTGTCACATTTGTGGCCCGAAATGTGAAGTTAATAAAACATCAAACACAAGTTTTATCAGGTGAACTTCTCCGAGTCTTCTTATTTTCCAGTTTCCTTTGTTCTCCTGCTTGTGCTCTTATCTCTCTCTCATACCACGTGACTTCTGGTATATCTCATACATATTCATTATCATGACAGCCTTCCTTTAATCAGAAATAAACTTTACCTTCACTTACCAATATCTCTCAGAAACTTACAAACATCATAACTAATGGTAATACTATAACTCAACTACATAAAATTTACTTTCTACAGCACTCATACATGCACTTTATGATATAAGATTAAAATAGTGTCCCAAAGTTCTTATTAAAACTATGGTACAAATTCTTCGTATCGTTTGGACACTTTCCGGCTTCGTTTCGGCCTGCCTGCGATATTGTCGTCGCTTCTCGGTTGTTCACTCTCAGCGTCGGAAATACTGCTCACCACGGCTTCGGGTGTTTCTGGCACTCTAGTCACTTCATCAGGAGTGCTGGTAACTGCCTCTGGAACATCATTAGGTCTCTCAGTTTCAGCATCTTGTATTGGCCTTTCAACCTCTTCGCTCGATGTATCTCTGGACTGGTACCTTTTTACACCTGATACATTTCTCTTATACAGGACTCCATTCGGAGACTTGACTGTCACCATACTGCCACTTCTGGATATGACAGTATAGGGTTGATGGTAATAAGGTGTGTCTAGCTTACCACCAGTTTCATGCCTCACTAGAACATTATCTCCTGGCATGATGTCTGAGTACTTGGCTCCACGTTTCTAATCTGTGTACAGCTTTGCTGCACCTTTCTTTTCAGCATCGTGGTCGCTCATCTCCTGGTCATCTCGGATTTCCTTTATTTCTGGCATTTTTGTGCGGATTTTTCTCCCAAAAAATGCTTCTGCAGGACTTTTTCCAGTGGTTGCATGAGGCGTTGCTCGAGAGACAGCCACATAAGATAGCAATGCTTCTCGCCAATTTTGTCCTTCTGCGTGTGCAATCCTCAATCGTTTTTCAATGGACTGATTTTGTCTCTCTACTTCTCCGTTGGCTTGCGGCCATTTCGGAGTTACTTTATGATGGTGGATACCTGTGGTCCTCATGTATTCCGCAAATGTCTCTGAAATGAATTGTGGACCATTGTCAGAGTATAATGTAACAGGTAATCCATATCTTGCGAATATCTCTGCTAATGCTTGTATTGTTTTTTCAGTGGTTGTGGACTTCAACACCACGTACTCATAGTATCTGCTGTAGTAATCTATCACTACCATAATTGATTCACCCGTCGGTAAAGGTCCAAGGAAATCAACAGCTATGTCGATCCATGGTCCTGTCGGGAGTTGCGTACTCCGGATCGGTTCTGGCGGATTACTCCTACTTGTGATTTGACATCCGTGACAAGTTTTAACAAATTTCTCTGCATCTTTATCACAACCTGGCCACCATACCTTGGTCCTGAGGTTTTGCTTGATACCAACAATACCTAGGTGTCCTTCATGCGCTAAGGATACGATCTTCGGTCTCAATCTTTGCAGTATCACCAATCTGCAACCTCTTAATACACACTGTCCAACGCAACAAAGTTCGTCTCTAATGGGAATGTAAGCCTTGTGAGTACACTTGTCCCATTGTCCACTCTGTATGCATTCTCTTACTTCCATGAGTTCTGGATCACGTTCGGATTCTCTCTCGACTTCCTTTGTAGTCACAGCTTTCGGTGTCGACTGAATAGCTACGAAGCGTAAAAAGCTTTCTGTTTCTGTTCCCAATTCTGACTTGGATTGTGGACCACCATCCTTCACCAATCTGGTCAGCGGATCTGCAATGTTTGTTCTCCCTGCAATGTGGATTACTTTATATTTGTAGGGTTATAGTCTGAGTACCCATCTCTCTACTCTGGCACATGGTTTGGATCTAGGTGCATAGATCACCTCTAATGGCTTATGATCTGTGATGAGTTCAAATTGAATGCCATATAAATATGCATGGAACCTCTCACAGGCCCATACAAGTCCGAGTGCTTCTTTCTCTGTCTGAGAGTATCTTCTTTCCACATATGATAATGATCTGCTGGCATAGGCAATGATTCTTGGTCCTCCATCATGCATCTGGACCAATACGCTCCTAAACCAACCGGGCTGGCATCCGCTATGACTTTGGTTGATGCCGCCGGATCGTAATATCCAAGAGTTTTTGCATCTGTCAGGCTTTGCTTCAGTGCTGTGAACGCTTTCTTCTGCTCAGATCCAAAATGAAATTGTACACCTTTCCTGGTTAGTTTCCTTAGTGGTTCTGCCACTGTAGCGAAATTAGGAATGAACTTTGCACAAAAATTAACCAATCCCAGGAAACTCCTCACCTCTGTTGTGTTCTGAGGTGCACGTGCCTCTCCAATAGCTTTCACCTTGGCCTCTGCAGGGTTTAGTCCTTCCCGTGTAAGTCTGTGTCCCATGAAGTCCATTTCTGACACACCAAACTGGCACTTGTTTCCATTCACGGTAAGGCCTGCCTCCTGTAGTCTAGATAGTACACGCCTCAACCGTTTGTCATGCTCTTCCTTCGTTGGTGCATGGACTGTGATGTCGTCAGAAATGTTGGCAACTCCAGGAATGCCTTGAATCACTCGATGGATTTCATACTGGTAGATCTCCGAAGCTGCATTAATTCCAAATGATAGTCTCTTGTAACGATACAATCCACAGTGAGTCACAAATGTCGTTACATCTCGGGAACCTGGATCCAGCTCTAATTAATGATAGCCCCATTTCAGATCAATTTTTGAGAATACCTTGCTGGTAGTTAGTTCTTGAAGTATTTCCTCCACCGTTTGTATAGGGTGTTGTTCTCTAATTATAGCTTCATTGGCCATTCTCATGTCAACACATAGTCTTATGTCACCCTTTGGTTTGGGCACAATCACTACGGGACTGACCCATTGTGTCGAATGTTCCACCGGTTCAATAATGTCTTGTTCGATCAATTCTTTAATTTTGGCTTCGACTTTCCCACGAAGTCCAAACGGAGTTCGGCGCATTGGTTGTGCCTTGGGTTTGACTGTTTCATCTACCGCTAGCTTCAATTGTCGACCTTTCAGCTTTCCTACTCCTTGGAAGACTGCAGGGAATTCTTGCTTCATATCCTCATATGACTGAATTGAATTGACACAAGCTCCAATATGAAGTATTGCCAGGTCTTGCGCTGTGCTTCTACTCAGCAATGGTTCTCCCCTCTCTTCTATGACCATAAACTCTGCTTCGGTGTACTTATCTCCAGCTTCAACAGTTGCAGTAAAACATCCAAAGGTCTGCAATGGCTTGGTTGCTGTGTATGGATACAGTTTCTTGGAACACTTCTTTGAGGTACAGATGATCTTTTTTCCTTTTTAACTTCTCCCATAAATGTCGATCAATCACATTACTGTCACTGCCTGAGTCTACAATGACCTGCACTGTGACTCCACCAATGATCACTGGGACCTTCTCATGATGTACTTCATTCAACGTAAATTGGTAGCAACTCCGTCCATCCTGGTTATCATCATCGTCACCGTCTATCTGGCGAATGGTGTCTTTCTTTCCAGGATACTTTCCTTTCCCCCAGGCTTTGCCTTTGGAAGTTGTACTCTTCCTCTTCTCGTCTGCATTGGACTTGCTTGTGCACTTCTTTGCAAAGTGGTCCTTACCTCCACACTTTCTACAAACTTTGCCTTTGGCCGGGCAATATGGGTCTTTTCCAAAGTGACCTCGGTTTCCACATCGATAACACTCCACGTCCTGTGTCGTCATATATCTTGGCTGGTTATGGCGATGTGAGAGCCTCTTAATTTGCTGGCTTGAGTTGTCTTTCAGGGTCATGGTATGAAATTGCCCTTCAACAGCCTCTAATGCAGCAGCAATGGTTAAAGCATCGGTGAGTTCCAACTCACTCCCTCTTTCCAGTAGACGTCTTCTGAGTTTATCTGATCTGCAGTGCTGTACGACTTGATCCAGTAATTGGTTGTCCAAATCAGCTGGCATGTAATTGCATCCAACAGCTAGCTGGTGTAGTCTCGTCACGTACTGAGCAATTGTCTGGCCATCTTCTTGTCTCGTTCTCCGAAACAAATGGCGTTGAAATGTAGCATTCGGTGTCACTACATAGTGTGCATTTAATGCATCTACCGCTTTCCGGTACTCATCCTTTCTTCCAGTATTCAAAAGTGTCTTAAATGTTTCCCGAACTGCGGGTCCTGCGGTGAAAAGAAGTAACGCCCTTCTCTGCGCTTTTTGTTCAACCGTACCGGTATCTAGAAATAGGCCACGACTGTCGGCATAGGATTCAAATTCTTCCAGCCATGCCTTCAACTTCACACTTACAGTGCTTGCATCACCCGTTGGGTCAAAATGAGCAATTCCACTATGTGTTAGAAAGTCACCGTCTGCCCCAGCCATGAGGAAATATTCAAGCCCCAAAAGTACTGAAGCAAAGAGAAAATACTTATCACCTTGAAGTTGTTTGTAATCCTCTGTAATCTTGTTTAGTCTTTAATTTTCTTCAAGCTTCATTCCATCCTCGTCGCCAATGTCACATTTGTGGCCCGAAATGTTTTATCAGGTAAACTTCTCCGAGTCTTTTTATTTTCCAGTTTCCTTTGTTCTCCTGCTTGTGCTCTTATCTCTCTCTCACACCACGTGACTTCCGGTATATCTCATACATATTCATTATTATGACAATGACGACTATTACTTATCCATTTGGTAAGATGAAAGCCTCCCTTGAAATAGATTGCAACTTATGATAAAGAGCTATTGCTTCATCTTTTATAGCTACAGAAGTAAGACATAACTGTTATTCCTGATGGTGCTTATAACTTGAGAGTTAAACTGTTTCACATTCTCCTCAGCACACTTCCTAAGGGCAAAATTTGCACAACTTGGAGATGAAGTTGCCTCAAATAGATGCCCTGTTATTCTGTATTCCACTATGCTCTAACTGTAATCTCCATCAGGCCACCAAAGGAATCACAAGTCATGGTCTTCCTTCAGTACTTTCACCAGGTAGAACATTGCTTCAATGTCTACAGTGATGACAACAGGCTCTTTATGGAATCTAGTTTAGACTCTTATCAATGTACTGGTTAAATCTCAACCCTGTAAGAGTTGAGAATTTAGTAAAACTCCCCGAAAGCTTGCTCCACAATCATACCCCATTCAAAGTTTTTTTCTTTTGTGGATGCAAAACTTCATGGTGTGGTATGTACCATTTTTTTAACCATCATTATGTTCCAAGATATCATCTGGTACTTTCTCTGCATAACCTTTAAATGTCATGCCAGACATGCAGATGTAGTCTGAATGAAAGGAAGAATTTTGCTTGAATCTTCTCTTTAAATTTAGTGTACATTGTCAACATCGCTTCTACTATCAGGCATGCACATTTCCTTTTCCTTTAAAGGTAATCTGATACAATAATGACCATTAACAATCTTGGTAGATTTTAATACCAAATCCAAGAACTGCTTGTCTTCCTTTGAAGGTTCTTGATCGTCACTGAGACACTCAGGAAAGTCAATCTTGAACTGCTGCTTCCCACAACTTATCAAGTTTAACAAATGATATCTTTGTTGACGCTTAGAGACGACTGGTCCTGAAACTCATTTCTTCCTCCTAATGGCCCATTAATTGTCCAACCAAGCATAGTTTGGACAGTGTAAGGTGTATCTCCCACACTTGTTATCGTATCTGGTGGTTCCAGAGCTTTTGGTACATCTGAACCAGTCAGCAACTCAATCTCAGAGTTGATTTTGAGTAAACAAACATTTTTCAAATGCGCCCACGATTCAATGTTGTTTTCATGTGGGATGTATCCTTTATGGACAGGCATAGTTTTCTGAGTGTATACGCCTGGGAACTTACAGTCCAGAGATGTCTCAGCCCCAAACAGTGTTGATTTCAAAGTGACCTACAGTTTGCAATAGAATTTTTGACCTTCCCAGAAGATTAAGCTTATTCATTAGCCCCATAATGTAAAATGATGCAGTGGCACAAGAAACTCAAAGGTATGCACTATTGCACTTCCTTTCTTGGCCTGGACTTGCACAGGTACTATTAAAAGTTTGCAGTTATTCTCAACAGCCCCAGTCTGCACTGAGGCTTCAGCACCATTTACATCTGCTTCTTTTCTTGCTGTTTATTCCTTTTCCATATTCTTCTTTTTCTGGAAGATATAAAACATTTTGGGATGCTTTTGAGTGCATATATCACAGCTGAGTCACTTTTTACAGTTTTTGCTGATGCATCCTTTACACAGACAGCTAAAACATTCTCCATTTTCCTGCGAGAAAGTGATTTTCTTTTCCAACTATGTACACTTTTCCAAAGCATGCACATCTTTATAAAACCAACATTTCTTCACAGAATGCAAACTTTCCTTTTACATAATTTCTTTATCTATAACAAGCAGGGAGGTGGAAAATGCACTTTTTAAAAGATTTTGTTTGAGGGTATCATTTGGACCATCTCCGCTTCTTTGCTTACTGTCTGAGTGCCTTTGATATTTCCATACATTGGATCTGTGACAACGTTCACTGCTCTTGGATGAACTCCATCAAATTCATAAAAGTAGCTATTTTATTGTATATTTTCTGGTATTCAACAACTGAACTTCTCTCATCTGATAGGCTAAATTATTTAAAATTATTAGCATATTAGATATGCCATATTCTTGTAGATGGCCCATCTCCACCATAACATTGCAAAATTTTCTTAGAGAGTGTAAGCTTGTTGAACTTTCATGTCGTCTGGTTTGATTGACGACCATGAAAGAGCCTTCTTTATATAAGCTGTAGCAATTTTATGCTTATTGCCAAAACGTTTCTTTATTAAAAGATTTGCCTTTTTGAATCCTTCATTCAGTGTCATAGGATGGCAACTTCTTACAAGTTCTTGTGGTTGTTCGCTCGTGAACTGTTCCTAATAATATAGACAATCCTCAGAGTTTTGGCTCTTACTTTCAATATTGCATTCAAAGTTTCTCATGAATGCTTGGAGCTGAAGTGGGTCACCATTAAAAACTTGGATCTCTCTCTTGGGCAGAGAAGAGAGAGACTGTAACTGGATTAACGATGCAGCCATTTCATCTTGCTTTCTCATACCTGAGCATACATTACTTTTTTTACCCAGATTCCTGTTACCTGATGGGAACCTCCAGTATTCTGCCTTGTAAGATGATGTTTGACTCACATCTCTGTCCACTGGGGTCATTGTTGAGGTTCAAGGTTTGGCACATACATGTTTAGTAACCATAGCACTGGCCCTACTTTGATATTAAATACCAAATCATAGGGTCTTAACTAGAATAATAAGCAAAGAAGGAGTTGGTAAGGTCAATGCCAATGGAACACTTCTCCTCACCATATGTGCTGAACACAATATGGTGATTACAAACACCCTATTTTACCAGAAAAATAGGCAGAAAGTCTCCTGGCAGCATCCACACTCCAAACATTGCCACCTCATTGACTACATCATCGTACGATCTTGGGACCAACAAGATGTACAGACAACAAACCTGTTACTGGTGCTGACGAGTGCTGGACAGACCATTGGCTCATCTCGTCCACCATAAGAATGAATGTTCAGAACACTATTAAGAAATTCTATGTTGTCCTCTTTCAAGACATTAACCATGTACAGAAATTCCAACAATATCTCCAAGAACAACTGCCTCAACAAATCCCACCATCTGTAGAAGAACACTGGAATCAATTGAAGAATGATGTCATCACCTCCTGCAAAGAAACAATGGGGTTCAGGACAGAAAAAAAACATCAGGATTGGTTTGATGATAATAACAAACTACTCCAACAATGCATCAATGAAAATAAAAAGCTTTCATCATCTTACAAAATAGCCAACAATCAAAAGGCTACCAAAAGGAAATGCTATTGGGAATGCAAGGCTGCAGTCCAGAAGAGCACCCGAAACCTGAAAAATCAATGGTGGAGGTAGAAGGCTGAGGAAATCGAATGCCAATGACACTCGAGGCTTTTTTATGCAACTAAAGTTAATTTTGGCCCATGTACACATGGTCAAGCCCCTCTCAAAAGCAAAGATGATTTAGCCATCCTGAAGAGCAATGCTGACATCAATTTTCAATGGAGGGAGCACTTTGAAGATCTTCAAAATCAAACCGTCTCATTTGACAGGAATGTGATTTACAATATTCCAAACAGCCCATTGACGAGTTCCCAAGCAAAATACCAACATTTGAAGAAGTCAAGGGAGCCATTAAAACCTTGAAAAACAATAAGGCTGCTGGACTCGATGGAATACCAGTTGAGGTCTACAAGATTGGAGGTAACCCATTTCATTACCAACTGCATCAACTTCTAATCATGATCTGGATAAATGAAGATGTGCCAGCAGACTTTAGAGACTTAGCAATCATTGGCCTCTACAAAAGGAAAAGTGATCGATCTGAATGTGGAAACTATCGTGGAATTTCCCTGTTAGCAACAGCAGGAAAGATCCTCACCCACATTATGAATAACCGGCTGAACCCTTTAGCCGAGAAGATACTTCCAGAGACACAAGCTGGTTTTATACCATCATGTTGAGCAAGCAACATGATCTTCACAATGCGACAACTGCAAGAAAAATGTCATGAACAACTTCAAGCTCTGTATATGGCATTCATCGACCTCACCTAAGCCTTTGACTCGGTATCGAGGAAACTCCTATGGGATGTTTTATCCATCTATGGATGTCCTAAAAAGTACATTTGAATCCTGAGACTCCTCCATGATGGCATGTTTTCCACAGTCATGGTCCACAACAGAAGTAGTGAGCCTTTTACATTCAACTCTGGAGTAAAACAGGGATATGTGATTTCCCCAACTTTGTTTACCATCCTTATTGCAGCAATCATCCATATTACCTGGATGTACACCCAGGAATCAAAATTGTCCACAGAACTGATGGCAGCCTTTTCAATCTTGCCTATCTCGTCCAAAAACCAGACATTCATGAGTTCCTTCATTGAGTTCCAATACGCAGATGACAACGGTGTTGTAGCTCTCTCAGAATACCACCAATGACAGATTCTGACTGCCTTTGACTGTGCATACACAAAACTTGGACTTATCATCAATTCCAAGAAGACTCAAATCATCTACCAACCATCACCAACTGAGACAAATCAGATAGAACCATCAATTCAACTTGGTGAAACAACCCTGGAAAATGTGGACCACTTTCTGTATCTTGGAAGTCACCTCTCTTCCAATTTCAACTTTAATGATGAGCTCCAACATTGTCTTAATTGGACGTCTCCGAATAGCAGTCTTTTATGATCGTGACATTTGAAAAGACACCAAAATGTTAGTGTACAAAGCAATGGTGATCTCAATGGTTCTGAATGCATTGGAAACCTGGACAACATACCAATGACATCTGAAGGCACTTGAAAAATTCTATCATTGCTAGCTTCAAAACATCTTAAATATCAGCTGAAAAGATAGAAGAACATCAGCATGCTAAATGAAGCAAAAACAACAAGCATTGAAGCCTATGTCATTAAGAACCAACTAAGATGGAGCTGTCATGTTGTTCGGATAGAAGACAAACATCTGCCAAAACCTTCTTCCTTAAAAGAGGCAAACTTAAAAGAGGTGGACAACAGAATAGATTCAAAGACATCTTAAACTTCAACATGAAAAAATGTAACTTTGACATCAATAATTGTGAAACCAATGCCAAGGACAGGAAACTCTGGTAAACCATCATCGAAGAAGGAACAGCAACTTTTGAAGCCAACAAATATGCAGAACTAGAAGAAAAGAGAGGCAGCATCAACCAAAGCCTGATCTGCCATCTGGAACTATCTGTCTTGAATGCGGAAGATCTTTCAAAGCCAAAACAAAATTGGACATAAGCCACTCGAGAGCCCATAATTAGATCCTCGACCTCGAGGGATAGCCAGGATCATGATGATGAATTCTGAGCCTTCTAGTTTCCTCACCCTGGCCTGATTAACAATAATTTTTGTATCCAGTTCCAGCTCATGCTTTTGCTTTTTTTAGTTGCACCTCCTCCCTCCTTAGCTGCTCCTTCAACAGCTCCTTTCCCATCCATAGCTGATCCCGCTTTCTTCTTATCCACTCTTCCCGCACTTCTAAAGCCAGTTTATTTTGAAGCATTTCTTTTTCTGATTCAAGATCTGCTGCATGAGCCTGAACCTTTAAAGGTGCAGATGCAGTGCTTGGAAGTCTGGAGCCTGCTCTACAACTTCTCTTGCTTCTCCAGCTTTCAACATTTGACACACTATCTTCTGGTCGTATGTCATCCTGTATGTCAGATTCACCTTCATATCTGACCTTGTCTCCATGCAGGATTGCCTATCCTCTGGCATATCTCAGTCATTTTCATGTGGCTGATATTAGATTGTATTGCAGTAACTCTGTTGTGTTTGTATTCCCAGCAGCCGAAACCTTCTCTCTTTTGATTGCCTCTTTCAGTCTTGGTTGAAGAGCAGTTTTGAATCTAATTCCTGAAGTCATAATTCTTCTGTAAGTTCCTTGACCTTAATTTCATTGACATGTAGCTCCTCAAGGGCAGCAGTTTCAGCGGTGGCTGCCATATTATCCTTATATATTCAGCTAACCATCGCACTCAAGCATCAAACTTGCACAACAATAACTCCAAAACCAAAACAGTCCTCAAAGGACAAGCAGCAGTTTCTCAAAACTGTGTTCTAACTTGCAATAAACACACAGAAGAAATCCTTAAGAAAGGCTTATCGCTTCTTCAGTGGCCTTGATGCTGCTGTCAACAATCGTGCCTCCTTGAGTTTAAAATACTCTATACAGGGCCCAATCGATCCAGTCAAAATTCCAAATCCCATTTCCAACTCTTCTATTGACTTAATTGTAGCAACTACTTTCATCTATAGTTGCTTGGAGGATCAAAGAATGTTGTTGTCTATGATTCATTCAAACAAATTCATACTAAAGTTAAGTTGAGCTTTCCAATGTTTATTAAATGATATTAAACATTTTTATCATTGTTGTAAGTTGCTAAACATTACAAGCCGTTAAAATGCTGTTAGATGGTCAATAGAAAAATGTCAGAACTTTTCTGATTCCTCCATTTTGCAGAACAAAAGAAACTAAACTGACCCTCTTTATCTCTCAAACAAGCCATATGACCCTGGCTCAAAGATGTTGCTAGAAGGCAGCATAAAAATATAGTAAACAAAACCACAAAGCCATAAACTGGTCTGCATGCAAGTATGAAATACATTTTAACATTTACAATGAATAAAAACTTTTATATCTACCAGCCTCATTATCTCCACTGACCAGGTTCAAAGTCACAATAGCCAAGAAGAAATTTGTAAGTGAGAACAAAGATCTTGATTGCATGGCATTTGGAGAGAGGATTGACAAGACAATATGATTGAGCCAATGCAATAAACAAATGTGCTGTCAGAGAAAAAAGGAAGTAAGAAAATTTTAATTAACCTCGGACAAGGGAAAATAAGAATTGAAATTCAAAAAAACAGCAAATCTGAAATTAAAATCGAACATGTTGGAGACACTCAGCAAGTCAGGCAGCATCTTTGGAAAGGGAAACTGAAATAATATTTCATGAATATTAATGGTTACTGAAAAGTGAAATGTTTAAAGGAAATGTTTTTGGTTTAAGCATAATATTTCCTTTTCTTTGGCACATTTCAAAAATATGGGTTGAAGTTGACTAAGGGAAGTTAGATAAAGGTAGGAATTTTTTAGCAATCCTCTTACGCTCATGCAAGTTAAATGATAACTATGAGCTTATGGACAATAAATTTTAAGCCCCAAAGGTTTTTAAAGCAATCTGCAGAGGAAGTTGTGTTTCATTGTGTTTCAGTCAGGTGCAAAATATAGACATTAAAATTTTCAAATGTAATGCAATAAATTTCTTGTTTCACCACAGAAAGAGCATGTAACCAGGAGACAGGTCAGTGGCTAAGCTCCTTCAAGGAGATATCTTCCTTTTAACAAGGTGCCTATCTTTATTTACTGTGGACGAGGCTTTTTGGAACACTGAGAAATCCTGGTGAAAGGAAGCCAGAGGCATTGGATGTTCTCTTTTTAATTCAAAAATAATTATTACAGGATCATTTGAATAAAAAAAAATTAACTATTCTGGCCCACAAACCATGTGCCACCCATTTGCACCTAAGTAACTTACAAACCTCATATGTATTTAAAGGGGTGGAGGGAACCAGAGCATTCGGAGAAAACCCATGCAGGTCATGGAGAGAACATATAAACTCCTTACAGACAGGGTGAGATTTGAACTCAGGCTGCTGCCTCTGGAATAGCTTTGTGCTAACCACTGCACTGACGATGTCATCCAAAAAATAAATATGCAAAGGAAAACATTGTGCAAAAGCTCTGAATATTTTTTGTTTTGTTCAGCCAATCCATTTAGTCTCTGTACATAATAGTGTCAACTCTTTTTAAAAACAAGGGGTGAATGTGATAAACCACTGTATGTATATATTTATCTGTCGGGGCACTCCCATTGGCCGACTGTACCTGTGGATCCTCCCACCGGCTCCTGAATAAAGGTGATTGATCCTCACCCCCCCTTCATCAGTTCAACCAGCATGGATGTGCCTTCATTGTGTTGTGAATAAATGTTTATCAGATTTGCTCAATTTCAGTCTTTTGGAGTCATTGATGGTGCATCACATGGCAATGTGGAGACATACAGATAGGTTATTAACTCAGGCTGCGACATCAAGGGCACCAATCTTTACTCCAATGAGGACATCTACAAAATGCAGTATCTAAAGAAAGCAGCCTCTTTCCTCAAGGACCCCCACCACCCCGACCAGGCCCTCTTCACTCGGCTACCATCATGAAAAAGGTACAGGAGCCTGAAGATGAGCACTCAACGGCACAAGGACAGCTTCTTCCCTGCTGCCATCAGATTCCTGAATGATCAATGAACCAAAGACACTTTTACTTTGACATTTCCTGCACTATTTTTATCTTTGTAAGGTGGTGTATATAACGCTGATGCAAAACAACAAATTTCATGACTTGTTCATGACAATAAATTCTGATTATGATTCTTAAAAAAAATATTCTTCTTCTAGTCAGTCAAAAATAAGGGATGGCAGGAAAATAGATCAACGAGGGTAATTGAATTCTTGTGTATTAAATGTGTGAAGTGCTGGGGTATATAAAACAGTATTGCATGTGAGTGTACACAAAAATGCTGGAGTAATTCAGCAAGTCACACTATGTTTATTATGTAGCAAAGATAAAAAGGTAGAAGTAAAATCGGGCCTGATCCAGAGCAAAAAATAGACAGGTTCCACAATAAAATGGCGAGGAAGGGGCAGGCGGAAGACCCCAGGCCCACAGACGAGAGTTCACAGGTGAATATGGGTGGATAACAGTCAATGCAGTGTGGGAGATAAATTGTGAAACCTGTAACCAGTGTTGGAAGGCACATGGCACAAGATGACAGTGGAGGCAAGTAGTTAGGAAAGGACACCTGGCTGTGGAAATGCATGGTTGTGGGATTTCAGATTCTTCAGAGATGTCTACCCTGAAGAAGTTCTCCTCTTCTCTCTGAAGGAATTTCTGAGAATCTTCCTCACTGCTCCCCATCTGGCATCTCTGCTCCTTGACTTGCTCAGTTTCTTCAGCATTTTTGTGTAAGCTACACAGTGTCTGCAGATTTTCTTATTTTCATGTGAGTTGGCTTTTATTGTCAAAATTATCTCATCAAATAACAATAAAAAATATCTGCTCTATGAATACAGAGGATACACTTGCAGTGGAAGGTAGAGAAGAATCAAAGTAAACATGCAAGCATATTTGCCAATGTCTTCCCAAACCAAGAGTATCACTTTATAGTCTTCTATTCTCCCTCAGATATCAGTCTGTTTAGTTACTTGTTTATATTTATCAAATTTTGTGCAGTCTTGTGTAATAATACCACCTCTCAACTAAAACCTGAGAAATGACTGTGTGGGATAATGTTGCGATTTAAAAAAATGTAGTTGTTTTTATTTGATAAACCTCCCTCAACTATATGAGTGTAAGGCAAAATTCCTCCAAACACGAATGCAGACGTGAAGCTCTATTGCAGCAAGATTCCTTGGAATATCATTCTTATTTTGAGTGTCTTTTATTTCCCACGTAACTTAAAATACCTGTATAATAAATTGTCTTTTTTTTACACTTTTGAATTATTTATGACATTTCAACCTTTAATTAATCATACAGTACATGGAAATTAGAATCTTTTTGCAGATCAATATAATTTCTCTTTTTATCTTCTTTCCTCATTGTTTTTGAACATGCTTTAAATTGATCGGTTGCTCATCCATTTTGAAGACATCACAGTTGTTGGATGTTAAGTATCTCATGAGACAAAAGAAGGGATTGGAAGATGGGAAATTGTCACCAAAATGATTGTTAAGTCATCTTTGGGGTGCTAATTTTAAATTAGATGAAAAGAAATATTATTTCACCTCCGACGCTAAAATCTAGGCCAATAAAATTAAAGGTGATATATTTTATTTTTATTTTTAAAAAATTGTGATTTTTATTATTTAGCAACACGATTTGCCTTTGAAGCTCATTTGTAAGTCCAAAAAGAAAAAAAAAATTAAGTATCTTTGCAGCCACTATACCTGTCTTTTTATGTTGATTCATTTCCAAGATAGTATGGAACTATTGCTGGTGTAGAATGTTCAAAAGCACCAGTGCAATACTAATCTAAAACTAATCATTTTTCCACAGATTAGTGCTTCCATATTTCAAGTTTATTTTCATCTGACTGTACAGATACAACCTGACAAAACAGTATCTTTCTACTCCATGGTGCACACACAAAAACACACAAACCTCAATACACAAATATCATATAAATAATCAAAAATGTATAGATAGCTATTTGGGATGATTATCACAGTAACATGGTACTGTTCATCAGCCTGTGGGAAGAAGCTATTCCCCAGCCTAGCGGTCCTGACTTTGATGTTCTGAGTGCTGGATGGAAACCATCTTCTGTAATTCCTTGAGCCCTATTTAGACAGCACTCCCAGTAAATGTCATCTATATAAGAAAGGGAGAGACCCAGTAATCCTCTCGGCTGTTTTAATGCTCCTCTGTATTGACCTCCAGTCTGATACTTGGCAGCTACCATACCTCAAAATGATGCAGCCAGCCAGGACACTTTCACTTGTGCTCCTGTAGATTTCTCTGACAATGCCACCTTTTAAGGGCAAACATTATTCAGAGAAACAAAAGGGTAATCAACTGTTTGCAATCATTCCATGATGGGAAATATTCTTTCCATTCACCTGATGCAGATTGAAATGAGACCTGAGCGTGGAATGACATTTTTTTAAACATCCCAAGGATCAGCTTATTGATTTTCATTACATGCTATGAATTTAGTCAAGAGTTTGCCCCAAGTCAAAATGCTAGAGCTGTATTTGTGATTTGCAGCAGAAAGCATGATATGTTTCAACTTGGTTCCAATGGACAGACGGCTTTTGGGTGCAGAAATGAGCAAGAATGAATCAGCCTGATTTACAAGGCAGGATAGATGAATGTAAATAAAGCTGTGCACTTCCAGTTGGGTTGGCATGGGAAAAAGAAAACAGCATTTGCATAGTATCTTGCACGAATGATTCCTTATCAATTAAAGTTTCTTCCCTGATTTAGGAATTATAGCAGTCAATTTGTACACAGCAAACTCCCACACACAGCATGTGACGTATTTATGGCAGTAACTCTTGACTAAACAGCAGTGTTTGCTATAAAAATAATGAAATGTACAACGTGATTCACCCATTTCTTACACACTGCAAAGGTCTTTTAAATATCTATGAGATTGGACTGACAGATCATTACATGTCATCAGGTGCAACAGCCTGGATTTAGCGATGAAATGTCTATGTGATACTTGAACGCTCAAACTTCTAACTCAGAGATGATAAGTTACCCAACTGAAAAGTTTGGACCTGAAGAGTCTTATGACCCAAAACATTGGCAATACCCTTTTTTTCCCACTGACGCTTGACCTGCTGAGTTTCTCCAGCAAATTGTTATTTTTATTAACCCTCATAAATATACTTGATATATTGAATAGCCATTAATTAGCCTGGCAATACATTTTAATTTAATTATGTATCTTTATTTTCAAGTTTAATTTAGCATCAATTTCAAAATTTCTTTTTCTCCTTCTAAGCCTTCTTATCCATCTTCCATTAAAAACACACAGAAATGCTGGAGGAACTCAGCCGATCTTGCAGCACCATAGGAGATAAAGGGATATTACTGATATTTTGGGCATGAGCCCTTCTTCAAGGTATAAACAATGAACAGGAAGGTGTCAGAATAAAGAGTGAAGAATGGGAGGGGGGAGAGTCTAGACCATACATGTCAAACTCAGGCCCGCAGGCCAAATTTGGCCCATGATATATTTATATTTGGCCCGCAAGATCATATCAAATATGTATTAGAGCTGGCCCGCTGGCTGCCGCGCCAGTATAGCGCATGCACAGCGAATATTACAAATCCCAGAATGCTTTGCAAATGCATTGGCGCCGGCCCGTCAGCCCGCTAATCGCCCTCACCTCCTCTCTTTACTTTCATTAGCATCTGTGACCTGTCGCCCAACTCACATGTAATAAACCCCTTACGGAAAATGGCCAAACGAAAGACAGAAAACAGGACCTTTCAACACAGTTGGGAGACAGTCTACATGTTCATCATTTTAAAAGACAAACCTGTTTGTCATCGAAGCAAGTTGTTATTTTTTGGACTTGTTGGCTTGTGAAAAAAAAACATTTAAAAGGAGCTTAAAGGCTATAGAAAAATGTTATTTATTGAATATTTTATTTCTCATTTGTTAATGCTTCTTCTGGAAAGAGTTTAACCAAAACTATTATTAAACATTTATTTTAATAAGAAAGAGTTTAACATTACATATGTTGAAAGAAGAGAAAACATGCAGATGTTGTTGAAAATTTTCAATAAATATTTCATTTGGCCCACGACTTAGTCCAAGTTTTTAATTTTGGCCCTCTGTGAATTTGAGTTTGACACCCCTGGTCTAGACCAACAAAAGGGTGTTAATTGGATATGATAAGAGGAGAGGTGAGGATTGGTTTCAGCTCTGTGAAAGGAGACAGAGGGAAACTGGATGAGGAAAAGAGACAGAGCTGGGGGAAAGGTGACAGATGGAAAGGGGGGGAGTTAATGGAAATCAGATATTGATATAAATGCCATCAAGTTGGAGGGTGCCCAAACAGAAGATGAGGGTGCTATTCCTCCAATTTGCAGGTGGTCTCACTCTGTCAGTGCATGAGACTCTTCCCCTTATCCAGATTCAATTTTCTGAGATAGATGTCGGATACACTGTTCATAGCGATTGTTATTTTCTATGATGTCCTACTATAAATCCAAGTCAAGTCTGTCCACGGCATTCTGATGATGTTTAGAATGTGTGTCATAATGTAATGAAGATCAATTGTGACTAATTCAGATATACATTGAATTGCCCACCCAGAATCTTCCCTTTTTGTAAAAATTTATTCCCTACCTAATGTTAGCTGACAGTTCAGGTCTGCTGTGAGATAATAATGAAAGCTTTTATTGTGATATCTAATTCATTAATTTATAGTTGAAAAGACAATCCTTGAGCATGTGCCATTATTTATCTCCATTTACCCACAGTTAAGTTGCATTAACCATATAACCATATAACCATTTACGGAGCGGAAACAGGCCATGTTGGCCTTTCGAGTCCGCACCGGTTCACTGATTTTGTTGTTAAAAATTTTCCTAGAAAAAATATTGCCAGACCTGATTTGTGGGAATCACCCATGCCTGTTGGGGAATGATTTCTGGACTTGTGTGTAAAATAATGCTCTATTTCTTTACAAAATTAATATCAAATTAAAGATAGAGGTTCAGAAAAGATCTAAAAGGGACATCACAAGTCATGTTGTCTTAATCAAAATATGTCCTTTTATTCTGATTTCTTTTGTAGCAACTTGCCAACTAATCTGAGACCAGTTTCACAGGTTACCTTTAAAACCCTGGACAAAGTGCAATAGATAAGAATTCTAATAGGGCAAAACGTCTTAAATACCCAATCCCTTTGCCTTGTTACAGCCTTTTACTTGTGAATTCTCTGTTGAATACTATTCAGGTGTGAAGTGTTTGATAATAAGATTTGGATTTAAAGTAAACACTTTATGTAAGTAAGCCGGATATGCAATAGAAAACGCGATTGGCAATAACTTAGAAGTCTTTAAAAGCAGCTCAAGGCATCTCAGTGCCAAATAATCCCGCAGCAATGATTTGTACTGCAGTCTGACCTAGGAAATTGTTGAAATTTGACACAGCATGAGAGAGGGCCTCTCTTGCAGGGGAGGGGGGGGGGGGGGGGAGTGGAAGAGAGATGTGTTCAACTCACAGTGAATTATGTGATTCTCCACAACATTTCTTGCTTTGACAGTCAATGACAGGAGCCAAGCCAAGGATACAATGCAGCAAAACATTCAGTGATGTCTATGCATGATCAAGGACAATAAATGCTTCTTCATCCATTATGTTCTTCCATTATTGCCATTATCTCCAACCCTCTCCTACCAACAAACTTCATCAATCAGAATCTAAAATACCTAGTATTTGTTTTTGAAATGTGGATTACTTTGGGAAGCTTCCATTTATGACCCATTTCTAATTATTATTGAACTGAATGGATATCCAGATTATACAGATGACAAGCAGCATATGGGCCTTGAGTTACATGTAGAATTAAAAAATAGAGCAGATTTCCTCCCTAAAGGACATTGAAAATCTGGAGAATTACAAAAATGTCAATGTGATTGTTTTTTGCCACCAGTACTTCTTTTTGATTATATGTTATTTCACGACTAAGGACAGTGAGCTGAGAGGTGGACCAGTGAGGGGTTCTGTATGGCTGAAGGAAACATACAGGCAGCAAGCCATGGTGACTTGCTGTGAAACCCACACAGGCTGTGGGCTGCTGGGGACTGGCAGGTATTGGAACCAGGATTCGAGAGGGTGGTGGGGAAAGGAAGGCTCCTGAAGGGCTCTTGGTGCTGAAGGCTTCCTCATCGTGTTGGAGGTATGGATCTGGCTGGGTTGCCAATGGTTTGAACTGAACTGGAGTCTTGTGCAGCTGCAGAGGCTGCAAGAGCACTGGAGGTGAATTCAGAGACACCACGTGATTCTGAAGGGATTCTCTTTTGCTTCTCTTTTCTGACTGAAAGCAGTGCCGAGCAATAATAATCATGAATCTTTATTTGTCCTTTGGCAAACTAAAGTCAAGATTGTATAATATTACATTTCTGCTTTATTACATGACAATAAATGATATTTGACATCATCTGGTGAGATACTAAACTATACCAATGGCTGAATGGTTTAGTTTACCATTGGGAGCAGATAGCCCATCTTTCCTTAGAGCCATCCAATGGTTTGTTGATTAACAAAGACCAGCAATCTGCCTTTCCCTCAGTTGATAATGAGTTCAGCTGTATGTTGAGGTAAAATTCTATGAAGGTTTATTTAGATTTAAAAATACAACTTTGTCCTCATTGGTAATATAGTCTCAGCATTGGTCATTATAATGTTCTTGCCAAGGTTATGTTCCATACCAGTCATCGTCCAAATTGAATGGATAGAGCTACAGAGTGATGCAGCATGGAAAAAGACCCTTTGGCTTATTGGGTCCCTACTCATCATCAAGAAATTGTTTACACTAAATATACAATAATCCTAATTTATTCTCCTCATATTCTCCAACTCCACACTGAATCTTCCATTCACTTACATACTGCAAACAATTAACTATAGTCAACTATTTGCCAAACCACATGTCTTTGGGGTATGGGAACAAAGAAGAGCACATGCAGAATGTGCAAACTCCACATAGAGAACACCAGAGGTTAAGATTAAGCCTGGATAATATAGCCCTGGATCCCTGGAAGTGTGAGGCCACAGCTCCACCGGATGCCTCTCTATGTCACCTGTATAAAGGCTAATTGGGATGAATTCTGTAAGTCCTGCTTATAAAGTTCACAAGCCTCAGAAAGAATTTGCTTGGTCTGAGTAAATTTCATTAATTAGAGGATGGTGCAATTGGTAACCTTGGCAGATTCATGTGTGCACCTAGCAAATGGTCAGATTAAAAATCTTACTGAGCATTCAGTTGACCTAGTCTTAAAAAGGTAAAAGAGCCCATGTTTTTGGGTGTAGTCTTAAGGAAGGAGAATACGTAGACAAACATTGGGCTCCAAAGATATAAAATATTCATCACTGCTAAAAGAGTTCAGTGGACAGAAATTAATTTATTGTGTATATATATATATATATATATATATATATTTATCTATATTTTACATAATATATATTTATTTTATATGTATTTTATATATATATATATATATATATATATATATATAAAGACCTCAACAATGAAGACACTGTTTATATCCGGTACCGCACGGATGGCAGTCTCTTCAATCTGAGGCGCCTGCAAGCTCACACCAAGACACAAGAGCAACTTGTCCGTGAACTACTCTTTGCAGACGATGCCGCTTTAGTTGCTCATTCATAGCCAGCTCTTCAGCGCTTGATGTTCTGTTTTGTGGAAACAGCCAAAATGTTTGGCCTGGAAGTCAGCCTGAAGAAAACTGAGGTCCTCCATCAGCCAGCTCCCCACCATGACTACCAGCCCCCCCACATCTCCATCGGGCAAACAAAACTCAAAACGGTCAACCAGTTTACCTATCTCGGCTGCACCATTTCATCGGATGCAAGGATCGACAACGAGATAGACAACAGACTCGCCAAGGCAAATAGCGCCTTTGGAAGACTAGACAAAAGAGTCTGGAAAAACAACTAACTGAAAAACCTCACAAAGATTAGCGTATACAGAGCCGTTGTCATACCCACACTCCTGTTCGGCTCCGAATCATGGGTCCTCTACTGGCATCACCTACGGCTCCTAGAACGCTTCCACCAGCGTTGTCTCCGCTCCATCCTCAACATTCATTGGAGCGACATCATCTCCAACATCGAAGTACTCGAGATGGCAGAGGCCCACAGCATCGAATCCACGCTGCTGAAGATCCAACTGCACTGGGTAGGTCACATCTCCAGAATAAAGGACCATCGCCTTCCCAAGATCGTGTTATATGGTGAGCTCTCCACTGGCCACCGAGACAGAGGTGCACCAAAGAAGAGGTACAAGGACTGCCTAAAGAAAGCTCTTGGTTCCTGCCACATTGAATACTGCCAGTGGGCTGATATCGCCTCAAACCGTGCATCTTGGCGCCTCACAGTTCGGCGGGCAGCAACCTCTTTTGAAGAAGACCGCAGAGCCCACCTCACTGACAAAAGACAAAGGAGGAAAAACCCAACACCCAACCCCAACCAACCAATTTTCCCTTGCAACCGCTGCAACCGTGTCTGCCTGTCCCGCATCGGACTTGTCAGCCACAAACGAGCCTGCAGCTGACGTGGACATTTGCCCCCTCCATAAATCTTCGTCTGCAAAGCCAAGCCAAAGAAGAAGAGAAAGAAGAAGAAATTTTTAAATACAGTTCAACTTCACCTCTTCTCTTACATTCTTGCCTTTTTAATAACTTTTAACAATTTAATAACAATAAGCATTCAAAATTATTTAAACTGCAAGATATTGTACTTGGAAATAGAGTTTAAGATTTTCAAGATAATTTTATTGTCATGTAATAAAACGGAAAAAGTGATGTTACACAAACTTTCCTTTAGTCTACCTTAAGGAGAAAAGATTTGCTATCAGAAGAAATTGACAAGCACCCCTTATAGTCAGAAAAGAGAATCCCCTCAGTTACTGAGTGTCCATGCATTTGGCTCCCAATGCTCCTGCAGCCTCCACAGTCACACAGCATTTAGTCCAAACCATCAGCAACCCGAGGTCCAGATACACACCTCTGACACCATCAGGAAGTCCCCAGCACCCTTGGTTCCTTCTTGCATCTTGGTTCTGATACCTGTAACCCTTCAGCCAGTCTCCAGCGCTCCGTGGCCTGGTGTGAATCCCATGACTGCAGTTGCCAGCAGGTCACAGTCTGCATGGGTTCCTTGCTTCAACAGCCCCCCCTTGTCTGTTTATTCAGTCTTAGACCCCCCTCGCTGGTCTGCTGTCAAGGTCACCATCCCATAGGGTCATCTCCTCTGTTTCTCCTTCTCAAATAACGAGTGATTCCCCCATTTTCTGGTGCCCTGTGCCAGTCATTTTCTTCCCAGGAGTCTTAACCCCTTGTGGCCATTGTCGACATAGGCACCGCCATCTTTGGCCCAGACCACGCAGTCGTAGCATTCTAAAATAGACCACTGTCAGCTCCTTTAATGGGCCATTGAAAGTCTGTACAGAGCTGTCTCGTCTCCTGTTTGACTTGAAGGGTGTACCCCGTGGGGGAGTGCGGTGTCTTTGCTCCCCGCTGTCTCGGAGTCCACACCAGCGGCAGAGCTGCTGTTACAGTTTTATCAATTATAATGCAAAAATACAATAGGTCATCAGGCCCATTGAACATGCTCTTCCATTTAAAAAGATCATGGCTGATCTGGTTGCAGACTCAGTTCCACCTACCTGCATTTTCTCATTAACCCTTAATTCCTTAACTATGCGAAAATCTATCTGACTGTCTTAAATATATATGAGGCAGACTCTACTGTTTTCTTGGGCAGATAATTCCACAGATTCACTGCTCATTTCCTCCTCATCTCTGTCCTAATTCAACTTTCCTGAATTTTCATGCTATTTCCCCTAGTTCTAGTCTCACCTTCCAGTGGTTAAACAATTTCCTGCCTCTGTTGCTTTCATTAATTGCATTTTGTTTCTATCAGACCCTTCTCATTCTTCTGGATTCCATTGAGAATAGTCCTAGGAGAGTCAATCTCTCCTAGACTAACCCACTCATCTCTGGAATCAATTTCGTGAACCTCCTCTTCACCACCTCTAAAGCCAGTATATCTGTCATCAAGTCAAGAAACCAAAAGTGTATGCAATTCTCCAGACACAGCCTCACCAGTATCCTGGACATTCGATGCAGAAACTTCCTGCTCTTAAACTTAATTCCTCTCGTAATTAAGTCCAATATTCCATTTGCCTTCTTGATACCGGTTGCACCTGCAAATTTGCCTTTTGTGATGCACTCCCAAGTCCCTCTATTTTTCCTTCCAAAGCAGATGACCTCACATGAGGTCACATTGACCTCCATCTGTCAGATTCTTGCCCACTTACTTAACATGCTGTATCTATGTCTCTCTGCACACTCTCTGCATCCCCTGCACAATTCGCCTTTCCACTCAATTTAGCATCATTAACAAACTAAGGTACACTATACTCTGTCCCCTCTTTCAAATTGTCAGTTAATATAATGAACAATATTGGCCTAGCGCTGACCGCTGTGGAACTCCAACCAGACAAAAGACTTAATTATCCGAACTCTCTGCCATCTATTGGTCAACTAATCCTCTAGTCCTGCTAATACATTACCCCCCCCCCCCCCCCACCCCACCAACATGCATCCTTATCTGAAGGATAAGTCCTTTATGTGGCACATTATCAAATGCTTTCTAGAAATCCAAGTACCCAACACCACCTGTTCCATCCCATTTATGCTGGAACATGAATACACTGATGGAAATCATGCAATCAAATGACCAGCTGTAAAAACCATGTAGTTTCACATTCACTCTGCAAATTCAATCATTTCAACAAGGTTGTTAGTGTTGCATCATGGTGGCAAGTAATGAATTGAGATAGACATTGAAAGAGTTGACCAGTTGATAAGTATAATTTATTTATTAATTTGTCATGAGTTGGTCTTCGCTGACAACCCCAGAATTTATTTCACATCTTCAATTGCTCTTCAGAAGGTGGTGGTGAGTTCCAGGATTTAGACTAAGCAATAATGAAAGAATGACAATATAGCTCCAAGAGCACGTGTGACTTAAGGACAGGCTCCCAATGCCCTTGTCCTTTCTGATGACAGAAGCCACAGGTTTACGAGGTACTGTTGGAGTAGCCTGGTGAAGAGCAAGCATTAAAAACAAGAGAGAGCTTCATAGATCTGTGGCCTAACTCCAATTATAAAGGATGATGTACTCATTATTGCAACCATATGTTTCCTCAACTTGTCCTCTATTAATCTCTCCTGTGAGGATCAGTAAAGCTGTGCAAAACCAAAACAATACAGAAATAATATTTTGTCCACTATACCAGAACCACTCTAACCTTCCTCCCCTCCAACATCTTCAACTGTCTACAGGCCCATTCATGCAGTGAAAAAGCCCAACTGTAAAGGCAGAGATTCTCCACCCCTACATCGGGAGACTTACCTCTATGAATGTGCCTTGGCTGCTCCAAGGTATTGACTGCAATCCCCCTCTTGGAAGGATCATCAGTGCAGCATTGCACTCTGCTGCCTCACTTGAATGTAATGCCGCTGCAAGCTGCTGGCTAGGGATGGGCTGATGATGTCGCCTCTCTCTCCCACCCATTCACCCCTTTCCCTCCATGAGCCCCTCAGGGCAGGGGTGGCCAGTGGGAGCCATCAGGTTAGGGGAAGACAGTGGGAGATGTTAGGGCAGGGACTGTTAGGGGTGGCCAGTGCAGGCTGTGACAGCCCCACCAGCTGCTCCAGCACTTGACCAGGCTGCTTCGGCCTTCGGGGGCGCTCATCAGCGGCTCAAAATGCTGCAAAGCAATGGCTGCCTTCCCTACCCATAATCCCCCATGCCATTGCTCTGCCACGTATTTATGATGGGCAGCGCCATGGCACATTTTGCTCTGCCTCCATCAGCTCTGGAGGGCGCTAAGGGGCACCACTCAATATTTAGGCTCCACGAAAGGTAAGTTTATATTTTTCCCTCTGCCCTTACAGCCGACCTCTAGGCAGAGGCTTGGCATGAAAGGACCTTATGAGAAACAAAGTAGTCTCTTGGTTATGTGAACTGTCCCAAATGGAAGATTGAAAAGGTATTTGTTTCCAAGTTAATCAAAGCCGTCCCATTGTAAATTATTTTTGAACTGTTAAAGTCAAAAGGGTTGCATCAGCAATTTGGAGTGTGAATTTACTAGATTGCCATTGTTAAGATGAAGATTCCTTTATCGTTATGTACGAATACACAAAATGTAATAATACACAAAGCATGTCAACCTTTGCCTGTCATAAAGGCACAAAAAGAGGCGCCACCAGCATTGCTTGCCAGCCTCAGCAAAAGGGAAAGAGAAGCAAAAGAGAGTCCCTTCAGAGACACTGAGTGTCCGTGGATTTGCCTCCAGTGCCCCTCAGCCTCTGCAACCACACAACTTCCTGACCAATCTATTAACAATGGCAATCTCCCAGATCCAAACCTCTAATGCTATCAGGAAGCTTTCAGCGTCCACGATCCCTTCTTGCATTTAGCACCCTCTCGAATCCCAGTTCCCACGAGCCAGTCTTCAGCAGCCCGCAGCCTGTGTGGGTCCTTTGACTGTGCCGCCAACCACGCGCAGCTTGTGTGGGTCCTTCAGCTACTGAGCCCCTGGCTGGTCCGCTCCGATGGGTTCCCTGCAAGGTTGTCTCCTAGGCTTCTCTTTCTCAAGGTGGGCAGTGGGGGTATTATGTCCTCCTGCTTCTGACCCTCTGATCTGGACTGTTGATCCCCAGAGTCCGCATCCCATTGTGGTCCGCTGCCAAGCATGTTGCAGCCACAATTTCCAATATGTTTAAAAAAACAGTTTGCCCCTTTAACAGGCTGTTCAAAGTCTGTATGTGTCAGTCAGTGTAACTACCAGGACCCTGCGGAGGAACGCAGAATTTCCACTCCCCACCCTCCCAGGTCCACACTAAAGGCAGCACTGCCATTATAGTAGTTCTGGTAGCGCCACCATTTTTATAGTCTCAGTTGCAGGTCCCTCTATTTGATGACTTGCAGAAACACCTTATTTCACAGATGTAGCAATCCCCACTCCTTCTCCCAAAATAAATGGATCTATGTCCTTCTAAATTGGCCCTCACTCTACTGTCAGCCATCTATAATGCCAAGGTAAGTGACATGCCATTGAAAACATTTTTTTAGGAGGAATCGCTACCATCCCAATGATTAAGCAAGACTGTCCATCAAAACAATTTGGTCCTCTGAGGAAGCTCCCCCTCATTTGCTGTCCCCCTTCCTGAAATTCACTCAAAATTTCTTTTTAATTCCTGGGAATGAAAACAAGGATCGTCTGGATTCTTGGCAAGCAAACAAATTTTAGATTTACAAAATCTTAAAAGCTAAATCTCAGGGTAAGACTGTTTTTAATATGAAGCAGATCTGAACAGAGCCAGGAAATTGTAAACCAGAGTGCAAAGATTTTTGCAAAAGTTGACTTCATAAATAATGTTGAATTATTGAATGCTTTCTGCTAGTTCAATGTAGAATCAGATCCTATTAATGTATTGACTGCATTGAGGCATTTGGCAGTTATCAGAGTTTTTCTAGGTCTTTCTGACCACTGGCCTAAAACAATGACCTTGTTTCACCTCTGTATAGTTACTGGTTCCTCTGCCATTTTTTTGGTTTTTACATATTTCCAGCATCCACAAGAAAGCCATGATTGGCATAGCAGTTAGCACAGCACATTTACAGAGCCAACGATTGGGACCGGGGTTTGAATCCCGTGCTGTCTGTAAGGAGTTTGTCCGTTCTTCCCACACCTGCATGGGTTTTCTCTGGGAAATTTGGTTTCCTCCCACTGATCGAAACATATTGGGGGTGTAGGTTAATTGGGTGTAAGTTGGGTAGCATGCACTTGTGGGCCGCAATACCCTGTTACCGTGGTGTATGTCTAAACATTTACAGCACCAGCGATCCAGGTTCATATCTGGTGCTCACTGTAAGCCATTTGTACATTCTCCCAGAATCTGGTGTCTTTTCTTTGGGAGCTCCACTTTCCTCCCACCCTCCAAAAATGTACAGGTTATTTGGCTAGCGTGGGCTGGAATGGCCTTTTATCATCCTATTCCATTTTAAATATTGTTGTGAAAATAAATTTGAATAGCAATTCTATCATTAGTTTTAAGATGAGGTGAGCTGGTCTTCAATGGTCCATCACACAGTAATCAAGGAGAGAAGAGATTACAAGGAAACAATGAGAAGGAGAGGGTTGGATTGATGGGACAATTCTAAGCGCAAGCTTAATCTCATTGGGGTCACTGACATATTGTAAGAAATTAATATGAGAGACTAAAAAAGGACATCTACAAAATCACTTTTTCCTGCAAGATTCTTTTCTAAATTTTGTTCTTCCACCTTAGTGACCATGCCCTTAAATGAAGCATAATTATTTTCCGATTGATACAATGTAGAGGCAGCCCACAGCTACCAAATAAATATTCCTTAATTCACAAATAGTTACATTTGCCTCATTTTTCATTGTTTATTCAGAGAGACATTATTCCAGTTATATGTTGTGTTTTTAAAAATGCATCATAGTTCAACTTCACATAAATTAAACAATTGCTCTTTCCAAATTTTTAAATAGCGTAGGCTTGCTAATCTACATTATTTTGTTACTACTAGTTAATAGGAATTCATGCTGATAGCCTGAGATGGCATCTCATCACATTTTAAAAGCCACTGCTTTCTTTGGACGAAGTTCATTGTTTCACAATGATTTATCAGATACAGATGTCCTGGATGGAAAACATTTGAACTCAAATAATGATGGTTTTTTTTTAAGCTTGCTTCAAGTTCATTCTCAAGATTCTTGTCACGAATATTGAGATAGAGTGAGGAGGTTCATTTTGTGGGCAATCCAGCAAGTCAAACCATACTATACATGCCACAGCCGAGTGCAGCGTTATAGAGTTGAGTCGACAAATGCCAAGGATGAAATGGAGGGCGGACTAATTTTATTTTTCCAACAATGGAACAACTCTCAAAGCCTGATAAGCTGGACATTGACCCACAATCACCAGAAACCTCAGACTGCTTTGAACTCTGGCTACGCTGCTTTGAGGTCTTTTTGCAAAATTCTTTTGGAATCATGACCATGGAGGCAAACAAGCTGCACCTACTCTTCTCTTGGGTTGGACATTGAGTGATCCCGATGATCAGGGATACCTCAACGTACAGGGAGGCAATGGACATACTCAAGGACCAGTACAAGGGTACAGGGAGGAAGTCAACGAAGTATATGCCAGGTACATGCTGGCCACCCGCAGACAGTGACTGGTGATTTGAGTGAAGAGTTCCTCCAGGCCCTGCAGAGATTTGCACGAGTGTGCAACTTCCAGTCGGTGTTGACCACCCCAAAAAACTGAGGACATGATTCGGGATGCCTATGTCACAGGTGTCAAGTCGGATTACATGCACCAGAGGCTACTCGAGCATAGTAAGTTGGACCTCATGAAATCGTTGAGATCGCCTTCTGTAACATTGAACCTTATTCAGCACATAGTACAGTGTCTACATGGGGGCCGCCATCTTAGGATACGGGTTTACAGCCCAGCAGTCCGCTACCATGTCTGACGAGTGAGCCTACCACAGCCGCAGTCTTCAAGGTGCACCAAAATTGCTACTTTTATGGCCACCCAAAGCACCCCTGAAAACGCTGCCTGGTGGAAGTGCAGAAAGAAGGGACTAAGCAAAGTTATGTCGATCGCAGTCACCTTCCAGTCCCAGCACTGCCACTTGTGCAGCATGGGGGCCACCATCTTGGCTCCCATTATTTTCTGGAGATGACCACGTGGTGACATGGGACCGCCATATTGGATGCCATCAACTTTCAGTGATAACCATGCCACCACATGGATGCCGCCATTATGCTCCCAGACTACGAGTCAGCATGGACCAGGCCATGAACCAACACTGACCTCTTGATCGAAACAGCCTGCATCAAATCTCCTGGTCTATGGTGGACATAGCGATCAATGATCAGGTGACAAAATGCCTTTTCAATAGTGGAAGGACTGCGAGTTTTATCCACCTTGATACAGTGCACCTTTACTCCCTTAAAGTAAGGCCAGTAGGCTATAAAGTCACACTGGCCTCAAAGTCCCACTCAGCCAAGATCTGCAGCTACACTGCTGTAACACTGACTGTGTGGGGCATGACTTCCTCATCCCACAGCTCTGCACACCAGTACTGCTGTGGTTGGACTTTCAATGCCACCTCAAGAGTGTTACGATGCAATATGACAGTCCTCTTCTCCCTCTTCACAGTTGGCAACACACAGTTTGTTAGTCAGCCACCTGCTCCCCCTCCATTGCCCCTCCCACCCCTGCCCGGCCCAACCGACATGTGGTCTCTCTACTTTTTGTATCTATCCCCCTCCGCTGTTTGAGAACCTAACCCCCAACTGTAAACCAGTTGCTACAAAAAGTAGGCGATATAGTAAAGGGGACAGGGCGGTCATTAAAGCAGAGTGCAGGAACTCTTGAATGAGGGGATCATTGAGGCCAGTACCAGCCCCATGGAGAATTTAAGTAGTGGTGGTCAAGGATGGGGGTAAATGCAGAATGGTGATTAATTATAGCTAAATTGTTAACTGCTATATGCAGCTGGATGCGTTTACCCTCCCACGCATTGCGGAAATGGTCAATTAAATTGCCCAATATTGTGTGTTCTCCACGATTGATCTGAAATCTGCCTACCATCAGCTCCTCATCCGCCCAGAAGACCACCAGCACACCACCTTCGAGGCAGACAGACGCCTCTACCACTTCCTCATGATACCCTTTGGTGTTACCGATGGTGTCTCCGGCTTCCAGCGGGAGACGGAATGGATTGTGGACCAAAATGACCTGTGCGTTACCTTCACCTAGCTGAATGAGATAATCTGTGGCCACAACCTGCAAGATCTTGATGCCAATCTCCAGAACTTCTCACAACTGCCAAATGCCTCAATCTAACCTATCACAGGGATAAATGTATTTTCCGCCTGGCAATCCTTGGTTGTGTTGTGGAGAAGGGAGTCATTGGCCCCGACCCAGTGGGTCCTTGATTATGCAGACAAAGCCCTCCCTTTTATCATCCACATCCTTCCCCTGGGCTGTCTGGATAGCCTTCTGTCGCATAAAAGAGAAGGCCAAAATCTATACGGTGGATGAATCTGCCCCATTTCAGGTGGAGGGCGATACATCCGATTTTGCTCTGGCCGCCACCATTCAGCAGGTCGGCCCGTGGCCTTCTTCTCCCATACCCTCCAAGTCTCTGAAGTCCAACACTCCTCCACTGAGAAGGAGGCTCAGGCAATAGTTGGGGTAGTGCAGTACTGGAGGCATTACCTGGCCGGCAGACATTTTACCCTGCTCTTGGGCCATGGCATTCATGTTTAACAGCAAACAGAGGGGGAAGGTAAAGAATTATAACATTTTGAGGTGGAACTCTCCACCAATAACAATGATATTCTGTATGGGCTGGGTAAGCGCAACAATCCCCCAGACGCCCGTCCTGAGAGACATGTGCAAGTGCACAGATAGACTGCCTCAAAACCCTTCACAATGATCTCTGCCACCCGGTGTCACAAGATTTTTTCACTTCATCAAATTTTGTAATCTGCTGTACTCCATTAGGGATGTCAGAGACATATCTAGGGACTGTTGGGTCTGCATGATGTGCAAACTGCATTTCTAACAATCAGATAGGGCACACATGGTAAAAGCTACATGGTCTTATGAACACCTGAGTATGGACTTCAAGGGCACCCTTCCCTCCACTAACTGCAATGTGTATTTCCTCATGGTTATTGATGAGTATTCACGTTTCCCCTTTGCCATCCCCTGCCCGGACATGACCACCACCATAGTCATCAGGGCACTGCACAACTTGTTCACCTTGTTTGGGTATCTGTCATATGTCCACAGTGGCCAGGGATGGGGCGGCTTCTCATTCATGAGCGACAAGCTGTGCCAATACCTGCTGATCAGAGGTATCGCCACAAGCAGGACCACTAGCGAGAGAATGGCCAGGTGGAGAGAGAAAACACCACCATGTGGAAGTCATCCTCCTTGCCCTTGTCCAGGGTTTTGCCAGTCTCTCACTGGCAGGAAGTCCTTCCCAAAGCAGTCCATGCTATCAGGTTGCTGTCCCCATCTGGGACCTCGCGCGTGCGTGGGGGCACCGGAGGAGCATACCCACCAAACAGCATCCCACCTTCAAGGGACACACACTACATACCATCACTTCCTAACCCCACCCCCACCCCAATTACTCTGGTCGAGTCGCCATGCCCCCAGCAGGCCGACACAGCATTGGAGGTCCAGGACTCAACAATGGCCCCAGATGCAGCAGAGCAACTGGCTCTCTGCCGGTCACAATGGCCATTGGTCAGACTTAATCTGTAAAGCTTTGTGCCCCATGTCACCCCTCTGGACAAAATTTAAAACAAAACAAGGGGTGAATGTGGTGAACTGCTGTATTGGCAAGAATTTCTACATTACTTTTCTGTGACAAAATGTCCATGGGTGGGTTATTTGAGAAGGAACTGTTGAAGGTTGATTGGTGTTGTTACATACAAGGAGGCATAGATGAGGTTTTCAATGGGCTCTTCATTGGTGGATAATGTTGGGGAAAGCTGTCTTACCTCAGGAATTCCAAGGGAGTATTGATGAAAGCTTAGCACTGGGGGTTTAAGAGATCAGAATATCCAGGTAAAGGAATGAAAGAAACAATGGTGAAGGAAAATGTCTATGCTTGCTATCATGATACATTCACTGAATTCAGAACATCTCAAGAAACTGAATGATGGTTAAACTTGTCTTACAAACATAAAATGATCACATGGAATAAATAGCAATAATACGATGATGTGCACTGATGTGTGGGATTGGAAGTGTGTTTATAGGCTGACCACATCTCAGCAGTAATCTGGTGGCATGCATTACTTTTTGGCATCCAGAATTAAGGCAGCTTAACAGTTGCTCACACAGAGGCAATGACAGTTTGCATTTCCTCTGTTCCAAGCAGAAAGAGATACTCAAGCAATTGGAATGTTCAAGGATGAGTTCCATGAGCTTATATTAAGAGATAATATCTGTCAGAATGACCAACCAAGACCCAATGAAATGGAGGACCAAATAGCATGGGGGCTCTGTTAGCTTAGCAGTTAGGGTTCAAATCCCGCACTGTCTGTAAGGACTTTGTATGTTCTCCACGTGTCTGTGTGGGTTTCCTTTGGGTGTTTAGTTTCTTCCCACCGTTCAAAATTGTACTGAGGATTGGAGATCATTTGGGCTTAATTGGGTGGCAGGGACTCGTGGGCTGTAAGAGCCTATAACCATGTTGTACAGTATGTTTGTCTAAATCTCTTATCTTTCTACACTCCTGTGTCCCTAATTGTGATCCATTATTTTTTTTTAATATGGGTGTTTTGGTCAGGTTGTTCTTGGAATATTGTATGCAATGCTGTTAACCAATTACAAGAAGGGTGTGGAGGCTTTGGAAGGGGTATAGAAGAGATTTGCCAGGACGTTGCCTGGATTAGAGGGTATTGAGCTATAAGGAGAGGTTAATCAATTTGGTTTGTTTTCTCTCAAAGAATGAGGGATGACCTGATAGAAATTTATAAAATCATGAGAGATTTTGATAAGGTAGACAATAAGAAGGTTTTATTCCCAGGTCATGGATTTATGGTGTTGTATGGTGGGTGAGGGGAGGGTGAAGGGTTTAAAAGAGATGTGGGAGCAAGCTTTTTACACAGAAATAGGTACCTGGAACAGGTTGCCAGGGGTAGTGGTAGAAGCAGATAATGAATAGAAATGAGATCTAGCTGTGAAATATTGGATTCTCATCTATTGTCATCGTGATCCAGGAATGCATGATGAATTAATTGTGTACATTAAGCAAAATAAAAAAATCAATTATTCATGACTGAACTCATTTACTTGAATGAAGACAAAATGATAGAAGATCTCAGATTTCAGATTTATTGTCACATACAACCCTGAGATTCTTTTCCTGTGGGCGAGGCAGAAAAACTGTACATGTTAACAAATAAAGAACTGTAAACAGATAACAAATGTAAACAAACCTACTTTGCAATACAGAGACAATAGAAAAATTCAATGAAATGCACAAGTAAGAGTCCTTAAATAAGTCGCTGATTGAGTTTGCTGTTGAGGAGTCTGATGGTAGAGCGAGTCGTGTGGCAGCTATACCTCTTTCCTGATGGCAGCAGTAAGAACAGAGCATGTGCTGGGTGGTCCCTGTTGATGTTCTCGATTGTGGGGAGGCTTTTGCCTGTGATGTCCTGGGCTGTGTCCACTGCCTTTTGCAGGGCTTTATGCTCAGGGGTATTTGTGTCCCTTTACCAGACCATGATACAGTTGATCATCACATTTTCCACCGCATTTGCCAGGGTTTCTAATGTCATACCAAACCTCTGCAAACTCCTGAGCAAGTAGAAGAACTGACGTGCTTTCTTCGCAATGCCATTGGTGTTAGGTCCAGGTAAGATCCTCTGAGATAGTGACTCCCAAGAACTTAAATTTGCTCAACCTCTCTACCTTTGATTCCCCAATAGATTGTTAACTGGATTGTATACCTCTGGCTTTCCGTTCTTGAAGTCAACAATCAGCTCCTTCATTTTAGTGACATTGAGTGCAAGGTTGTTGTTGGTGCACCATTCAGCCATGTTTTCAATCTCCCTCCTGTGTGCTGATTCATCACCTTTCCTTATACAACCCATTAAATTTAAATTTAAATTTAGACATGCAGCATAATGACAAGTCATTTTGGCCCACTAGTCCGTGTCGCCCAATGACACCCAATGAACTACACTCCTGGTACATTTCGAAAGTTGGGAGGAAACCGGAGCCCCCGGGGAATGCCCAAGCAGACATGGGGAGAAGGTAAAAACTTCTTACAGAGAGCGTGGGATTCCAACCTCGGTCCCAATTACTGGCACGGTAAAGGCTTTGCGCTAACTATTATGCCAACCATGCTGCCCAACAGTGGTATCATCGACAAATTTGTAGATGGTATTATTGTCGTACAAGCCACACAGTCATAGGTATAAACTGAGTAGAGCAGGGGGCTAAGAACACAGCCTTGTGGTGCTCCAGTACTGATAGAGATTGTGGAGGAGATGTTTTTGCCAATCCTCACTGATTGTGATCTGGAGGTGAGGAAATTCATGATCCAATTACACTGTGGGGTGTTGAGTCCCAGGTGTTGTAGCTTGCTGATAGATTTTGAAAGGATGATAATGTTAAATGCTGAACTGTAGTTCTGATGAATGCATCTTTGCTGTCCAGGTGTCCAGGTGTTCCAGGGCTTTGTGTAGATGGCATCTGCCATAGACCTATTGCTACGATAGGCAAAGTGGAATGCATCCATGTCACTGCTCAGACAGGAGCTGATATTCTTCAACACTAGCCTTTCAAAACACTTAATCACTGTTGATGTAAGTCCTATTGGTAAATATTGTTAAGGCAGGTTACTGGACTCTTATTGGGCACCAATATGATTGATCCCTGTTTAAAACAGATAGGTACCACGCCCTGCTGGAGTGAGATATTGAAGATATTCGTGAATAGATTGGTAAACTGGTTACCACAGATTTTTAATACTTGGCCAGGTACTCCGTCCTGGCCAAATGCTTTCCTTGGATTCATTCTCCGGAAGACAGTACGCATATCATCCTTAGATACAGACAGGATATGATCATCAGGGGATGTGGGGATGTGGAGGGGTAGTCCTTTGCTGTTACTGCCATCATACTGGGCATAGAAAGCATTGAGTTCCTCTGGGAGTAAAGTTTTGCCATCTGCTACTTTACCAGATTCAATTTGGTTTTGTAGCAGGTAATGGCATTTAGGCCCTGCCACAACTGTCAGGTGTCCTTTGTTGTTTCCATTTTAATCTGGAATTTCCACTTCACCAGGGAGATAGCTTTTTGCAGGTGTACCTGATTCTTATATATTGATCTGGATCTCTGGACTTAAATGCCTGTAGTCTGGCTCTCAGTGAGTTCCGGATTTCATTGTCATCCCAGGCTTCCGCTTGGGGAAAATCCTGAATGATTTGCGGGCCCACAGCTGTTTTGATAAAGATTCTGATAGCCCTGGAGTAATCATTCAGATCCTCAGCTGAGTCCTTGAACACCGTCCAATTTGCTGACTTGAGGAAGTCCTATAACCTTTCTTCAGCTCCTGTGACCACCTTCGAGCTGTCCTGATCTCCGGAGCTCTCTTTTTAGGCTCGGTCTGTCTGTATGAAATGAAATTAGATTAAATAGCCAGTGGTTTCCCCTCTGGAAAATGTTGGCAGGCAGTCAGCAAGAAATTTGATATTAGGGATGGGAGGAGAGGGAAAATAATTCACTGTTTCATGGGTTTTTATTGTTGGTTCAAGCGAATGTAACTTCACCATTACAAACAAATACAAGGAATCAACCAATCATGTGATTTTGGTAGCTTGTGGCAGATTTCAAAATTTATTCTGTTACTCACAAAACACAGCAATGTAAATATTCCAAACAGTTTTCTAATATTGTTACATTACTACTGTTTAAGTGTAAGTTGATAATTTGATCATATGAGAAAAAATGTCTTGAGGGACTTCAAAAGAAGATATTTCATCAAATTGGAAGCAGTGCATTAAAATAACTTTGTTTCATGGACAGTTCCTTGGAGTTTACGTAATTAGTGACGTACCATGGATACTCAATTGTCAGGAAGGCGCACCAGTGACTGCACTCCCTGAGAAGACTGAAGCGAGCAAGGCTACCGGCCACCGGCCACCATTATGTCAACCTTCTTTAGGCGCTTTATCAAGAGCATCCTGGCCGGCTGCATTGCAGAGTGGAACGGTTGCTGCAGCCAAGTGGATCGGAGGTCAATCTACAGGACCATAGGAGTGGCAGAGAGGATCACGAGAATCTCCCTCCACCACCCCCCCCACCCAACCATCAACGTGGTCTGCCAGGATAGTTGTCAGAAGAGGGTGCGCAAAATCATAGAGGAGCCCTTCCACTCTGCACACAGCATCTTTCAGCTGCTTCCATCGGGGAAGAGACACAGGAGTATCATTAGGCTGAAGAGCAGCTTCCTCCAACTGGCCATCTGAGCCTCTCATTTGTACCAAAGAAAATTATTTTTATAGATAAAATACTTTTCCTGCATATGTGTTTCTTGTCTGTATGTGTGTTATGTTTGGTTGTGTGTCTGCATGTTTTACACCGAGACCAGAGAATGCTCTTTTGTCAAGTTGTACAATAATCTTGACTTGATAAAATATTCCATGATATTGTTCAGTGGATAAATGCCACATTAGATGCATTATGACACATTTCATTCAAGATAGGACAAATGAATATTGGGATTTTTTACTCACAAACGTGGAACGAGTATCCCTCTTGATGTTTAGAACTTCGATGGAACTTTTTTCTCCCCAAGAGATCTCTTCCAACAAAGAGGATACTTAATGCAAGTTTGGTAATTGATATTATACAAAGCCAATCTCCATCTTTGATTCTTCTGAAGATTGTATTGGAACCAGTTCTCATTTCTATTAGATGCAACACTACCTGTGGACGTTAGACTCTCAATCCTGATTTATAAACCATGAGACTCAGGTGATTGATTTGCAGAGCAGACAAAGGATTGTTGGAGGAACTCAACAGATCAGAAAGCATCCATGGATAGAAATGGTCAGTCAATGTTTTGAGTTGGAACTCTTGGTTAAACCCCTTGAACCTTGGTAAGGGGCTCTGACTCCGAACATTAACTGATCATTTCCACCCATGGATGATGTCTGGCCTGTTGAATTCCTCCAGTAATTTGTAATCTGCTCAAGATTACAGCATCTGCAGTTTTTCTTTGTTTCTCTAATTACTTGCAGATGTCAGTTCAAATCTTACCATGTCAGTTGGGAAATTTAAATTCACTTCATTAAATAGATCTTCAATAACATGTTAGTTCTATTCTGCTGTCTCAGTAACTACTAACTAAAAAATAATGCATGGAACACTATTGATTTTAACACAAGGAAATATAGCACTGTTATCTTTCAACTTTGAATCAATAGATATGTGCTCAATTCTGAAATAGATACAACAGGTCAAGCAAAAGAAAAATCAAAAATCAAAATAAATCTTTATTTGGCACAAACCTCAGCACTTTCACAACAAGGACACACCAAATTCTTATAATATAGAGGATAGAAATCTACAGCAAAGTACAGGCCCTTCAGCCCACAATGTTGTGCTGACCTAGTGCCTAGAAATTCCCCAAATTTTCTCAGTTCCATGTACCTAAATAATAATCTCTCAAAAGATCCTACTGTACCTGTCCCCACCACAGTTGCTGGTAGCACATTCCATGCACACACCACGCTCTGTGTGAAAACCTTACCTCTTACACCCAAGCACCTTAAAAATATGCACCCTCGTGATAGCCACTTCAGCCCTAGGAAAAAGTCTCTGACCATCCACACAATCAATGCCTCTCATCATCTTTCACATTTCTATCAGATCCTCTACCTTATCCTCCATTCTCCTCGGAGAAAAGACCAAGTTCATACAACCTCTCTGCATAAGGCATTCTTGCAAATCTCTTCTGAATCCTCTCTATAGGATCCACATCCTTTCTGTAGTGAAGTGACTAGAACTGAACACAATCTTCCAAGTGGGGGCTAATTAAAGGCTTATATAGCTGCAACATTATCTCATGGCTTTTTAACTCGATCCCACAGTTAATGAAGGTGTCAACACCATATGCGTTCTTCACAACATTATTAACCTGTGCAGCAGCGTTGAGTTTCCTATGGATGTGTACTCCATGATCTCTCAGTTCATCACACACACACACACACACACACACACACACACACACACACACACACACACACACACACACACACACACACACACACACACACACACACACACACACATAATTAGATATTACAGATAGATAGGGCTTATTAAATATATGTAAGAAAAGCAATGTAATGGTGGTCATTGGGGAACTTCAATACACAGGTAGACTGGGAAAATCAGGTTGGTGCTGGATCCCAAGAAAAGGAATTTGTGGAATGTCTCCAAGATGCTTTTTAGAGCAGCTTGTGATTGAACCCACCAGGGAAAACGCAATTTTAGATTTGGTGCTGTGCTATGAACTGGACTTGATGAGGTTTAAGATAAAGCAAGCAGTTTGAGAGGGAGATGCTAAAGTCAGATACAGCTAAGTAAAGGTAACTATGATGGTATGAGAGAGGAGCTTGCCAAAACTGAAAGGGCACCCTATCAGGGTAGATCGTGAAGCAGCAATGGCAGGAGTTTCTGGGAGTAGATTGGAAGGCAAAGAATGGATTCATCCCAAAGAATTATCCTAAAGGGAAAGATGAGGCAACTGTGGCTGAGTAGGGAAGTTAAAAGCAAAAGAGAAGGCATAGAGCTTTGAAAAAATTAGTGGGAAGCCAGAGGATTGGGTAGCTTTTACAGAAGACAACTAAAAAAGCAATAAGAAGAAAAGATGAAATGTGAAGGTGAGATTATCAGTACGATAAAGAGAACACCAAGGTTTTCTCAGATATCTAAAAATTGAAAGAGAAGCAGGGGTGGACATTGTACCACTGGAAAATGATGCTGGAGAAGTGGGAATGAAGAAGAAAGAAATATCACTTGAACTGCATCTGTGGAAGATACCAGTGACGTGTCGGAAATTCAAGAGAGTCAGGGGGCAGAAGTGAGCATAGTAGCTATCAATAAGGGAAATATTGATAGCTACTTTGGTAGAAGGAATAAATGTGTAAACAATTTTCCGAAAGGAGTGAAAATTCAGAAAGTGGAAGTCCAAAGGAACTTGGGAGTCCGAGTGCAGGATTCCCTGAAATTTAACTTGCAGGTTGAATCAGATGTAAGGAAGGCCAATGCAATTTTAGCATTCATTTCAAGAGGATTAGAATATAAAAGGAAGGATGTAATGCTGAGATTTTATCATGTGTTGGTCAGACCACACTTGGAGTATTGCAAGCAGTTTTCGGCCCCATATGTAAGGAAGGATGTACTGGTATTGGAGAGGGTTTAGAGAGAGGTTTACAAGAATGATCTTTGGGGTGAGAGGGTTAATGTATGAGGAGTTTTTGATGGCTCTGGCTTGTACTCGCTGGAGTTTAGAAAGATCAGAGGCTGAATTTATTGTCATGAACAAGTCATGAAATTTGGTGTTTTGCAGCAACGTCATAATGTAAACATTCATATTATAATCATCTTACAACATTACAATAAATTAAAAAAAAAACGACAGTAGTATACGAAAAGTATGCCTGTTGCAGAGTCTTCTGAGTTTTGTTCATGCTTGCCACTACCTCAGCGCACCACGGAGAGGACTTCAGAAATCAAGGAATGCACAGTGAAAATCTGAACTGATATCACAGTTTTACATCATTACCTGATAACTAAATGTTTCATCTCGGGGCTTACAGGGTTAGAGAGAAACTCTGTGGTTATAGGGAAAACATAGAAATGTTGGAGGTACTCTGCAGATCTCAAAGCATCTATGGGAGGTAAAGATATTTAACCAACGTTTTAGGCCTGAGGCCTTTGCCAAGATATGAGCAACAAGCCGGCAGGCACCTGAATAAAAAGGCTGGGGTAGGTGAACAGGAAAACATGCAAAAGGAGATAATTGACTTGGATAGGAGGACAGGAGAGGAAAGGTGAGGATTAATCAGGGGAGGGGGTTAGCTCTGTGAATGAGGAGCTTGAGGATGGGAGAAAGAAGGAAAGGGAAAGAAAGACAGATAGGGGAAGGGGGGAGATAGAGGGGAGGGGAGACTAATGGAAACTGGAGAAGTCAGTGTTAATTCCATCTAATTAGAGCAGGGGTATCAAACTCAAATTCACGGAGGGCCAAAATTAAAAACTTGGACTAAGTCGAGGGCCGAACTAAATATTTATTGAAAATTTTCAACAACATCTGCATGTTTTCTCTTCTTTCAACATATGTAATGTTAAACTTTAGGATATAACTTTAGGAGGATAATGTTACAGGTCAGGAGTAGGTAGCTCAAGTTCACCCTTTGCTTGACCTGAGGGAAACCTATTTGGTCCCTGTGGAGATGTAGTCAGCATTCACAGGCTGTGTCCATTTTGGCCTGCATCAGGACTCCGCATTTCCTGCTCACTCCTCAGGCTCTAGGCGTCTATTCACCCTCGACCCACCATCTCTCTACCTGACCAGTCCTTTACCCAACCTCTACTCACCCCTCACTCCACTCGCTCTGCCTCTACCCACCCCATCCTATACACGCCCCTCTACTGCCTCTCCCCTCAACCTGTTCCTCCCTCTACCCGTCTCTCACCCTCTAATCACCCCTCCCCTACTCGCCCTGCCCCTCCCCTTTTACCTCTTCCCTATCCACCCCTCCTTCTACTCATCCCTCCCTCTAACTGCCCCTCGGACCACCATAACTTCCACTGCCCATTACTCCTCACCTACACCCTCTGCCCACCCCTGCTTACCCACCCACCCAGGCCCAGCGCGCTGCCGATCAGCCTTTGTGGACAGCCACCATCTCTCTCTTCATGTGCAGGGCCGAACCAGCCGTTCCTGGGGACCGCGCGGGTGCAAGCGCTGAAAGCCGTGGCGACCGGGAGAAGTGCGCTCGCGCTGTGGAAGAGCCGTCTGGTGCCAGTCACGCGGGGCTCGCGCTGCCCGGGGGCCGTGCGCAGCCTGCCATGCCCGTCGCGCCGACAGGAAATCACAGGCGCTCGCCAATCCGCCGCACCGCTCGACAGGTGGGAGAAGTAACTGGTTGTGTGGGGAGCCTTCCAACTGGCTTGCCGGCTGATGACATCGACAGACTTCTCGTGTTACAATTTCTCGTGTTACAATGGGGAAGGATGTGCAATGAAGGGGGAGGATGGTGGGGGTGACATTACCAAAAAACAGCATCGGCTCTCGCTGCAGGGCGGGCCACCTCTAATACATTTTTGAAATGATCTTGCGGGCCAAATATAATTATATCGCGGGCCAAACTTGGCCCGCGGGCCATAGTTTGACATGTGTGAATTAGAGGATGCCCAGATGGAATATGAGATGTTGTTCTCCTAATTTGTGAGTGGTCTCAGTCTGAGAGTGCTTGAGACCATGGACAGATATGTTGGCATCAAAGTGGGACGGAATTGAAATGGATTGCGACTGGGACATGCCTGCTATTGCTTATACAGTATATCTTTGCCTTCATGGATGCTGCAAGACCTGCTGAGTTCTTCTAGAATTTCTGTGTTTTTACTCGGGTTAAATAGAGGTTATTTTAATCTAGTGCTGCAACATTTCATCCAATGCCCATACTCTAGGACAGTTTGGAATATTATGGCGAATAGCACAATGGTTTTTGCCAATTTTGTTATAATTTAGAACCATAATTCACAATATTCTTATTAATGTCATTTGAAGGAACTAATGAGACAGAAACAAAAATATTAGAGTTCAAAATGTGACCCCGAGCAACGAAGAGGTGAACAGATCAGAAAATAGACTTTCATCTTTATTTGTATTTTACCTCTGTTAATCTATTTTATCTCCTTGTTGCCTTTTATCTGAGTCCAAACGGAAAATCCATATTTTCAATTCCATCAGGTCATAGCTACAGAGACATTCTGAGCAAAATGTGAAGAAATAATTTATTTGAGAAACAAAACTTTTATGTACATCACTGCAATATATTAAAGTCCATTCATGGCAGATTTGTTTGACTGATTGCCAATAATGTTACCTTTTTAAAAGATGAAAGTCAGTTGTTTGTTAAATAACAAAACACAATGCGTCACTGGCCAAATTCTAAGGAGACTGTCAACATTACGGTCAGAAGAAAGGCATCAAATCCAAAATGTTTTTTTTAAACTTCCTCTAAACATAATATAGACTTCATAAAATTGTTATCTTTTATTGACACTTAGCTTTGTTTTGTTTGAAAAAGATAGTTATTTTAGCAATATCACAGCTTTGATGAAGAAGACACTGCATATGTGGTGCTATTACAGTGCCAGCAACGCAGGTTCGAATCTGGCGCTGTCTGTAACCAGTTTGTACGTTCTCCCTGTGTCTGCGTGGGTTTCCAGCAGGTGCTCTGTTTTTTTCCCCATCCTTCAAAAATGTATAGGGGCACGGGCTCATGGGCCAGAAAGATATATTACTATGCTATATGTCTTAAATATGTCTTTTATGGTGTTATCCTGGCAGGAATGAATGAAATTTCCTAGCTCTGTTTTTTTCATCTGATTGTACCACAGATCTATATTTTCATAATGTGAACACACTCAATGAAAGAAGGTGCCATATTCCCTTTACTGGGGAAGATAATTTTGCTAACATGAAAAATACTGACATAAGTACATACAACCAAAGTGCTGCACCTTGAAATTCTGCTGGCTCATAGTTACAGAATTCAATCCTAATTTCTGGTGCTACTTGTGTGGAGTTTGCAGGTCCCCTATGTGACAATTTTGGTTTCTTCCAGGATTTTTGCTCTCCTCTAAAATCCTATAGATGTGTGGGTTGTAAGATCTCTTGGACACAGTAAATTGGCGTGGCATGTGAATGAGCAATAGAATCTGGGGGAAATAAATGAGTAAGTGGGTTTAGTAAAGTGATATTAATGCAAATAGGTGGTTGATGGTTGCCATGGAGCCAATTGGTCTAATAACCTGCTTCTGTGCTTAATGAGTATTTGAATCTCTGAGGCAGACTGCCAGAGCACTGGAATTCTAGCTCATATGGTAAGTGAGATAAAAATGCTGCCTGAACTATAAACAGTATTGCAAACACACTAATTATAGAACTGGGTTTGGTTGCTTGTGCTAAACATGTATAGTCCTGGGCTTCTGAAATCTGCTAAATTCCAGAGTACAACCCTTAGCCACTACTCTGAGAGTTTATTCATTATGGGGATAAATTTCTGTGCAAATATTTTTTTAAGCAAATTCCAAAACAAATCGTTCCAATGATGCATTTTCAAGCTCATTTATAAAAGTGTTTGAAAATTTCATTAGGTATAACTGCTCTTACTCCTGAGAACTTATCCATGAATATTTGAAGTATACAATTATGCTTATATAGAAAGAATAGACAAATAATCTGTATCAGTTATAGTCTCCAAGTTAACATTGACAGAAAAAAAACCCCATGGGTTATGAAATGTTTTCCAGTGTTAAAAACAGCCTCAAGGCAGCACGTGTAATTTATTGGAAACTATGTCACAGATATTTATAACCAAGGAACATGCAGGTAAAGAGCCAGACTTGTCAACTTGTGAAACTGTTATTTGTTCTGTGAGGTTTGTGATTTGTTTCCATGTTGATCCAGGTGGCCTACCACAAATTTAAGTGAAAAAATAATGTGAAAGTCTTTATTTCATGATCTGAAACACATTCTCAAGGATCCACTATATATTCTTGGGATCATCTTTTTCATCCTCCGATATAAATAGTTTGAAGCTCATGTAGTCAAACATTGGGCAATGTTATTGTGAAATGTAGAGCTTAAATGAAAGAAAAATGTATTTTGACAAGTCATGAAATTGTATAATTTCTTTTCTGTGAGCCCAAAAGAGATTATGTGGTCAGCTTTAGTTAATGGAAACTCTTAGAGATGTTGTTCAATAACAGGAGGTTTAAATCAAAACAGCACATAGCAATTAGCTCAACCCTGTTACAGCACCAGCGACCGGGGTTCGAATCTGGCACTGTATGTCAGGAGTTTGTACATTCTCCTTGTGTAAGTGTGGGTTTCCTTCGGGTGCTCAAGTTTCCTCCCACCATTCAAAATGTACTGGGGTTGTATGTCATTTAGGTGTAATTGGCTCATGGCCGGAAGGGCCTGCTATTGGGCTGTATGTCTGAATTAAAAATGCTCGATTATCTTAAAATTAGAGGTATATAATTAGTTTAACAAGCAAGTCTACAGATGATGGAGTGAAATGCAATACTCAAAACTGCTGGAGAAATTCAAGCAGCATCCACAGGAAGCAAAGGCTAACCAACGAAAGGTTAATATGTTCTCCACATAAGTGCTTCCTTTCATCATTTTCACCAGATTGTCATTTTATTGCTTTGCCCCGGGTATTCAGGATCTGAAGAAATGTTTTTTTTTCCCCGATATGTATATACAAGGCGAATTAGATTATTGGGAAAGGTGATGCCCAAACCCAAAAGAGATACAGGAATAAAACATAAATTACATTGTTTTATCATAGAACATAGAACAGTACAGAACATTGGCACAATGTTGTGTTGACATATAAGTCTTCTTCATCAAAGCCTTTTTTCTTTTTTTTTCTTTGGCTTGGCTTCGCGGACGAAGATTTATGGAGGGGGTAAAAAGTCCACGTCAGCTGCAGGCTCGTTTGTGGCTGACAAGTCCGATGCGGGACAGGCAGACACGGTTGCAGCGGTTGCAGGGGAAAATTGGTGGGTTGGGGTTGGGTGTTGGGTTTTTCCTCCTTTGCCTTTTGTCAGTGAGGTGGGCTCTGCGGTCTTCTTCAAAGGAGGTTGCTGCCCGCCGAACTGTGAGGCGCCAAGATGCACGGTTTGAGGCGTTATCAGCCCACTGGCGGTGGTCAATGTGGCAGGCACCAAGAGATTTCTTTAGGCAGTCCTTGTACCTTTTCTTTGGTGCACCTCTGTCACGGTGGCCAGTGGAGAGCTCGCCATATAACACGATCTTGGGAAGGCGATGGTCCTCCATTCTGGAGACGTGACCCATCCAGCGCAGCTGGATCTTCAGCAGCGTGGACTCGATGCTGTCGACCTCTGCCATCTCGAGTACTTCGACGTTAGGGATGTAAGCGCTCCAATGGATGTTGAGGATGGAGCGGAGACAACGCTGGTGGAAGCGTTCTAGGAGCCGTAGGTGGTGCCGAAAGCCTACTTCAAATCAATCTAACTTCCCTCCCTCATAACCCTACATTTTTCTTAGATCCCATAGGAGCCTTAATTATTCCTATTATTCCAACTGGCCTCTGATATCATCTCTGGCAATCCATTCCAGGTACCCTACACTCTCTGTGTTTTAAAAAAACGTTCCTCTGTCATCTCCCCTAAACTTTTCTTTATTCGCTTTAAACAGATATCCTCTGGTATTGGATATTGTCGCACTGCAAAAAAGTTGGGGCCTCTCATTATCTTATCCATATCTATTAAGTCGACTTCTATCCTCTGTTGCTCCAAAGAGAAAAGCCATAGCTTGCTCAACCTTTCCTATGAATACATGTCTCCAAACCAGGCAGCATCCTGGAAAATGTCTTCTGCACCTTCTCCAAAGCTTCAACATTCTTACTATAATGAGGCAATCAGAACTGAACACAAAACTCTGAGCATGGTCTGACCAGAGATTTATAGAGCTGTATCATTGCTTCATGGTTCTTGAACTGAATACCCTGATTAATGAAGGACAGCACATTGTACACTTTCTTAATCACCCTCTTCACTTGCATAGCAATCTTGAAGGATCTATGGACCTCAGAATCCCTCTCTTCCTCTGAATGGTTAAGAACCCTGCCACTAACCTTGCACTCCACCTTCAAATTTGATCATCCAAAGTCCATCACTTCACACTTTGTGAGCAGTCCTACCCTTACTCTGGTTATCCTTCTGTTCTTCACATACTTGTACACTGTCTTGGGGTTTTCCTGGTTTGTCCTGGTTGCCAAAGGCTTCTTATGTCCCCTTTTGGCTCCACTAAGTCTCTTCTTCATTCCTTTTTGGCGATCTTATCATTTTCATGATTCCTGTCTGAATTTTGCTTCCTGAATGTTGTGTATGCTTCATTCTTCCTTTTTATAAACTGTTCCACCTCTCTTGTCAATTATTGTTCCTTTACCCTACCATCTTTACCTGTCTCAATTGGACAAACCAATCTAGAACCCCATGCAAGTGGTTCCTAAGTATTGTCCCTATTTTGCTCTGCATTTCCCAGAGAACATCTGTTTTCAATGTACTCTCTTGATCTAATCATGACCCCTTCACCTGGACAATAGTAGTCACAGAGCTACCATCATCTTTTGTGTGGTTATATTAATTCCTAAATAGCTAAAATTTGGCTAACACAGATACCATGGTTATTGGAAATTCTATACAAAGCAGAAACCAACAGATATACTCAGAAAACCAGGCAGCATTTGTGATGAAAGGCAACAAGTTCATCCTTTATCATAATTTGCAAGATAATAATGCTGAATAGTTACAACAATAGAATAGCTTTATGCTCTCCATTATTGAATACAGCTTGTAGTGAGTTGAATTTATCCTCATACACTGGTAGAATTCAAACTCATACCTCACATTAATGGCTCAGGCCTGTGTATGATAATCCATTAATTTAATCTCTATGCATTTATATCCAAATTGTCAACTTGTGGGATTCTGCTGACTCTAAACTCTTTAAGAGAGGCAAAGTTCGAAGTTCAGATTTGTTGTCAGAGTATAGACATAGCATCACATGTAATCCTGAGATTCTTTTTCCTGTGGGCCAAGCTGAATTTCCACTTATTGGCAGTGGAAAACAGCTATACTCAAGAAAAGTTATGTTCAAAAAGAGAGACATGCAAACAAGAATGAAGTTCAAACAAATTATGCAATAAAGAAAATAAATATTCAATAATAAATAATGAGCAAAGTAAGAATCTATAAATGAGTCTCTGACTGAGTTTGTTGTTTAGAAAGGGTAGAAACTGTTCCTGAACCTGGTGGAAAAAGACTTAGGGCACATATACCTCTTTCTTGATGCCAGCACTTATCTTGGGCATATAAGAAACAGAAAAACAATACAAATAATAGAGCAAACCAAGTTTTTATCTTGTAATCTATTCTTGGGAATTGGTTTGGTCATCTTAATATGTAGTTATAAAGTATTGTTTATTTTAATAATGTAATAAGTTACATAAGAGGTCCAATTGCTTTATAATTCAGGGAAAAATCTCTATTTACATGCAAACTCCTTACAGACAGCACAGATTTTGAACTCTTGTCCAATGGCAGCAACTGTGCTCGGTTTTGAATCCCCCACTGTCTGGGAGGAGTTTGTACTTTCTACCCCTGTCTTTGTGGGTTTCCTCCAGGTGCTCTGGTTTCCTCCCACCATTCAAAATGTACCGGGGCTTGTAGGTCATCTTGGGTGTAACCGAGTGACACGGGCTCCTGGGCTGAAAGGGCCAGTTACCATGCTGTATGTCTAATTAAAAAAAAAATGTATTCAATAATAATGTGAATAAGTTACTGGACTCTAATTGAGCAGCATGGTAATAAAGCAGTCAAATGTCACCAGAGCAGCTGGAGAATTTAAATTAAATTAATTAAGGAAATTTGGCATTTAAAAAGTTAACATCAATAATGAACACAATGGCACTACTGGCATGTTGTTTAAAACCATCTGTTTCACTAATAATGTTTCAGGAATCTGCCACCCTTTCCCCTCAGTCTGATTCAAGTAGGCGGCAAGCCAATTCACAACAAGGGGCACTCAGGAATAGATGACAAATGCTGACCTTTTGAGATATGGCCATGGTGAACTAATTTTAAAAAGTCCTATTGCTAAGATTATTTAAAAGCCCCTCTTGTTTATAATTTTAGTGTTGCTTTGATGAATGAGTGAGCAGGAGGGGAAGAATTGTATGGATAGAATGAGGGATTAATTCTAAAGTTTCATCAGTTACATGTGATTGTCACAATGATAAACCTTTGAAGATGCTTTGGATTTAGTTGGCTTTTATTTATCTGGCTGCTCAATTAACCAACAAGGTACAGTAAGACTCCTGTTATCCAGAATTCAAGCAACCAGCACCCTCAAGCAACCAACGAAAAAAAAAAGAGGAAAATAAATAAATTAAAATATAAATAAATACACATTTATTTTATGGGGATTATGGTTGTCATCTATGACTCATTATCTTACTTTATAATTTCACTGCAATGTAATTAAATTGTCTGACTTGTATCTTTTGCATGCTCCTTATATTATTTTTTTTTAACCTTCATTTTTCTTTTAATACCAGTCCATGTAGCATCTGGGAACGTGGTTAGGTAAGAGGTTTGAGTTTTTATCCTCTATTATTTTATTCTTTCCTCTTTTTATATATATTATGAGTTTTTTTTCTAAAAAAAGTATAAACAATTTAGAATATGAATTATGGATATGATTTACAATTTATGTATATTAGTGATATACAAAATATCTTATTTAGTTCATGTAAATGTCCATACTCTTATTGAATTGGACCCATGTTGCTTGTATAAAATCTTTATTAAAATCAATAAAAATATTTTAAAAAGAAGAAATACAAATTTAAATAAAAGTTTAAAACTGTAGTAACAGTTCTCTGAAGTGACAAATTTTTGGTAAAGATGGGAGCAAATATTCAGCCAGTACTGTGACTTAGTCGTGCTTTACTCGTAGCTGCTGCTTGAATAAAGTTTGAATAAAGTTGTGTTTGAATAAAATAGCGTCGCCCAGGGTGAAGAGCTGGTTGATGCTGCTCACCACTGGGGTGACTTTCTTAAAGTGTCTCCTTATCCCTGCTTGGTAAGACTCTTTATCTTTATTAATATATTATTAAGTATATTAGTAAAGTTTTATCTATAAACTTGGGGGAGGGTTAATTTTCTATAGCATTTTTGTTCATCTTTCAGGTGGCTCCGTGGAGAGCAAGGAGCCTGCAGATGCAGCAACGGGTTAAATGTTTTCAACAAATGTGACTGAAAATAAAGTAAAATGCTTTTAGGCTTATATAGACATGCAAGTGAAGTTTGTTCAGTGTTAAAGTACAGTATAGTTTTAATTGTCTTTTTAACTATTTATTCTCAATGTAGGTTTATTAGTTAGGTATTGTAAAGTGAGAATCATCAACTTGAAAATTTGAGTGGAACATGATAAGCTGCAGACATAGGTGTAGTTCACACACCGAAATGCTGGAGGAACTCAGCTGGTCTTTTCAGCATCAATAAGAGACAAAGATATATTGCTGATGAGCCCTTCTTCAAGGGAAAATCAGAAAATGCAGAAGTAGGATATATCAGAAAGTCTCAGAATTCAAACAACCAACAAAACGTGTTAAATGGATATAATAGGGACTAGGTAGAATTCATCAGGTCTGTGTGAAAGTAGACAGGGAATGGAGAGACGGTGGGGGAAGAATGGGGTGGGGGGGTGCTTTTAATGAAAGCCAGAGAAGTTGATATAATGCAATCCAGTTGGAAGGTGACCAGTCAGAAGATGAGGTGTTGTTCCTCTCTTTTATGGATGGTCTCAGTCTGGCAGTACATGACACCATCAACAGACATGTCAAGAAGGGAATGGGATGGGGAATTGAAATGGGTGGCCACTGAGAGGTCCACACTATTGCGGCAGACAGAGCTGAGGTGCTCAGCAAAACAATTTCCCAGCCTGCGCCCAGTATCTCCGATCTAGAGGAGACCACAACCAGAAAACTTGCTTATCTGGCATCTACATGCAACATTGGGAAGTGGCCAGAAGTTGAGGACCCAAGTTTAATCCCTTTGACCTGGTAGCAACTGACAGGTGAGGAGGAAGTTAAAATAACAGGTGCTGATTGGATGCTTGCCTCATGCTTTCAGTCCTGCTCAATCCCACTATTTTCTTGTCGATTTGAACAGGCAAGCAAGAATACTCAAGATTATTTTATTATTATGTAATAAAATAGAAATATAATATTACATGGAAATTCCTTTCGTCTGCCATAGGCAGATAAAAAGTAATCATTATTATTCCTTGGCACCCCTTGCAAATAAGAGAAAGAGAACAAAAGGTGTCTCTTCAGAGTCCCTGAGTGTCAGTGGGTTCATCTCCAGTGCTATCGCAGCTTCTGCAGTCACCTAGACTATTGTTCTATCCATTGGCTACCCAAACTCCAGATTAAACCTCTGAATATGATCAGGCTTTCAGTGCTCAAGGACCTTCAGGAGCCCTTCTTGCCCTCAGCATTCTCTTGAATCCCGATTCCGATACCTAGTTTCAAGAGCCAATCTCTAGCAGTCCACAGCTTGTGCAACTCCTTCGACTGGTTGCCAGCAGCCCATAGCCCGTGTGGACCCTTAATGGATGCAAGCAGGTGAGTTCCATTAGATCCAACTGGAGAGGGTGAGGAGGAGATTCATTGGCATGTTCTTTGGGATGGAATGTTTTAGTTATGAGGAATGATTGTATAAGCTAGCTTTGTTTTCTTTGGATCAGATGATGCTTTGGCACGGGAAAGGAATCCTGAAAGAGGAGAACACTATTCCAAGAGGCATGGATAGGTGAGACAATCAAGCTGTTTTTCCCTTGGTCAAAATCTGGAGGTCACAAGCTTGTGATAAGGGGTAAGAGGTTAGAACATAAAACACTACAGCACCATACAGGCCCTTTGGCCCTCGATGTTGTGCTGACCCATATATTCCTTAAAAAAGTACTGAACTCTCCCTATCCCATAACCCTCTATTTTTCTTCCATTTATGTCCCTATGTAAGAGTCTCTTAATTACCCCTATTATTTCAACCTCCACCACCATCCCTGGCAAGGCATTCCAGGCACCCACAACTCTATGTAAAAAAAAACACCCTTGATGTCTCCCCTAGGGGTGATTGGAATCTGAAAAGCTCTGCTTGAGTTAGTGGTGACAGCAAGTAATCTCACAGTACTTAAATTGCCCACGCATAGAAGGGTGTGGACCATGTGCTGGTAAATGGGGTTAGTGTGGATGGTCAGCATAACCATGGTGGTTGGTTAAAGGGCATGTTTCTGTGCTGTATAGCTGTGGTGATATGTAATTACACCATTAGGTCACCAGGGGTCATCCCGGTGACCTTGTATATAAAGCAATCTAGAGCTACAGTCTAGCCTTTCAGGTTCGTCTTGCAGAGAGACAAGACCTCTTAGTGTACATATTAGTTTATTAAAGCTGTCTTATACTCGCACTGCTGGTGTGGTTATTGTCAGTACAATAGCAATGGCTCCAAGGACAATTATACAGGTCTAATAGGGGTTGTAGGGAAGATAGTGATGGGGCAGTGAGAACAGTTTCCCATCAGGCTTGCTTAAGAAATCACAGAGGAGGAGGAGGAGGAGGAGCAGAGTTGCCCCCCTGGACTTTATTGCAAAGCCTTGGGCTTCACTTAAGTCAAACCTGAGACCCCTCCTCCATCCATTCAATTCCTTCTTTTTCAACAATATTATTGATTTTTGGCCTCTTCTTCTTTATCCAATCCCAGTCGAACTTCTCAACCCTTACCCTCCCATAATGACCACTCTCCATCCCCAATTATTGGACGAAGACCCACACCAATTTCCAGTCAGTTGCAGCTTCTTGCCTCTATTTGTGCTCCTGGCAGACTGTCAGATGAGAGAGAGCATTTTGTTAATAATGCACACTGGAAATTTACCATTAGATTTGCTTAAAGTTGCACTTAGTCAAAAATGATGGAGCATTCTTTAGCTGATACACAACTTGTGTCAATATTGCTCAAGGAAATGTTCTCAGAAAGTTGAGAACATCCAGAAATACATTTTGAATCATCCCAAGAAGTGATCAAGACTTTAAGATATATTTGCACAAATTCAAGACAAACATTGCATACATATTCAAATTTCATCTGGAGATACCCTCAGTCCAATTTTGATATAAAGCAACGTTGAAACATAGTACAATTAAGATTCCCACTGAGATACTTTAATAAGTTTAAATTACAGAGAAATGGATCAGAGGTCAAACCACAGGACCATAAGAGTGGCAAAGAGTCTCCCTCTCCTCCATTCTACTGGGATCATTATCTGAGTGGGAGGGCAAAATTGTTGAGGACCCCCTTCCACCCTGCATAGAGCATCTTTCAGCTGTTCCTATCAGGAAAGAGATACAGGAGTATCAGAGTAAAAAGACAATGTAGGAGAAATTCCTGAGTTCCTCCAGCATTGTGTTTTTACTTCAATCACAGTGACTGTGGATTTTCGTGTTTTATTGCAAGGGTATCATAGCCAGTAACTCCAGGCTGAGAAACAGCTTCTTTGCACGGGCAGTGTGAATGCTGAATGACAAAGGAACTGCTCTCACTAACCATCCGAAACTCTCATAGTTATGAAACAATATTTATTTATTTGTATATATGAAAAATTATCCTGTGTATGTATTGTTTGTATGTGTGTTATATATGGTTGTTCATCTGCATGTTTTGCTCCGAGGACCGAAGAATGCTATTTTGCCAAGTTGTACTTGTGCAATCAGGTGATAATAAACTTGACTTCATGCAGACTTGATGGTGAGCATAGCAGACACTGTTACAGAGCCAGTGATCAGGACTGGGATTTGAATCCCGTGCTGTCTGTAAGGAGTTTGTACATTCTCCCCACGTCTGTGTGGGTTTTCCCTGGGGGGTCCAATTTCTTCCCACCCTTAAAAAGTCTATGGGGGGTTTGTAGTTTAATTAGGTGTATTTGAGTGGCATAGGCTTGCAAACCGAAAGGGCCTGTTACCGTGCAGTATGTCTAAATTAAAATTAAATTAACTTGGCTATATCCCTGCATACCCCTCCCATCATGTACCTGTTCATTTTTTTTTCTCAAATGCCATAATTGAGCCTGCATTTACCAATTCAGCTGGCATCTCGCTCTACAGCCCCACCACTCTCTGCATGAAGAAATATCCCCTAACGATCCTTTCAAACATTTTCCTTTTCACCCTTCACCTATACCCTCTAGTTTTTATCTCTCCAAATTTTATTTTTTTCACCAGCTGAACTCTCATCCCATGCACCACATGTGTAACGCTCACAACTCCAATAGCACTGATTTGTTGTAAATCGTAAACTCACAAGGTCTCAGGTTGTTTGCCCTCTGGACCAAATGGCAGCAACCACTCATATTCCTTGAGTTCGCTGACATATCGGTCACTGGTTACCTTCAGTACTGTTTTTTTCCATTACTTCACAAACTAATTACGAGTCTGAATCTCCATCAAGTACCCTTGTCACAAAATCATCAGGCATGTGCTGTCCACGGGCTTTGTTTTGCTTATATTTATAAATGCAAGAAACGAGAATAAGCCTCCCAACAAAATAGTTAGTATCCCAAAACGTCGGTCATGTATTTTTATCTTTGCTATATAAAGGATCCTGTTTGACCTGCTGAGTTTCTCCAGTATTGTGTTTTTACTTCAACCACACTGTTTACAGATTCTTGTGTTTTACTTCATCACAACAAAGAATTCGATATCTCACCATATGGTGCAAGATTTTATAGCTGGAGTCATACTCTTAAACGCTGCAAAGGAATTTTCAATTAATGGCTATCAACAGATCCATATATTGATTTGTAGGACAAAAGTCTGATCTCAGTCTTGTTTGCTTTCAACTGTAATTTCCCACATGATTATTTGATTTGTGTCAACGCAATTAATAGAGGCTGTTGGGCATGCACTTAAAGGGCCTACGAATCAGCAGGAACTGGTAATTTCAGTGTTGAAGACTGAAGGATTATTGTCTCTGGATATTTTCAGGCATTTACATGCTTAATGCTTAGCATTCCCACTAACAGCTGGAGGGTCAGGAGGTATGTCATTTTTTTATTTACTTTCATGAAAGTTTTTATTCTAATCATGTATTTATGGCTGTAAGATAATATAGCTGGATGATTTAGTCGCAAGCAAACCACAAGGGGAAAGTGCTGTTGTATGCCTTTTACTGAAGCATGCATTGCCTTTTGTAATGGCAATATTCCCAGACACACTTATACAATGAATGACTTTCCTTTATGCATGTAGTCAGATACAACATTGACTAGCCATCGGGGACACTTATCACACATTGTAAGGATGCAGCTTTTGGGGCAGATTTCCCACTAGGCTGGTTCTGCATAGTATATCAATGACAGAACCATTATTATTAATATTCTAGAGTCACTGAAATGAGTGGAAGAGATTGGTGAGAAAGCATGAGAAGGGTGCAGCTGAAAGCAAATAAATTGTGTATGATTTCTTAGTTCAACCAACAAAAAAAACCACAGGGCACAGAATGAACTGAAGCAGGAATCAATTATCAACGCCCAAATTAAATTTAAAACATGGAGTTTTTGTTTACAACTCATTTAAACCAGGATGATTTTGATTTATTAAGCCATTAAAAGGTGTTCAAAATGGGTACTGTTGTCCTGGATGCCACTAAATAGTATGGCACAGCCTGTGCAAACCTTGTCTGTTACCATAGCAATATCTGGGCGATGTCAGCTCCAGTGAAGTCAAATGAAGCAGCTATAATGTAGTATAGTTGTTGCTTAGTGGAAGCAAGTCAATCTGGCATATTACCCTCACATCAATGTGTTATCGTTACTTTAGGAATTCTGCAGAAGTATACAACAAAAAGTTGCCAGCTACACTTTATTTCAGCCAATGTAATGAGAAACCAAAGTATAACCATTTGAATAATAAGGACAGAAGCTGCAGCAAAGTTGCTGATAAAATTAAGAAGGCAAACAGAAATAAAGACCATCTGGTTTAGGACCAGAGGGCAATATTTATACCACTGGCTAAAATCTCAGCACAGAAGCTTAAACACAAGCCAATGACAAATGCAAAGGCTTCATAGGAAGATTTCCAAAAATAGCATGAATCCATTGTTTTTTTTCTTCTGTGTAGCATGACAGGGTTTCAGTTTGGTCATGTTCTCTAATATGTTCTGGTCACCTAATTACAGGAAGAATGCAGATACTTTGGAGAGGGGGCAGAGGAGATTTACCAGGATGTTTATAAGAATACACGTCTTATGAAGCAAGGTTGACAGAGCTAAAGTTTTTTCTCTTTGAAGCGAGAAAGGTGGAGAGGTGATTTTATAGAGGTATATAAGACCAACTGCGCTGGGTGGGTCACGTCTCCAGAGTGGAGGACCATCGCCTTCCCAAGATCGTGTTATATGGCGAACTCTCCACTGGGCACTGAGACAGAGGTGCACCAAAGAAGAGGTACAAGGACTGCTTAAAGAAATCTCTTGGTGCCTGCCACATTGACCACCGCCAGTGGGCTGATATCACCTCCAATCGTGCATCTTGGCACCTCACAGTTCAGCGGGCTGCAACCTCCTTTGAAGAAGACCGCAGAGCCCACCTCACTGACAAAAGACAAAGGAGGAAAAACCCAACACCAACCCACCAATTTTCCCTTGCAACTGCTGCAACCGTGCCTGCCTGTCCCACATCGGACTTGTCAGTCACCAACGAGCCTGCAGCAGACGTGGACATACCCCTCCATAAATCTTCGTCCGCGAAGCCAAGCCAAAGAAAAGAAAAAGAAGACTATGAGGGGCTGTTGTGTTGAGAAGAGTATCAGGCTCAGTGGGTTCACAGAAAGATGAGTCTGGACAAGTGTTACAATCACATAACTTTTAATACCACATAGGAAACAAACTGGAGAATGTTAAACCATACACAATTACTAATTCATTTAAGCGACGATACAGACATTCACCTCGGATATCAGTTAGATTCTGACAACAGTAAACCTATATTTGACCCTGCTCACACACTATAAACAGAGACTCTTTGCTCCTAGTTCCATGATCAACAGGGGGGTGGCTCTACTGCAAGTATTGATTTTTTGCAATACTACAGCTCAGCTTCAGTGTAGTGCACACCTTGACTGTGACCACTCCAACGACATCCACAGAAGTAAGTGACCTGGCATGGAGCTTGGATTACAAGGCCGAGGGAGTGAAAGTACTCTGCACTAGTGCTAAATATGGTGCTAATCTGTGGTGCTAGTCAATTATAACCCTAGGTGATTTAAATTAGCCAAGAGCAAGGTGTGACTAATTAGTTGCCGGAGTCTAACCTTGACTGACAGGTGATGTGATTTCCGAATAAGTGTCAGATGGGGAGGATAGGTGACCACCCGCAACACACACATGCCAGACAGACAGGGAGGCCATGCTTCCTCCACACACAACAGCGGCTTAGATAGAGTGTCAGCCGACACCTTTTTCCTGCAGTGACAATAGGAAATATCAGAGGACATCAGTTTAAGGTGAGTGGAGGAACGTTAAGGGGAAATGTCAGAGAGTTTTTTTTTTAGTCTGAGAATGGTGGGTACCTGGAATTAATTGCTGGGGATAATAGAAAAGTCAGGTACAATAGGGACATTCAAAAGACTCTTAGGTGTATGTATGTCAGAAAAATAGGTTATAGGTATAAGGTGGGGAAGGATTAGATTATAGTGGAGTAGGTTTCCATAGGTTGTCACATTGTGGGCTGAAGTGCCTGTACCGTGCCGTAATGTTTTACGTTCTATTGCAAGAAAATGGTATGCACTGACCAAAGAACTTCCAGCAAAGGCCAAGGGCACTCCACCATGCAGATGCTGCCATAAACTACTTCCATTCAAGTGGCATCTCACAGCTGTTTCGATTATGCAATGAGAAAGTGATGTTTGGAATTACTTGTCTCTCGTGCTTAAAAAAAACAATGTCTGGTTAGTGTCCTTCAAAAAATAATTGTGTGAGCGAGGAATGCAAAGTCTTGCAGCTAGCTTCACCAGCCTGTCATCTTTAATTGCTGCAGCGTCAGAATTATTTTTCAGTAGGGGACGTGTATGTGATCACTTCTTGATAATTACAGACTAGAAAAGGTCCAGATCATATTCCAGTATTGCAAATCACACCATGGAAGTGATATGACTAATGATTAACTGTAACACCAGAGGGATTTTTTATAGGGATTTTCTCTTTGTTATGTCATTCACGATACTGTTGGTTCATGCTTCATTTAGCTGAAGGCATCACCAACGATGAAGTGCAAATTACAATGTCAGGATTTGAATTTTGCTTTTGCTTTGAACTTGAGGGGTAATAATACACCTTGGAGCATCGGGTTTTTAAGCACAAAAAGCCAAATTATTGCCTGCTCAAGTTTAAAAAAAAAGAGAATTAACCTTTTATGCAGAGGATGGAAAAGGCAGATCACGCGGTCTTTTTACACCGAGGAGATTCCTGAGCTGGCTTCCGAAGGTGAAGGAGGCAGGGTGCATAATGGAGTAACACTACCCACCAGGGTGCCATGGAACATGCGCGCCGAGAAGTGCAAGTACCCTATACACAACCATGGCAATGGGAGCAGGTACGAGCGCTAGTGGAGGTCTGTTCGAGCAGTCTTAGAACTCAGGCGGATCTTCTGCTCATCATAATCTCCTTTTTCGCAGATGGGAGCTTTAAAATTCATGCTATCAGGTTGCGGGCTGACGACATCACCATCAGCCCTCCCCCTTTGGAGCTGCTTTCAGTGGCAATCCCTTTACGCAGGAGGTGGAGTGACTTTGCTCCATCTCTGACTCTACCACCCTCGGTGGAGGGAACCTGGATTGTGTTGGTCCAGCCAATCCACCTTTGGGCCTTTTATGCAGGTAAGTGAAGCATCTTAAAGGCAGAGTAAACCTGTCTTTACAATTCACTAAATTTCACTATAAAAGGGGCTTTAGCAACTTACAGTATCATACAAGCAGCCTTCGATTTGCTTAAAGCTGATGATTGCATGCATGCAATTTTTGGAGTCATAAATACCTCATGGTAGAATTTCCAAAGTTTTTACTTTAAGTTCATAATTGTTAACACATGTACCAACATGGAGTGATCAGTTTTGTTTTGCAAGCAGACCAGTTAGGTATCTGATATGCAGTGTATCAAGTAAGACAAAGTTCAGAAGGGCAGAGCTACAGAGAGAGATCAGTTGGTACAGGCAAAGGCAGCATCATTTTACTCGCGTTCGCTTCACTCAGGAGTCAGTTAATGGCAGTAAAGAAAATGTGGTGTACGAACTTATGCTTGTGAATCTTCTTCCTGACAGGAGGAGAATGAAGAGAGTGTGGCTGGGATGGGATGAATCTTTTAATATGTTGGCCATTTTATTTCGGCAGCAGCAGAATTTACAGATGGCGTTGTTGAAGGGAGGGAGGGATGTGTCATGGCCTGAGCCACATTCACAAGCCTCTGGCTTGAATGTAGCAGTTCCTGAACCACACAGTGATGTATGATGATAGGATGTTTTCAATGGTGCACCTGTAGAAGTTGTTAAATTCATGTTGAGCAAATGACATGCCAAATTTCTTTGGCCTTGTGTGAAAGTAGAGGCACTGGTGTACTTTTTTGATCGTTGGATTGACACAGGTGGATGAGGATAAATCATTGAAGATGTTTACTCTGAGGAAGTTAATGCTGATGTGCCACCATGGTCCAGTGTAGCAGACTGGAATCATTTTAATAAATTTCCATTATTTTAGTCACAGAGGGAGTGGAAGTGCACCTAAAAATGTTTAAATATTGCATGAATATTAACAAGTTAAACTGTGAACATCAAATCTTGTCTGGTTTATTTTATTTATTATTGGACAGCTTTACCCTTGCTGACCTGCTGCATACAACGATGGATTACCACAGTCTCTTCAGCACATTGAATCTATTTTATCTTTCATCCTGGTACCCAAGAAGAGCAGAGCGAGTTTCCTCAATGACTATTGCCCAGTAGCTCTCTCATCTACTGTGATGAAATGCTTTAAGAGGTTGGTCTTAACTCGTACCTAAGTAAAGATCTGGACCCTTCTGCCACTGGATCCTTGACTTCCTCATCAGAAGACCATAGCCAGTATGAATCAGAAACTACTTCACCTCATTGACAATCAACACAGGAACACCTCAAGGATGCATGCCCACTGCTCTTCTCTTCCACACCTAAGATTGTGTAGCCAGGCACAATTCAAATGCCATCTACAAATTTGCTGATGACACCACTGTCGTCACAAATGGCAATGAGGAAGAGATAGTTGAGTGGAGCCACAACAGCAACCTTGCACTCAATGTTACCAAAATGAAGGTGGACTTCAGAAGGCAGAAATTGAAGAACACAAACCAGTCCTCATCGAGGGGTCAGTAATGGAAAGGGTTAAGAATTTCCAATTCCTTGGTATCAACATCTCTGAAGATCTATCCTGGGGCCTCCATTATTGATGCAATCATGAAGAATATTGACCAGTGGGTATATTTTGTGAGCCGTTGATATGTCACCAAAGAATATTGCAGATTTCTGCAGGTATATCGTGGATAACATTCTGACTGATTGCATCATGGACTGGTATGGAGGTGCCAATGCACAGGACTGGAAAAGAAAACGAGAGTTGTGAACGCAGCCAGAGGCATCAGTCTTTACTCCATCGAGGACACCTACAAGAGGCAGTGTCTTAAGAAAGCATTTTCTATCCTCAAGTACCCTCACCACCCAGACCATGCCCTCTTCATACTGCTGTCACCGAGAAGGAGGTACAGGAGCAGCACAAGGACAGCTTCTTCCCTTCCACCATCAGATTCCTGAATGGTCAACGAACCACAGACACGACCTCACTTTCTCATATTTTTGCAATAATTTATTTATTTTTAAATATAATTTTATAAATATTTGCACTGCAATGAATTTTGTGACATGCTCATGAAAATAAATTCTGATTCTGATTCTATGAACCAATCTCATTAGTTTCCATCTTACAGAGAAGCTCAAAAACTGAAGATGCTGGAAATAATGAAAAGCAAGAAGAAAAGTTACTCAGGCAGGATCTGTGGATAGAAATTTTCAGTCAATGTTATTCATTGAAAAAAATTGACATATAGGTAACAGGCTCTTCAGACCCACGAGGCCATGCCACCCAGATACACCAATTAACCTACAATCCCCGTCAGTGTTTGGAGGGTGGGAGGAAATCAGAGCACCCAGAGGGAACCTAAGCAGACATGGGGAGAATGTACAAACTCCTACAGACAGCGCCGGATTCAAACCTGGGTCGCTGGTGCTGTGATTGTATTGCACGAACTGTGCTAACTGCATTGCACTGACTCCTTACCCAAGTAGGAAGGGACAATAAGAAGTATATCAAAGGGGAAAATTATAAGAGAAGATGGAAGAAGGTGAGGAGGGATTGAGTTGATAGGGTATTGATAGAATGTGGATGAGGTGGAGAGACAGAAAGAGGGAGCAGCTACTGCGAAGGTTGGGTGGTGGGAAGGTTAGAGAGAAAAGTAGCAACTGGTGTAAAGAAAGCGATGGAAAAAGTGGGAGTTATTTAAAATGAGAAAAATCAAAATTCATGATGGATTTAAGGCTGTTCAGGAGGAATATGGTACATTGTTAAGTTTATGTTTGAATTCACACTGGAAATGGATGAGTCTGAAGACTGTCATGTCTGGGTGGGAATGGTGAGGAGTATTGAAATGGTTGGTTACAAGGTGCTCTAGCTTAAATCCACAGACAGAACTCTTGTATTTGGTGAAACGGTAATCCACTTTCACTAATTGAGAGGAGGCCACTCTCAGTACATAGAATGCAGTAAATTAGTACTATTTGTTTTTTGGTTTTCATATAGCAATGCAAATTATTCTCTCAAGAGCCTATTCAGTACACTAATGAGGACCTTAATTCTACCTCATCACAGGCAGTGAAGTCCAAATCCTCACTAAATTCTGAGTGAGAATTCCACCTTATGTCCAGAATGTCCAAAAATAATTAACTGCTTTAAACCATCTATTAATGCAAGTTTTTATGCACAATTTATTTCCCCCTGAGGAAATGCTTCTCCTTGTGAAGGAATTCAGAAGTAGGGACAACCTTTCAGCTGAAGTCTGTTCACAGTGGATATGATGAGGCATCTCTTCATTCAGAGGGTTGTAAATCTTTGAAATTCTTTCTCCCAGGACTAATGAAAGAAGGAAAATTGTGCAATATATTTAAGGCTGAGGTAACCTCCAAAGGCCATTTGGCTGATTTCTGTTCTTATTTCATATGTTCTGAATATCATAAAGCCTCTACGTACAGGTCCAAACATTCTGGACCTTGGATATATCCAAGATATTTTTAATGATAACAAGTTTATTGTAATAGAGTCATATAGAGTTGAAACAGGCAATTTGGGCCTAACATTCCCACTCTCAACCATACTAATCCACCTGCCATATCCCTCTCAACCATTTTTTAAATGGCCCAGGGTGAATTGTAAAAATAAAATGGACATAACCTCCAACAATTTATATTGCACTGTATGTACATTGCACTTCTTAGTTTCAATGTTAGATATCACTGCCATTTTGAGCAACTACTAGACTGACCATTGAAATGTTACTCATCACTGAAAATGTTTACCTCAATTACAAAAAAAAACCTCAGTTAAAAAAATTGCTAGCTCAATTGATTAAATATGGCAGAACCAAAAGAACAAAAGGTAACAAGGGAATGTCGAAAATTTCAGGCATGATGCGAAAATGGGAAGTGTGTTATTTGATTTGCAAGGAATTGGTTATCTTTAATAGCCAATCTACAGATATACACATTGCATCATAATCATCAAGGTGGACACTTGGGCCATGAACTGTATTCACTGTGAGTTGTGGAGAAATGTTGGAGACTGCCTCGTCTGTTTCTTGATCTTTTCTCCTGTTCTGTTTGTATTTTGCAGCCAGCTTTTTGTTTTGCACTGCTTTTTGAATGAGTTTTAAACTGTTTTATTGTATTAATTTAAAATGCCTAATATAATATCAACAGTTAAATTGTTCAGTAGTGCTGTAGTTGAATTTTTGATGGTGCAGGAGATTTCTGGTCTAAAAACACAGTTTTTCTAGCCGTATAACTGGTTGATAACTGCTGGGCTTAATATTGTTTGGCCTGACTCCTTATATTTTTATGCACATGGCCGACAACCACAATAGTTTGCACCCCTGTTCTAACCCTATCCTATCCATATTTTTTCTTAAACATTGCAACAGTACCTGCCTCAACCACCTTCTCCAGCAGCCTGTTCCATACATTCAACCCCCTTTGAGTGAAAAAGCTCACCCCTCAGGCACTTATTAAATCTCTCCGCCCTCACCTGTGTCCTTTGGCTACTAATTCCCCTACTCTGGGCAAAAGACTCTATGCATTCACTTAATCTATTTCTTTCTTGATTTTATCATCCCTCATCCTCTTGTGTCTCAAGCAATAAAGCCTGAGGCTTCTCAACTTCTCCCTACAGGTCAGGTTCTTCAGTCCTGGAACATCCTCATAAATCTTCTCTGTCCCCACTCCAGCTTGATAATATCTTTCTTTAGTATAGTGAACAAAACTTCAAATAATACACCAAATGGGTCCCAACTAATGACTTGTACAACTGCAAAGTGACTTCCCAACATCTACACTCAGTACTCTGATTGATGAAGTCCAACGTGTTAAAAGCCTTTTTGATAACCCTATCTAACCATGATGCCATTCTCAAGGTGATATGTACCTGTACTCCTAGATCCCTCAGCTCTGCAACACTCCCCACATCCCTATCGTTCACCGCAGGGGCCATTGTTGGACCTACACACATTAGACTTCCCAAACTGCAACAATACACATTTTTCTGTATTAAATTCCATCAATATGTCCTCTCCCCACCTACCCAACTCTATCACAATCTTTGGTAACTTTCTTGACTATCTACAAACAAAACACTTCAGTGTCATCTGCAAACTTGTATATTACCAATGTTTCGGGCTTCATCATACAGTGATGAAGGGCTCAAACCTGAAACATTGGTTATTATTTTTATCTTTGCTATATAAAAGGACATTGTTTGATCTGCTGAGTTTCTCCAGCTTTGTGTTTTTACTTCCAAAGTGGCCGACTGTGTGGATCTTTATTGGAAGCCTTGATGAAATCAATGGATAGAACAGGCCTATTAGTCTGACATCGGTAGTTGGAAAGTTATTGGAGTCGATCCTCAAGGACGAGGTTATGAAATTCCTCAGCTGGATGACATGATAGGTTCAAGCCAGCATGATTTCATGAAGGGAAGATCCTGTCTGACCAACCTTATGGAATTTTTTGAGGAAATCTCAAGTAGAAGCCTTTGATAAGGTTCTGCATAAGAGGCTGCTTAATAAGGTGAGGGCCCATGTAATTACAGGAAAGATATTAGATTAGGTGGAGTATTGGCTGATAAGCAGAAAGCAAAGGATAGGAATAAAGGGATTGTGCCCTGGTTGGTGGCCGGTTACTAGTGGTGTTCTGCAGGGGTTGATGTTGGGGCCGCTTCTTTTTACAATGTATATTGGTGATTTAGATTATGGATTGAATGGTTTTGTGGTGAACTTTGCAGATGGCACCTAGACAGGTGGTGGAGTAGGAACTGTTGAAGAAACCGGAAGGTGGCAGAGAGTCTGGTAACTTTAGGAGAGTGGGCAAAGAAATGGCAGATGAGATACAATGTTGAGAAATGTATGGTTGCACATTTTGGAAGAGGAAATAAACAGGTAGATTATTATTTGCAGGGGCTAACATATGAGGAACATTTAGTGGCTCTTGGACTGTATTGGAGTATAGAAGAATGAGAGGTGATCTCATAGAGGCATTTTGAATGATGAAAGGATTGGACAGAGTAGACATGAATAAGATGTTTCCCTTAGTGGGTGAATCCAGGACAAGAGGGCTCAGTCTTAGAATTAGAAGATACCCATTTAAAACAGAAATGAGGAGAAATTCCTTTAGCCAGAGGGTTGTGGATCTGTGGAATTGCTGGATCATTGGGGGAGTTTAACGGGGAGATTGATAGGTATCTATTAGTCAATGTATCAAGGGTTATGGGAAAAGGCAAAAACTTGGAACTAGATATGAGAACAGTTTAGTTCAAGGTGGATTTGCCGAGCAGAATCAATGGGCCAAATGGCCTACTTTTGTTCCTTTATTTTGTGAACATCTACAGTTCTGTCCTTGTCAACCTTTTTGGACATATTTTCAAAAAACTCAGTTGGATTTGTAAGACATGGCCTTCCACTTATAAAACTGTGCTGACTACCCTAATCAGCCCTTTGCATCCAATTGTATGTATATCTTCTTCCTCAGAATGCTTTCTAGTAATTTAACAACCACAGATGTTAGGCTTACTGACCTGTAGTTCCCAGTCAGTCAATGGTACTTTTTGAGAACAGTCAGTGCTATGGTTGAAGGTCCTGATGTGTATGAAGGTAGACCAATCTCCTGGCAGATGTATCAGCAGACACTGTAGAAAGATGGGAAGAATTGACAGGTGCACTGCCTGAGATCTGAGTTGTCATTAAGTACAAGTGAAGTGCCAGAGGACTGGAGGGTGGCTCTAGTCAAGAAGGACATAAGGGAAAAGACTGGGGTCTACAGGCCAGTGAGTCTAACATCTGTGGTTGTCCCCTTGGCCTTCCCTTCCTAAAGTCAACAATAAGCTCCTTAATGTTGGTAACATTGAGAGCAAAATTGTTGATGTAGTACCATCCAACCTCATTCTTGATCTGTATTTTTTATTCTGACTCATCATTTCCCACTATTTGGCCAAAAATGATGGTGTCATCAGTAATTTGTGGATTGAATTGTATTGGAGCCAAACTTGTTATGAGTGGACAGGGAACTAAGCACACAGGTTATGGCTCACCCTATATTAATATTCAGTGAGGAGTGTATCCCTTGATAAACACATATCTACTTTCCCCTTCAATTTCCAGGGTTTATCCAGGTCCATGTCTAGCACCTACAGTCTCCTTCAGAAATAACACCGATGATTAGCTGTGTCTGGCAGATTAAAGTCACAAAGTCCTCTAACAGCTGGCATTTCAGGGATTTTCTGAGGAGGAATACCAGTTTTGCAGTAATGAAAGCAGCTGATTGACATTTTAATAAACTTGCTCTCAACTCTCCAGTTCATACCTTTTATATTAGATCTAGTCCAACTTCAATGAGCTTCTTTCTAAAAGTCGACAACAATTGTTCATACGAGCCATCCTATCATCACCTATAACCCCTTTTCCTCACCCGACCCAAGCCCTAAAACTTTGGTTTTATTGTAACATGTTCCCTATCATATTTGCACAGCTTGCAGAGGTTATTTATTGTTATAGTGTACTTAAAATCATAGTTATATGATTTGATTTATTGTAATTTTAGCACACACTAAAATCTAATAAAATAACAATTAAAGCACAAATTGTTTTACTTCAAAATAGCATTGGCTGGTCTATGTCCAGTTTGAATAATAAACAAATCTTTCATTTTATTCATTCTTTATATTCCCATGCACATTCCCACTCTTTTAAAATAAATATGATTCCTGACAGCTCTCTAAACAGCTGACATCTGTGTGTACATTTCTGAACTGAACATTCCACAAAACCAGTTTCAGTCTGATTTCAATGATCTTGTTCAGATGACATTATTTTCATTTGCATTTTCCTGTCATTTTTATCTCATTCATAACATCTTATCCATTCCTTTTAAAATTAAAATATATTTTGAAATTTAAAGATACAGCACAGTAACAGGCTCCTCTGACCCACGAGCCCACGCTGCCCAAATACACCAATTAACCTACAAACCCCATATGTTTTCTTAGAAGCAACTGATTATCTTACTTCCTTTCTCCAAATGTCTGAAGAGACTAAATCCAGGCCAGATTTTTTTTAAAGCTTACTGCTAATTGTATCACTGGACATTGAATTTTCCAGGGAATTTTTTATTTCCTGACAGAGCCTTTAATATTTTTAGTGCTGGTCTTACAATTTCTTTATCGATAGCATTCATCAATGGATGAAAATGGTCATATTATGCATTTTAATCTTGAATATCATTGCATTCTGTGCATACTCATATCTCTTTACACAGGTATCACTACAACAAATAAATTACAGAAATCTGTAGACATGGTGGTTGAAGTAAAAACACAAAATGCTGGAGAAGCTCAGCAGGTCAAACAGTCTCCTTTATGTGGCAAAGGCAAAGGTAACCAAACTTTCAGGCTTGAGCCCTTCATCAAAATGTGAGAAAATGCCAGCAGGTGTCAGACCAAAAGAGTAGGGGGGGGGTATGGGGGGTGGCAAAGGCAGGAGATAATAGGTGGAGAAGGGAGGGAGGGGACAGCAGCAATGAGGGGGAGGAAGGGTGAGAGGGAAGGAAGGGGAGAACTGGAAAGACAGGAAAGGGAAGGGGAAAGAAAAGTCGAGCAGGTTTAGTAGAAAAGTCAACGTTAATGCCATCTCTTTGCTCAAGTCACTGTTCACACAGCCAGTAGGTACATTGTCTCAGAGCACCAGAGATCCAAGTTTAATCCTGACCTCAGCTGCCTTCTGCGTGGGATCTCCTTGTACCAAGTGAGTTTCGTTCACGTGGTCTGGTTTCCTTCCATACCCAAAGATAGGTGGGTGCGTAAGTTAACTGGCCATTGTAAATTGTCCAGCATGAGTGCAAGATGAGTACGAGAATTGGACATGAGTTGGTGAAAATGTGGGATTTATGTCGGATTAGTGTAAACGGATGAATGATTGTTCATGTAGAAGTCTTTGGACAAAGGCCCTGTATCTCTTCAAGACTCTAGAGCATCTTCAATTTTAATAATTTAATGATTATCCAATGGAAAGTTCAACTGTTATACATTTAATCTGCACCAGATAAAATGCAGTTGTGATATAACCACAACTCTGGCCACGCTCCCACCAGCCTACTGCAAGTAGCAAACACTGTACCTGCAGGTAGGCAACCTGGGAGGCTGGCCCCACCTGGGTAGCTGTCAACCACCAGCCTGCATATAGACTCAAGCCGGCCCTTCCCGGGTTCGTCAGACATGTGGAGCCAGCAGAGGACACATGGAGTCATCAAGATATGACAACTGGTGTGTACAGAGTTTAAGTCAATTAAAGCCTGTAGTACAGTCTTTTCTCGTGTTTTTTGTTCGTTTGCTGCACCACAGCAGTGGGTAACAACTTTCAAAAAATAATTAGGTATAAATAGTGGGAAGCAAATGCGAAAGAACCCTGGTATTTAGCACTTATGGGGACTGGTAGATGCAAGATAAGTGTATTTTCCGGTTGCTTGAGACTTAGTTTTACAATGCCTATAATACAGCTGCATTAATAATAAACAGTTTAAAAGCCAAAAGTCAAAAATACTATTCTGTACTTTCACTGAACAAACTTCACTTGTATAAATATATAAACCTTAAAGTATTTTACTTTATTTTCAATCACATCCTTTGAAAACATTTTATCGTCACTGGATCCACAGGTTCCTCTTAACGGAGCTGCCTGTAGGATGAACAATAACATTATAGATAATTAAACCCTCCTTCCCCCAGGGATAAAGAGACACTTTAAGAGAGTTATCCCTATGGCGAACGACATCAACCAGCTCTTCATCCCGGGTAACACCATTTTATTCCAACACAATTTAATTCAAACAGCTGCGAAAGTAAAGCATACAAGACACTATGCTGGTTGAATATGTGCTTTGACCTTCACCAAAGGCTTATGTGTTTATGCGTACCTGTCAATTTATTTGTGTTGGCATGGTGGGGGATGCGGCCTGAGCCTCGGCGTGTGGCGGGCAGGAGGACATTTTGCTGCTGTTACTCATGTGTGAAGAGGCTTCGGCATCTCAGTCATGCAAAGTTGGGGGGTTTACATCGAGGGGAGTGAAGGCACATCACATGTGTAATCTACAAGGGGCCTTGCAGGAGGAACCCAATCGCCAACTTACTGTGTATCCGTAAATAAACGTTTCCTAAAATTTCACTAAAAATGGGGGGGGCCTTAAATGCCAGTGGATCCTTTATGCTATTAAATATGGTTTTACCTATTATATTATTATTATTTATTTGAATTTTTAAAATTTATTTTCTTCAATTTCTTTTGCTGGTTGTCTGAATTCTGGATACCAGGGATTTTGCTGAACTGATAATATTCTAACAGACCCACACATAGTCCATCGAAATCAATTAAAATTCAAACTATTGTATATTGATTTTTTGGGGAGAAGAAAGGTAGAAACATGCACTCACCAAATATAGAATGAATGTATTGCAAAGTCCAATTAGAAGTCAACTTGGAATCATGCCTAAAACTCCAGAATGGCGGAAAACAGAAATCAATGAGTGCAATAATTTCGGAGAGAACCTGCAAACAACGAAGAGAAAATAGCCTTTTCCACAATGCACTGATATATGCAAACTCTCTTTTGTAGACACCAAATTAAATTAACGACTGCCTGGATGTAAAATATAAACACAAGCAAAGAGCCCAACTGGAAATATGTCACAGCTCTTAAGGAAATGTGTAAACATCAATAACTCAAGTTTCACAATCCCACTTTAGGGAAGTAATTAAACTAGTGGAAGGGGACTATTAACATCAGGATTCTCAGAAAGCATGTGATGAAGTTCCATACTTCTGGACATTTTTTAAAAGATTAAAAATTAAAAGCAGAAAAATGCTGGGAAAGCTCTCAGCAAATCAGGAGGGAAAAGTAGTGATTTTCCTCAGGTTGAGAAGCACAAAAATTGCAGATGCTGGAACCTTGAGCAAACAAAGAATTGCTGGAGGCACTCTACAGGCCAGACAGCATCCACTGCAGCCAATAGGAGACACATTTTCTGGAAGGTGGCTGATTGAAAGGACCTGAGAGTGTGTAGAGCTTATTGCCCCCATAGGACACTGCTCAAAAGTTATGGGGTCCCCTTCCCTGTGAAGCAGACATGTTTTGTTTTATTTTGTATTTCTCTCCTACCAACTAGACAAAAAAATGTTACATGAGGCTAAAAGAAAACAAAGCTTTTACTTCAATATTCTGTGGTCCCTATTGAGAATGGCTGATGTAGTGTTTCTGTAGTTCATTGCAACCAATAGGAGATGTGATTATTGGTGGATGTGAGAGAGTTAAAGGAGCTGGAGTTCCTGCAACCTATATCAATAGTTCAAGAGGAGTGGCCATTGTATCAATGGTTCAGTGTATGAGTGAGGCTTTGGTTAGAGCTTCCATGAGCAGAGGCAACATCTTGAATCTTTGTTGAAAGATCCTTCTACTGGATGTGGAAAGTCAAGGATCCTGGTTCTCTCCTGCTGACTAGATTGTTTCTGACAAATCAGGTCAATGAACTGGAGCTGCCGTTGAATGCACTTAGGATCATCAATGATGAGGTCTTTCACTGAGGTGCTCACACCTAAGGGGCAGCCAGCAGATGGATAGGTGGCCATCAGGAGAGACAAAAAGGGGTAAGTAGACACTACGGGGATCTCATGTAACCATTCCTCTCACTAACAGGTATCCTGCTTTTGATACTGTTGGGGGGCACAGAACCTTACCTGGGCAAGCAGCAGTGACCGGCTCTGAGGGTCAGAAGGTAAGGATGCAGGCAGGTTAATAGTGATAGTGAATAGATAAAAGATTTGGCAGCTGAATGGGGATGGACAAGAAGTTCTATGTCTGTGGGAGAGACTCTGTGATAATATGATGCCTCTGGGTGCCAGGGGTCAAGGATGTAACTGAGCAGTTATTGGACATTCTCAAGGGGAAAAGTGAACAGCCAGAAGATGCTGTATGCATTGGTCCAAATAAAAGGCACTTGATGATTTGGGCATTAGCCCTTCTTGAAAGATTTAAGAGACTCCTAAAGAATGCTTCAGTTCTGAAATATCAGCTGCCTTTTACCTTCTTTGGATGCTGCACGATGTTACGTTTCTCCAGTGTTTCTGTGAACTGCACCAGCAGCAAGGGTCTTTTAGAATTGTTGGCGGGAAACAAAATAATTGGTTATACATGTTGTGGCAGAGTTACCAGGTTTTTTATAATGCTCAGTATACTATCTGCTGTTAAAATAATTGACTAATATGTATTCCAGCTGTGGTTTGACTTCTCTGCTATGTATTGATGAGCTGGTAAGCAGGACATTTTCTTCTTAATGTGGATACTTACAGCCAGAGGTAGGAATGGCGATGGCCTGCTGGAACTGTCAACTTAACTGCTGAGTAATTCACGCTTTAAAAAAAAATCATTATTCATGCTCGGTGAAGAGGCTTTGTTTCACTCATGATTTTTATAAATGGCCTAAATGAAGTAGAAAGATGGGTCAGTAAGTTTGCAGTTGATACAAAGGTTGGAGGAGTTGTGGATGGTGTAGAAGGCTATCGTAGGTTACAAAAGGATATAGGCAAGATGCAGAGTTGTGTAGAAAAATGGTAGATTGGGTTCCATCCAGATAAGGGTAAGGTGATGCATTTTGGAAACTCAGGGTTAATGGTCAAATTCTTAACAGTGTTGAAGAATAGAGGGACCTTGGTGTCCAAATCCATATATCTCTCAAGGTTGCTGTGCAGGTTGATAGGATAGTTAAGAAGGCCTATGGGATGCTGGGCTTATTTAGATGAGGGATTGAGCCCAGGAGTCAAGATGTCTACAAATCTCTGGTGAGGCCATACTTAGAATATTGTGTTCAGTTCTAGTCACCTCATTATAGGGAGGATGTGGAAGCTATGCAGAGATGCAGAGGCAATTTACCAGGATGTTGTCCAGATTGGAAAATAAGTCTTAAGAGGCAAGGTTAGCAGAGATAAACTTTTCTCTTTGGAGCAAAGGATAAAAGATGATTCAATGGAAGTTGTAAAGTGGATTATGGAGAGTCATGTGACCTCTCTGCCTGGAAGCTTGTCAAAAGTTACCTCACCTGCCAATTAAGGTCAAGCCTTGCACATAGGTCAGTGCATACCAGGTCATTGTCCCCTTCAATTTCCTCATCAATACCTGGGCCGCACTATAAAGCCCACCATCTCTTTCTGGGGTGAACCCTAGCTCCATTCCAGGTTGGGAACTGTGGGCAACACTGGAAAGTCATTGGTAAGATGTGTGCAGACAAAGGATTGGGAACTATAGTATTGTGGTTCCACAAATTACTGTTCCTAATTTAGATAAGAGCTGTACCTGCTAGAGATATCAAGGGGAGGTGGATTTAGTACCATAAAACTTGATTGTATAGTTTTCTATCCACGAGTGGTTATGAGTATGTCATTTAATTCAGTAAGTGTGTGTATTCACATGTCTTTTATCACTGTTGTGACTCCTCTATATGTATAAATAAAAACTACTGTTGCCCTTGGGACCTATCGAACCAGTTTCACATACACAACAGCTCCACAAGATTATGAAAAGCATAGATAAGAATGAACATCCAGTGCCTTTTCCCCAGGGCAAGAGTAGCAAACACCAGAAGATAACTGTACAAAGTGAAGGGAAGAAAGTTTAGTGGAAGACATCAGGGGTCAGTTGTGGGTGCCTGGAAAGCATTGCCACAGTTTCTGGTGGAGATTTCAGGCTCATCTTCAGGTTTCTGCACCTTTTCCCCAATGATAGCAGAGTGAAGAGGTCATGGCCTAGGTGGTGGGGTCCTTGAGGATGGAGGCTACATTCTTAAGACATCACCTCTTATAGATGTCCTTGACGGAATGAAGACTGGTGCCTGTATTGTTGCAGGCTGGAGTTTTTTTTCTTGTTCTGAGCATTCGCACCACTGTACCAGACAGTAATGTTTTTTTAAGACTGCACTGTTGGGAAAATCGCTGAAAAAAATAACTTAATTACTGCCCATGTGTTCGTTCACAATGGGTGCCTTTTTAGACTGCAAGTATCTGAATGAAATAGTCCCAGTGGTTGGATGTGCAGTTGAGTGCATTACCAGCAACTAATTTTTCCAGTACAATTTAGTTTGCAGGCTTCCTCCAAAAAGTTGTAGGGATTCTGCAGGATAAATCACGGTGCAGGAATTGACTCAAAATTTCTACACATTCCTTTTTGGACAGGCCGTGTAGCAGCAAAATTCCTTTTGTGCCGTTACATGCCTGCAGTCTAAAAACTATAAAAGATGCAACCAGCCAGAATACTCTGTAACAGTTAGACTTAAGATCTGAGGCTCCAGAAGCATGTTCCCATTGTTGAGTGATGTACAATGGAAAGTATTCAGTCCCAATGCATCACTGCTTGCCCTGGAAATTGCTCTGCCCAAGAAACTGCAGAGGGTTGTGAATGCAGTTCAGGCCATCACCCAAAGCAAGCTCCCCTCCATCTATCTTATGCTCTCCACCCCCCCACCCCCGCCCCAATGAGGCGGCTGAGTCCAGACCAACAGACAAAAGGTGTTAATTGGATATAATAAGAGGAAAGGTGAGAATTAATTGTGGCTTGTGAAAGGAGATGGAGGGAAAGGGGAGGAGAGAGAGAGAAATTAGAGGAAAGGAAACAGGGGAAAGAAAATGAGGAGAAGGAGGGAAGAGGGTGGTTTAACCAAAATTGGAGAAGTCGATGTTAATGCCATCTGGTTGGAGGGTGCCCAGACAGAGGATGAGGTATTGTTCCTCTAATTTGCGGGTGGTGTCAGTCTGATAGTGCACGAGACCATGGACAGACATGTCAGCAAGGGAATGGGATGGGAAATTGAAATGGGTGGCCACTGAGAGATCGTCGCCTCTGCAGCAGTCAGCCACAATTTTCTTTCTTGCTGTTATAGATGCTTGAACTGAGCTCTCATTAGTAAAAGATAACATGAAGCAGGTGCTTGACTGTACTTTTCTGTAACACGATATGCTGCACTTTTGATTTACTTTAACACTAGCCACTGTGCTTTGTTTATATTCTTGTTATATTATGTATATGACTGCGACTTGCCTGGAGAGCATGTAAAACCAAGTCTTTCTCTGTATCTCAGTCAACTTGACAATAAACAATTCAAGCAACAACAGACCGAATCCATACCCTCTTTGTTATACATTTATTTAAGAAGAGGAACTGAGTTTCCAGCAATTGCCAATCTGTGATTTTTTTTTGGAGCTCAATTATGTGACTCAGGAAAATCCCTTTTGTAAGATATTTTAGAATGCTAGGATTAAAAAGCAATCTAAAATGACATTCATGTTTGTGGGAATGTGAAAGCATGCCTAAAGGAGAGAAATTCTTAATTAGTCAGGATATTTGATAGACAGAGGTGTAACTTTGAACTTGGAATACATGCTGGGAGAAGAATCCATAACAACCTTAAAAAGGTAATAAATATTTTTGAATCAGGGAGACAAGGCATCAGGCACCATATTACACTTACTGGAGATATGTTTAATCCTGGTTGAAAACTTGGATACATAATCCGTTGAGACTGCTTAATATTTATAAAGGTAAGTTTTGGTCGATAAGATTTTCGGAGATCCAAGTTAATGACCATGAGTCAGAAAGCAGGAAGGAGATCAAGAATCTGGTTGTGTGGTGCCAGGACAACAATCTTGCTTTCAATTTCAATAAGATTCCACCTGCATTGAATTCGCCCATCGTTATTGAATGAAGATATACCGGGACCAATGCCTGAAGAGGGGGCACAAAATCAGTGAACCGGTGCGGACTCGAAAGGCCAACATGGCCTGTTTCCACTCTGTAAATGGTTATATGGTTATATTCAGAACGCTACAACATCTTATGAAATTTTCAGTTTTCAATTGAGTAAATGCAAATAATTTGGGAATTAGCCCAGCAGTAGAATCTCTGAATTTTATCAACAGATTTGAACAAAGAAGGTTTTGATGTTCTGAAATCAATTATCTTTGCCCAAAATGTTACTGGAAGAGTTTCTTACTGTAGTATCTTGGGACTAACCATCTTCAATCTTGTGTTAATGACATTCTGACCATTGCATGGTCAGAAGTGGAATTGTTTGGTGATGACTCTATGTGCTCAGTTCTATTTTTCAAAAAAACTCGGATAAAGCAATCTATGCCCAGGTGCAGCAAGACCTGGATATTATGCTGGCTTTGACCAGTGGCTCTCAACCCTTCCCCCCCCCCCACCCCCCCCCTCCACTCACATACCACCTAAGAAATCCCTTTTTAACTATAGAGCATGTTTCCTCCATCAATTTTGGTGAAATATTCACCACTTGCCTGGTAATGTGACTTCAATAAGTTAACATTCAAAAGTTACAAAGTAGCTTGATTAATTAGAAAGTCGTCTTAAAATGTATTTTAGCACCATCAAAGAAATATGACTTCAATGTGTCCTATCTGTATAATACAATGAGACTGATTGTCAACTTGTTAATTTGCAAATCGACCCGCTCTTCCGTCTGGAAGTTCAAGGGCAATGGGTAAATTGGATCACATCATTTCCAAAATCCCTTTTCAAGAACACCATTCCTTCAATGTCTCCAGGTAAAAAAGAAACTTTCTATAAAACATTATTTATTAGAAGCAATGATCCAAGAAAATAACTCACTAATGCCTTCCCAAAGGTAATTTCCAATCAATGCCGAATAATTGTTTGAAAACACCAAGACATTGTTTTACCATACCTAATGCTGTCTTTCTAAATTCCATAAAAACTGTAATTTTCAATTACCAGGGTTATAGAAGAGTGATATCAGATTTATCCTTTATATTGGTGCATCCAAATCTTAAAGGGACATAACAGAAGCAAAATTATTGGGAAGTGATGCAACAGTCATGTGAGGAAGATTGTAAAGACTGCTCCCAAGTGGTTAGAGGGAATTGAGACAGGGTAGTGAACTATATTACATGCAAGAAGCTTGTTATTTGCAAGTGTTTCGCTGAGGGTGAAACATTCTCCTGGTTGGAGATTGCCAGAGAGGATTTGTTTGAAGAGAGAAATGTGGCAGTAAATTCATTCTATGATTGCTGTTGGGGAAGGTTGTTCAGAACATAGCAAGTTCCTTGGCCTTCTCTCTAAATGCCATTTCATGTCATGCCTCTGTCTGGAGCCTGGCTACAAGAATGGATCGAAAACTTAAAACTTACCTTTGAGACAGCAGCCCTAAGAGGCTGCTCCAGTGTCCCATTCATATCCAGAGGTGCCTCATAGGGCCCTACAGAGCTGATGGAGGCGGGGCAACTGGTGCAGTAGCGCCATCCATAATAAGTACGTGGCAGAGCAATGGCTGCCTTCCATACCCAGTTTTTCTGTGGTTCCCAGAACAGTTGCAGCTGCGTGGGCCCCGAAGGCCGAAATGACCCAGTGAGGCTGTCTCAGCCTGCACCGGCCATCCCCTGATGGCTCCCGCTGGCTCTGATGGTTACCACTGCCTTGTTGGCTCCCACTGTCCCGCCGGGCATCGCCGATGGTCACCGCATCCCCAATGGTCTCCGCTGCCCTGCCAACTCCCGCTGCCCTGCCGGCTCCCGCCCACTGCCCCTGCCTTGGAGGGAGAGGGGTGGGTGGGGAGATAGGTTGCAGGATGATGGCATCATCAGCCCGCCCCTAACCAGCTGCTTGCAGCGGATGTACATTCAGGTCAGGTTTGAAGTCAGCGCCTTGAAGCCAGCCATGGCACATTCAGGAAAGTAGGGCAAAGAACCTCTGCCTTTACAGATGGATGTTCTCCCTGCTTGAGAGTACCTTAAGTCTTTTCCCTTTTGCATGTGAAGTGTACAGCTCCGTCATGTGACAATGAGCAACCAACTGTGAGATGTGACAAAGACATATGATTTTAGCTTGGAGTGATGCTGAGACCAGTTAGTGTGTAGAGTCTCAGGTACAAGGTTAAAAAGTTCCTAAATGTTCCTTTCATTTTTTTAATGAAACTCTTCCCCAACCTTTCCTCACCCTTGAGGTCCTGATTTTTTTTTCAAGGCCAAGAAAATGCAGCCTGAAAACTTGTAGTGGTAATTAAATGGGACATTCACAGCATCAATGTGGCTCCCCTGTAGTGTTCAAGTTCATTGCTTCGTCTCTCATTGAATCTAAATAAAGGATGCTCGAGTCTGATTTGAGAGCTTTGTATTTTTTTTCCATTTTATCTAATATCTGCTCATCAGTTTTAAGAGAATTAGAATTCACTCTTTTAAGCTTGCAGCAGACAGAGCAAAGGTGCTTAACGAAGCAATCTCCCAGTCTATGTCCAGTCTCTTCCATGTGCAGGAGGCCGTAAAACAGGAGCACCATATATAGTAGATGATCTCTGCAGATTCACAAGTGAAGTGATGCTTCACTTGGAAGGTCTGTTTGGGGCTCCGGATGGTGGTGGTACTGACATTGACTTCTCCATTAGTCTCCTTCTCTGTATTTCTCACTTCCCCATCCCTCTGTGTCCTTTCCTCCAGGTCCCCACTTTTTTCCTCTCAGTTCAGAGCACTATCTCCTCCCCTCTCACTTCCCAGCTTTTTTTCTCTTGTGCCTTCCAAGTTATATTCACCTGTGACCTTTGGCTGTGGGCCTGGTCACACTGCCCCTCCATCCACTATTTTATTCAGGCGCCTGCCTGCTTTTTGCTTATACCTTACCCAAAACACCAGTTATGTACTTTTGCCATAAAGAATGCTGTGTGACCTGCTGAGTTTTTCCACCACTTCTGTGTATAAGGCAGGCTCCTGTTGCTGGGAGGAAGACGCACCTTCAATCATTCTGTATTCTGTTCATAAATCATTTGGTTCAGGGTTCAGCTAATGCACCATTATTAAGTGTTGCTATAGCTGGTCTTGCTTAGCATCTGCCTGGGTAGCACATAGGTAAGTGGAACTGAGTCCATTGGCAGATCAGCTACAATCTTATTGAATAGTAGAGCAGGCTCAATGGGTCAGATGGCCTATCCTTGCTCCTGCTTCTTATGAAAAACTCAGTGGAAAATTGTTTGGTGATGTTAATACCATTGTATATTGTATTGAGTTGAGGTCCATTGATTTGTGAGATGAATGTTAACTGTATCTGTCAGCCAAATCTTGGAAGCAGAGTCTTTGTGAGCTCTGAGGTCAATGAGCTTCCATGATTGCTCCCAAGCAATCTCTGTGCTCCTTTCCTAATGAATTTTCTTTTGTGTCAAATGGGAGAGGACATACCAAGATAGTGAGGACTTAGACATTATGAGTTACCATCTGCCTTCAAAGTATTTAATGAGTTTATTTTGCAGGTGTTCTTGTAAAATGAACCTATAGCAGTACAGTTCAACTGTATTAGAATTTGGCTTGTTAAACAACCTCCACTGGTTCAATTATATCAAAATGTTCAACACACAGCTGTGGAGTGCATGGTCATGTGTGGTTTAGGAACTCAATGTTACATAAAAAATATTAAGTAAACCCAAGCCTGGAAACGGTTTTTGTCTCGCAATTCATCTGTAACATTTTTCAACAGTAAACTGGGAAGATAGTTTTCACTAATACTCAATGAAAATGCTTTCATCTAAATTATGAAATTTGATAACATCAATTTTAAAACAGTGATGTCCCCAAGGTAACAACATTCTGTTCCAGAAGCAAAGAGGATTAGCAGCTGCATTTCCTGCATTGGATCTCTGACCTGAAGAAATAGCTCAAGGAAAATCATACCATGGAACCATAGAACATGACAGCACAGAAACAGGGTGTAACCTAGGTGGGTTATCTGATCATCCAGATGGGAAGCAGGTCAGGACAAAGGTCAGTTTCCCATGCTTGCAACTAGGAGGGCCACCTGCCCACCAAGGCAGAGAGCAGGTCGAAAGTCACCACTGCCTATCAATCAATGTCAGACCCAGTCATTCCTTCCATTTGGTCCTCCTTCTCAAATAAGGTCACATGGGCATACCTGGGCTGGCTGACTAGCCAGCTGGAGGATAAAAACCCAATACATAGGGTAACTTACTCTCTTTTCCCATAAGAACCATCCCTAAGCTCCATTCCAGGTTGTTATCTGCATGCGACGCTGGAGGACTAATTGTGAGCTGTGCGTTGGTGAAGGATGGTTAAGATCAGCGAAGTTGTATTGAAAAATTTTTTTAAAGTTTCAATCTCTCCTGAATACGGAAGAAAGCATAATGGGCCAGATAATCATTAGATAATTGATAACATTGCTGGTGGGGAAAAGATAACCTAACTTTCTCTTGTATAATGTTGTTTGGAAATATTAAAATATATTGAAGATAACTGCAGAAATATTTGGAACATTCTCCTTGGAGCAGCAGAGAATGAGAAGAGACCTAAAGGAGGTGTACAATATGTGAGAGGTGTTGATCATGTAGATGGCTGGAGCTGAAATGGCTAAGATGAAGGGACATATTTTTAAGGTACTTGGGAGTAAGTATGGGGGGGGGGCAGGAGCACGAGGTAAGTTTTTCACACAGAGTGGTGGGTGCATGGAATGTGCTGCTGGCACTGGAGGTGGAGGCAGGTACAATAGGATCTTTTTTAAGAGACTATAAGATAGATACATGGAACTGAGAAAAATGGAGGGTTATGCAGTAAGGAAATTCTGGCAGTTGTTAGAGTAGGTTATTAGGTTAGCACAACACTATGGGCCAAAGGGCTGTAGATTTCTACCATCTATGTAAAGAACAGAAATGAAATGGAAACACATTTCTCATTGAATATTGTTATACATTTCTTACTTTCTGGTCTCTGTACTGGTTTTGGCTGACATTGGGCTTTGAATTGAATTAGGATGTGATTGTGTTCAAACACTTACTTTATAAGCAATGGCAGAATATTTCCCTTGATCATTTCTTGGTGCAAAGTTGGTAGGGAAACTTTTAAGAATAAGTTCACATTTCTCAGCTAGTACTGGACTGGCAGTTCCTAATTTCAGATCTGTTCTGACAGCTTTTTTTTTAATTTTTAATTTTTAATTTTTCACACCACATTGACCAAGATACATACATTTTCCTTTTCAAATATATAGTGTCATTTTCTTCCCCCCCCTCCCATCCCACCCTCCCTACCTCCCCCCCATTCATTTAAAGTACAAAATTTAAGATACCAGTCAAACAATATTGTCATTCAATAAAAATAAACAAGAAATTCCACTGAGTCAATTCTTCTCATTTCCTTCTCCTTTCGTTAATTTAGGTGGTAAATGTCCCCGGTAGGTTTTCTCTATTGTGTTTCATGTATGGCTCCCATATTTGTTCAAATATTTCAATATTATTTCTTAAACTATATGTTATTTTTTCTAATGGAATACATTTATTCATTTCTATGTACCATTGTTGTATGACAGCTTATTGAAGACGAAAGGTTAAACTAGTTTAGAATTTCTCCAACGGATAGAGAGCCATCTACCTGAAAGGTCACGAAAAAAGAACAAACACGCAGGCCTTAAGAGGATGCGACAAGCAGGCTTTGGATGGGTCAGAGATGCAGGATTTAAGATGGGTGAGTCATACAGGCTTTGGGTTTACAATTTAAAATTGGAGGATATTTTATTTTCTGATCCAAACTGATTTGTATGTTTTATGGTACAACAAGTATTGCATTAAATTATCTGAAACCAAGAAACAAGAGCAAGTTGACTTTTGGCATTGCCAGGATCAGAATAAAAACACCACAGGTTTGCAAGATTCTGTAATGACAGGCTCACAAGTTATGAATAAAACCATTAATTTGTCTCTAGTTTTTTGTAGTTGAGTTCAACCAGCATTGTTTTCATTTAATGCACTGTATTTTATTGAAAGTTGCTTTTTGTGCTTTAAAAACTAGACTAGAATATTTTTTAATACTGCCAATGATACTCGGTATTTCAGAGCCTTTCAAACATACCCATTTGTAAACGATTGGTTCACACCAAAGTCTTAGATGGTGAAGTAGAAATGATCATCCTTTACCCTGCATGCAACTCTGAAAAGTCAAGATGTATGCCTTGAACCATAAATGATAAACACATTGCATCTTCCAGACAATGGCCTATATAGGATTGTGGTGCGAGCCAGAATTTCAAACTGTCTTGATAATACAAAATTTGGCTGTACTTTTTTTTTAAACTGGAAAGAGAAATTGCAGCTGGAATGGGAAAAAAAATGTGGCAAACAATCTTTAATTCTAAGAAAAGCAAGCTGCTGCTTTTAGCTCGAAAGAATGAGGAGAGGTACTATGGAATAAAGAAATTTGTTCTAAATAGGTGCAGTGCGAGCAGGAAAGGTTGAAAAAGGATTCCTAAAGCATACAGAATTCTGGTTTAAAAAAAAAATACAGAAATGCTGAGTGAACTCAGCCATTCTCACAGATATTGCCTCAAACCGTGCATCTTGGCGCCTCACAGATCGGCGGGCAGCAACCTCCTTTGAAGCCCACCTCACTGACAAAAGACAAAGGAGGAAAAACCCATCACCCAACCCCAACCCACCAATTTTCCCTTGCAACTGCTGCCACCGTGTCTGCCTGTCCCGCATCGGACTTGTCAGCCACAAACGAGCCTGCAGCTGACGTGGACATTACCCCTCCATAAATCTTCGTCCGCGAAGACAAGCCAAAGAAGAAGAAAGATAGGATGTAAAGATATACTCAGGCCTGAACCCTTCCTCATGGATGGGAGGATTGAAGGGTGTCTGGTTAGACAAAAATGTGTAGGAATTTCTTCAGCAAGAGGGTGATAAATCTGTTGAATTTGTTGCCACAGGTAGTTTTGGAGGCCAGGACATTGGGTATATTTAAGGCAGATTGATAGGTTCTCGATTGGCCAGGACATCAAAGGTTATGGGGAGAAGGCCAGGCAGTGGGGTTGAGTGGTTAAATGGCTCATGATTAAATGGTGGGGCTGACTCAATGGGCTAAATAACCTATTTCTGCTTGATTGTCTTGTGGTCTTATGGAAAGGCTCACGCCCGAAATGTCAATAAGGTATCTTTCCCTCCTATGGAGGCTGCAAGGCCGGCTGGCTTCCTCCAGCATTTCTGTGTTTTTATTATAATTTCAGCATCTGGGGATTATTCTTGGAGGCATAAATAGAAACTTAGAAAATCAGAGGAGGAGAAGAGCACTTGACACAATGATTCTTCCCAGCCATTTCATATGATCAAAGATAATATTTGAAATTCTGTACACTGTTTCAGTTTTTATACTCTTATCCCTTGATTTTCCCTCCCACCATCCCAGCCCTAATTCTTTCTTGTATCTCGTTATTGATTTGACTCCAAATACTTTCAGTAGTCGTGAATTCTTCATCTTCATGACTCACTGGGGGTGAGAGGGGTAGAAAAAGGGCTCGGACTTAGTGGTGAATCTTGATTAGAAATGACCGAGTTTTGATGAATGTTGATCACTGTATGAGTTTGAAAACTGATAAATAAAATATTTTTAAAAACGCATCTTTCCCCTTTAAAAAAAACAAAAACACAAACACAACACTATGTCTACAGTACATTCTGTGGCCAGACTCTTTCTACTCAGCAGTTTTCAATCGGTCTCTGAGGTAGTTTAACATTCCTTTTTAGTCTGCTATATGTTTCCTCCGGTGTATTGCTTGCATTTGCTGCTATATGTTTCTGTTTTACTTTCTCTTCCACTTTTGCCTGTTTCTCTTCCACTTTTGCCTGTTTGAACTTGTGTGCTCCTTTAGGCATTACAGATTTTCATGCATTGGAAGGTTGGTATGTACACCAATCAGCATTTGAGTTGGAGAAAGGCCATTCTATAGTGGCACACTTCTGTGAAGCATTCGACTTCTGTGCAAATCCGCTCATCCATCATGCACTTCTTTATGTGGCTCTTCACCACCTTCACAGAACTCTCTGCTGGGCTTGGGTGATATGGACTTGAAGTTGTATGCCAAAATCCCCAAATATTGGCAAAGGACTCAAGTTCACTGCTTGAAAATTGTGGACCCTTATCTGATACTACTTCATAAGGAACTCTGTGCCTCACAAAGACACTTCATATATCACATGAAGCAGTGGTCTGTCTTATGAATGTTCATTCTTGACCAATACATCACCTCTCAAGCTCTATGTTTGCATTTTTCCTCACCAAGATATCTTATGTGAATCTTCTGGAGCAGTTCCTGTCGTGATGTAATATATTATGCTGACTGCTTGCTATTGGTTATGACTGAAGATGGGTTCCACCCTAACAAAGTGAACTTCCTGTCTTCAAATAATAAACGTTTATTTTCTTAGTGTTATTGATGAATTATCTCATTTCCCTTTTGCTATCCCTTGTACTGATGTTTCTGCTGGTTCTGTAATTAGAAGCTATCTGCTACTGGAGACACTTCTTAGCTGGCAGGAAGTTCACCTTGTTAACTGATCAGAAATCTGTTGCCTTCATGTTCAACACTAAATTGAAGAGCAAGATTAAAAATGATAAAATTGTGGATACTTCCCTGAAACCTAGATAGATCGAGAAGTCACCCGAGCCAGAGAAAAGTTCCACTACTGGCTCCAGTGTTTTGAAGCATACATGCGAAAGAACAATGTCATGCAAGATGCAGAGAAGATGGACCATTTCGTGGCTCTCCTCGGAGATGTCCCCTACTCCGTGGTCTGAGAGGTAGCTGACTATCAGGATGCAGTGAATCTCCTTAGAGCCTATTATGATAGGCCTCAGAACACCCTGTTGGCAAGACACTTGCTTCACATTTGGAAGCAAAAAACAAATGAGAGCGTAGATGTTTTCATGGTCACCCTGAAAGAGCAATCCAGGGACTGCGTCTGCGCTGCCATCATGGCTGAAGCCCACCGTGACTTCCTGATGTTAGACACATTCATAAGCAGTCTGGAATCAGGATACGTTAACGTCTACTGGAGACTCCAGGCTTGGCCTTTAATGCGGCTCTGCAACAAGCAAAGATGCTTCTACTGCGCTACAAGGGGCAAAAGTATTTGAGCAAGGGAGAAGTGCAGAAGCAGCACCCCTCAGACTGATCCATAGTGAAGATTTGCTACTGAGCACAACGAAACCGTGACACAAAAGCCGGTCCCCGAAGTGCTACTTCTGCAGCTTGACACTACATGCCCACAGCTGGTGCCCCGCACAGCAAGATACCTGCGCCAACTGCGGGAAGAAGGGCCAGTGGGCCAGAGCTTGCCTAGCTAGAGAGTCGACATCTGGCACTCATGGCAAGCAGAAGAAGTGCTCAAGCACTGATGCTAAGCAAGGATCAGTCTTGTATCATACTATAGGCTTTTAATAACAGAAGAAGCCATCTCTACTGACCAGTGGGATAAGTTGCACCATCTGTTATACCAGTAGGATGGAGCCAATCAACAGTCATAACCAATAGCAAGCAGTCAGCATAATACATTACATCACTACAGTTTCTTGCCTTTGCAACAATGGAATCACAAACCTTTTCCCTTTGAGGGGTATATCTTGCACAACTGACACTTCATCTCTGCATGCCCAGTAATCCCAAATGCCTATTGGACAGTCATTATTAGCTGCTGGCTATCCTTTCTGTATAATATTTTTGAGCTCTTTCATTGTTTCACTGGTCTCTGTTGGTTTCCTGATCTGCTCTGTTCTATCCCGTGATACTGGATAATCATGTCAACATACGCCTGTACCTTTGCATTAACCTCTTGGTCACACTTTCTTGTAAACTGCCCAAGACAGTGCATCAGCTGCAAACTTATTTTCCTGGTATGTAGATAATTTTCACATCGTATTTCTGCAGCCTTATGAACATGCACTGTACTCTCATGGGAGAGTCATTCATTGGTTGGACATAATGGAGGCCAGTGGTTTATGGTCTGTCTCGACTTCGAGCTTGTCAATAAATGTATTGATGGATCCTTTCACATGCCTAAGTGCTGGCAAGAAGCTCTTTCTCTTTCTGTACATAGTTGGCTTCTGCACTTATTAAAGCCCTTGATGCATAGGCCTCTGGTTGACATGCGTCCTCATGTTGCTGCAGTAGTACTGCTCCAAGGCCACGTAGGGATGCATCAGCCGAGATCCTGATGTGCCTATCTGGATAATAAAAATATTAGAACAGGACTATTAGAACTTTAAAAAAATTTTTTTTAATTTTTCACACTATGGACCATACTGACCAAAATACACACAAACATTTCCCTCTTGAATATACACAGTGTCATTTTCTCCCCTTTTCCCCCCCTCCCTTCCCTCCCTCCTTCACCCCCCTCCCCACCCACTCAACATTCAACATATATGATACATTAAACCCATTAAACAATGTCATCACACAATGAAAATAAACAAGAAATTTGTGTCATCTACTTTTACATACTGGGTCAGTTCATTTCGTCTTCTTATTAGGACATATTTTGAGAGCTTGGAAGTACTCTTCTTGCTCGTGTGACCATATCACTTATTTTTCTGCTCAAGGAGTGATCTAAGTGGTGCTGACACAGTCTTCAGATGAGTGATGAACTTAGCCAGGTAAATTACCATCCCCAAGAAACGTCTCCTCTCATCTTTTGTTTTGGGGCCTTTCAAATTTCTCAATGGCTGATGTCTTTCTTGGATCAGGCTTCACTCCCTGTTCAGATATGATATCTCCTATGAAGGTCAGTATCTTTACGCCAAACTCACATTTCTCTTTATTTAATTTCAAATTGACATTCCATGTCATGTCAAGACTTGCCTTAGTCGAGTATCATGTTCATTCTTGGTGGAACTTCATCTAATGATGTCATCTAACATGGTCTCAACTCCAAGTATACTTTCAAAGATCACATGAATTGTTTTAGGGTAGACTCCCAGTGCAGACAAGATCTCATCTGGTAGTCAAAGAAAGCAGTATCTTCCTTGTGGAGTATTGAAAGTGCATAGTCTTGAACTTGCCTCATCAAGCTTCATCTGCCAATACCCCAAAGACCCATCGAGCTTTGCTAAACCACTTGGCACCTGCAAAGGGGTCATGATTTTCTCCCGTGTCGATAATTTTAAATGCTCTCTCTTGATGGCTTTATTGAGAACTCTTGGGTCCTGACATATATGTAATGCTCCATTTTAATTTTGCTTGATGATCCGTGAGTTAACCCAATCTGTATATTCTTCAATTTTCTGTGTTATTTTCTTCTGTTCCACGTGTTGTTTAAATTTGTCTTTAAGTGGAAGGGAACTTTCCTGCATGCATGGACAACACGAGCCACTGTCTCATCTATGTGGGTCTTGTGTACAGCAGGTAAGCATCCAGGCCCCTCAAAAATATCTGTGTACTCTTCCAAGAGTGTGGTGTGCTCATCTTGACTCTGTGAAGCCACAATGAAAAATTTTTTCACCAGGTCGAGCTCTTCACATGCACTCAGACCTAATAATGGCTGTCCTTTAGCGACTGCTACACAGATGGAAGCACACCCCAACCATGTTGGAGGTTTCAATGAACTGATTTATTCAAACTTCGCGCGCGTCCCTTTAAGGGCAGCATGAGCTGCACTCCTGAGTTGGCGGTGATGTCACCACGCTCGCCCGAGGAGCGCGCCTTGCTCTAATAATGTCATTAAAAAGCTAGAGGCTTTTTTTTCCCTGGGGCGGTACAAGCGAGGCCGGTTCGCCACGAGGATGTGCGCTGCCACAGTCCTATCTTTTCTACAATCATTAGCTGTAACTTTAGATGCTGCCCTTTGTGTTTGAAGGTCAGCATGCTTTTACTCTTACTGGAACATTTTCTCCAGTGTAGTCTGTCACTTTTAATTTCACAGGATAAATCTTGTTTTTTACAGTGAAATAATTGTCCATAGATAACAGATTCACCTGGGCTTTGCTGTTGAGCTCAAATGAAATTACCGTCTCATTCACGGTCACTGGAATGATCCATTCCATTTTACCGGCAGTAACAGTCTGTAGTGAATCCACGAAGAATTCCTCCATTTCTTCATTCATTTTGTGCACCTCGTGTTTGCAACACTTTGCAAAATGATTCTTTCCACATTCATTAGCAGGACGATCCATAGGCAGGACCCATCTTTGGAATATGTCTACCTCCCCTCCTGCTGCATTTGCTGTTTGAGGTAACCACTTTGCTTTGGGCTCTGATGTTCTGCTTCTCTGTTTTCACCGTATGGACCGTATGTGTCTATTCTGTGCAGCTCCTTACCTTGTGTTTGTGTCATTTCTGCTGCCTTTTCACAGCCTTTTCCAGTGTAAAATCTTTTTTTTACGCAACAGTCCATTATCTGGGATTTTGCAAACTATTCTGACTTTTATGAGTGAATTTTCCAAATCTCCAAATTCACAGGATTTATTCAGTATGTGTAACTTGGCTGAGTATTGATCAAAGCTCATACCTTGCTTCTCATCGCAGAAGAAAAACTTGAATCGCTTACGCATGACTTTTTTACTTGGAACAAAATACTCTTCAAATTTTGTTATCAGATGTTTCTGTTGTACAAAACTTTGGCTATTCTCCATTTGGAACATTGTGTTCAGCTCTGGTCACCTCACTACAGGAAGGAGGTAGATGCTATAGAAAGGGTGGAGAGGAGATTTGCAATGATGCTGCCTGGATTGGAGAGCATGCATGAAGCACATAAGTTGAGTGAACTTGGCCATTTCTCCTTGGAGCAAAGGAGGATGAGTGGTGACCTGATTAGGGAGTACAAGATGATGAGCGGCATTGATCATGTGGATTGCTGGAGGCTTTTTTTCCCTGGGGCTGAAATGGCTAAAATGAGGGGGCACAGTTATAAGGTGCTTGGGAGTAAGTACAGGGGGGATATAAGATCATAAGACCATAATATATAGGAGCAGAAGTAGGCCACTCTGCCAATCCATCATGAGCTGATCCATTCTCCCACTCAGCCCCACTCCACTGCCTTCTCCCTATAACATTTGATGTAAGTTCTTCGCACAGAGAGTGGTGGGTGTATGGAATGCACTGCTAGCAATGGTCGTGGAGGCAGGTACAAGAGGATCTTTTAAGAGACTATTAGATATGTACACGGAACTGAAAAATGGGAGGGTTTTTTTCTAGGTAGTTATTAGAGTAGATTATTAGCTCAGCACAACACTGGGCTGAATGGCCTGTACCCTGCTGTAGATTTCTATATTCTAGAATGTCCAATGCGAAAGATGTCTCATCAATTTGAAAACTGTTATAAATGTCCAAGGCATCTTTACCCATCACTTGCAGAAACATAGACGCTTTCCATTTTTCATCGGTCTCTCTCATTCCACCTGCTTCTAAATAAATGTTGAATCGTTGTTTGAAGTGTTTCCAATTATCGGCTAGACTGTGGTAAACTGCACTGGTGTTGGAGGACTTAACTTATCTCTGCTTATGAACTATTCTCTTCTCTTATTCACTTCTGACTCCATGCTATGCTTGTTCTTTCAAGAAGAACGACTTTATGTGGGTTTAATTCTTAACCAACTTTATTTTTCTTGATCCACCTCAACAGAATTCCCACAACAATGCCTGTGATTCCCGTCACACACCATTTCCTGTTTCCGCCAAACCGCATGCATTCCATGCTGGAAAATGTAGTTTTTATTTACACAAATAATAATATACCCATCTGTCCCAGAATCCTAATTAAAGTCTTTGGGAACTCTAATTATGCATAAGGCCTGATCTGGTGTTGAAACTAAATGGGAATTGCACAGCATGATGCCCCTGAAACTTCAGAGTCGTGACATGGGTCAGAATGGCAGCTCCGGCATCTTCATCAATCACTGCCTTGGCTGTGATGACTCAGTGAAGTCTAAACTGAACCCTTGGCGCCAGTAAGTTTTATCCCATTGTTATGCACTCTGCATATTACATAGTTCAAAACTGTTAGTTTTCTACAGTTGTTTTCTTAATGCCGCAACACTTAGATTTTATGAAAAACACTATCTGACACTTGTTACCTCGATGCAGAATGGGAAGAAAACGCCTTTGTGTTGATCTCAAGACAAAGGTTACTGACTTTGGAAAATGAAAGTCATGAAATCGTACAAGGGATTTCTGTTGATGCATCCTGTGTCGTTCAATTGTAGAGTTCCGGAACTCTCCCAGATAAACACTTGCCCAATACAGCCTGTGTCATGATTCCTGTGGAAGGAAATAGCAGAATTTCCATCCTGGGATTAACTCAGTTGCTTTGGCTGGATCTCCACATTTAGGTAGGTTTCTCTTCAGCAGATGCTGACAGTAATATAGAACTAAAAAAAAAGCATATTTTTCATCCTGGGAACAAGCACTGTCTTTCCATGTGGAAAGAGTTATTCATTGATTTTCAGTTTCAGTTAATTGCTTTGGATATTTAATTTATATTTGGATGTACAGGATGGTAACAGTCTCTTCTGCTCCATAGCCTCGAGCTGCCTCAATATCCCAATTAACCTATGACCCTGGTACATTTTGAAGGATGGGAGGGAACCAGAGCGACTGGAAGAAACCCATGCAGACAGGGGAGAACGTACTAACTCCTTACAGACCATTCAGCAAACTTTTCCATATCAAAGAACTGCATCTTCTTTAAGGTAGTGACTTTTTTTTTAAATTGAAAGATGTAACTAAATTGTGTGAGATAAAATGTTCTTTTCCTGAAAAATAATTCTGGAGTTAATTTTAATTCAGAATAAGAAAAAATGATGGTGGGGTGGGTGGGGAAGGGAAGAGGAAAACAATAATTTGCCTTTAGATATTCAATCCTTGTGTTTAATTTAACCTGTCAGATGGATATTTATCAGCAGAGGGTGATCAATGAGCCTATGACTGTCCATTGGCTTCTGATTAAGTCATAGGTAGGGGATTCAGGAAGGTCTCCTTGTAATGGGGGACAAAATTGCAGAGAGGGAACTGAAATATGGGGTAATGGAGGTGATGAGTTTCTTGTAGGGCCTGAAAGAGCACACCTGCTCACAGCCAATGTATGCAGAGCCTGAGAGCCTCTTTGTACTGCCCACCAGCTGCTGAGCTGCTCCAATTTGGCAGGAAAGTCATTGTTGTCCCCCCCCCCCCCCTCCCGAATGCAGCTGCATTAAAATTCTTTGGGATCTAATTTAACTATTTCATGGTTAACAGCTAGCCAAACCTAACTACTCAATTAAATGTTGCAGATAATAATCATCCAGCTCCTTTTCACATGTATTATCATGAACATATGGTACAAAATGACAGGGCAGATTGCCCGTTTCTTTAACTGATGAATGACAGCCCCTTGTAGACAAGTATGATTGTCTCCCGTTCTCTGTGAACACAGGCATTTATTTCCAGCTTGTGAATGGGTAAACGGCGCAATGGAGCAAATTATGAATTCTATGCGGTTGTGCCGATGTACTGTGGGAATTCAATTGCATTGTGTGCGTCAGGAATCCAGAAATTAGGTGAGAGATTAATGGTGCACTCTGTGTATTTACAATGTGCCCTGGCTTTCAATAAATGTCAATTAACATACAAGTCTCACACCTGAGTCTGGCTGGAGCTTCATTTTCTCACAAAACCAAATAGCAATCAGCTAGAACACAGTGGGATACTGAATTACTTCAATTTAACTGCTTTCTTTTTCCATTCCCATTCAGCAGAAGGAATTCTATTTCCTATGTAATTTACACGCAGTGTATTAATTCCAATGTGACACAGCTAAGTTATTCTCATAAACACAGCTAGCGTAATGGTTAGCGCAATGCTGTTCCATCTCACCATTCGAAATGTACCGGGAGTTGTAGGCTAATTGGGTGCAATTGGGTAGGATGAGCTCATGGGCTGAAATGTGCTGTATGTCTTTAAAAAAAAAATTAAGGCTGAATTTGTACGTGTTTGTACTGCTCTCGTGATTTACATATTTTAGGTTCATGATGTAATTCCTGATTTAAATAGTTTGCTGTATTATTTTAGAGGACCTCTTCCACCTCGCATACAGCATCTTTCAGCTGGTCCTGTCAGGAAAGAGATAAAGGACAAACACCACCAGGCTGAGGAACAGCTTCTTTCCATGGCAAGTGAGAATGCTGATGACCAAAGGAACTGCTAAACTGACAATCCATGGGCGTCATATTCATGTAGCAATATTTATTTATTTGTATATATGAATGTACATATCCTGCATGTGTACTGTTTGTACGTGTGTTACGTCTGGTTGTGTGTCTGGGTATTTTGCACCGAGGACCAGAGAACTTTGTTTCATCTGGTTATACTTGTGCAATCAGATGACAATAAACTTGACTTGACATCAGAGAAACTAAATGTAAATCAGGCAACTTCTTTGTAGGATGTTAATCTGAAAGAGTGACCCTAAGCTTTCAGCTGTCAACCCTTTTAATTCTCAATCCCACGCTCACATCTGTGTCCTCCTGCAATGTTTCAATGAGGCCCAATGCAACCTTCGAGAACAGCAAGTCATCTTCTGTCTCAGCTCATTGCAGCCTTCAAGACTCATTACTGAACTCTCCAAATTTGATCTTTTCTGGAACAGAGAAATTGGAAGGAGAGGAAAGATTGAACAAAGTTTTCTCCCTTTCCAGTTCTCATGAAGGATCTGGGACCTGAAGAATTAACTCGTTTTATTCCCATTGATGCCCTCTCACCTGATGAGTATCTTCAACATTTTTTGGGTGTCAGATTTCCAGCACCTGCAATTTTTAAAACTTTTGGGTAAATACTGAGGGACAGTTTCCTTGGGAAGGAGAATCTTTAATCAAGAGTAGCATAGAAATTCCTGTCAGATATGAAGTAAGATTGGTTAATGTAGAAAATTAAGCATGTTTGGAATTCTCCTCGAAGCATTGATCACACAAAACAATTTAATGAGTTGAACTTCTGTTTCACAGGTTCAACAAACAAGGTTCAACCCTGACCTCTGATGTTCACTGGATAAAGTTCTCTCTTTGACCATGATGGCTTCCTCTCACATTCCAAAGACAAGCTCATTGGTAGATTAGTTGGCCATTGCAAAATGCTCTTAACATGTAGGTAAGTGATACAATCTCGGGAGAATTCATGTAAATGTCGGAAGAATAAAAGGGAGTATTGAGGGATTGGGTGAATGAGTGCTGGTTTGTTGGTGAAGAGCCTGATCTCAAAGTGCATTTCTCTGTCTCCATCACTCTGAGTACATTCAAACGGATATGGATTGCCAACATTCTCAAAATGCATCGTCCTGAACTTAAAAGGAAATAATTACTGCCCGATATGAAATAAGTAAATATTTTTTTTTAAATTGTGTTTGCTACTGAGATGCAAAGTTAAGTAAAACTCACCTACAATTAAACACATCCAGTGGACACTTCCAGGAACTAGGACAAGGAACTGAATCCATTGAGTTAAAACTAGCCTATCCACAAGCAATGCCCTTAACCTAGACAGGTTGAATTGGGTTGTTTATTATCACATATACTGGGATGCAGTGAAAAGCGTTGTTTTGTGTACTATCCAGGCAAGTCAACTAATATAATATGTTCCGATTATTCGAGATACTTGGGACCGGATATTTTTTTTTGATTAACTAGATTTTTGGAGAACTGAGAAGTTGCTTTAAGCAGCCCAGTAGAATCAGCAGAAAACTTCTATCAGTGGTTAAACGACAAGAAAAAACAATGGGAGGGTTTTCATGCATGAAATAATCTTTAATTCTTACTAAAAACAGTGTGATCTCTGCTAACAAATAAAGATAAATCCATAAATTTAAGAAAAGATCTTTTTTAAAACTTGTGACAACTGAATTTTGGTTGAGTGGTTTTCAGATAATCGGAAAAGTACTGTACTTGGGTTTGGCAGATAATACAATAATGAAACCAAACTACACAGTGTATTGTTACAGTAAGTGTTCAGGGTATAGAACCATAAAACACTACGGCACAGAAAACAGGCATAAGAGTGAACCCGCATTCACCACATCAGATGGCAGCTTGTTCTACACTCTCACCACTCTGTGAGTAAAGAATTTCCCCCTAATGTTCCCTCTAAACCTTTCTCCTTTGACCCTAAAGCCATGTACTCTCATATTTATCTCTCCTAATCTAACTGGAAAGGGGCTACTCTGTCTATAATTTGTAAACCTCTATAAAATATACCCTCATTAATTTATGCACCAAGGAATGAAGTCCTAACCTGTTTAATCTTTCCCTGTAACTCAATTCCTGAAGATCCGGCAACATTCTAATAAATTTTCTCTCCACTCTTTTAATCTTATTGATATCCTTCCTGTAGTTAGGCAACCTTTTTTTTTCAGAGCCAGCTCTTCAGCGCTTGACATCCTGTTTTGCGGAAACTGCCAAAATGTTTGGCCTAGAAGTCAGCCTGAAGAAAACTGAGGTCCTCCATCAGCCAGCTCCCCACCATGACTACCAGCCCCCCCACATCTCCATCGGGCACACAAAACTCAAAACGGTCAACCAGTTTACCTATCTCGGCTGCACCATTTCATCAGATGCAAGGATCGATAATGAGATAGACAACAGACTCGCCAAGGCAAATAGCGCCTTTGGAAGACTACACAAAAGAGTCTGGAAAAACAACCAACTGAAAAACCTCACAAAGATAAGCGTATACAGAGCCATTGTCATACCCACACTCCTGTTCGGCTCCGAATCATGGGTCCTCTACCGGCACCACCTACGGCTCCTAGAACGCTTCCACCAGCGTTGTCTCCGCTCCATCCTCAACATCCATTGGAGCGCTTTCATCCCTAACGTCGAAGTACTCAAGATGGCAGAGGTCGACAGCATCGAGTCCACGCTGCTGAAGATCCAGCTGCGCTGGGTGGGTCACGTCTCCAGAATGGAGGACCATCGCCTTCCCAAGATCGTGTTATATGGCGAGCTCTCCACTGGCCACCGTGACAGAGGTGCACCAAAGAAAAGGTACAAGGACTGCCTAAAGAAATCTCTTGGTGCCTGCCACATTGACCACCGCCAGTGGGCTGATAACGCCTCAAACCGTGCATCTTGAAAACCAACAAGGTCGGGTCAGATACAGCAATGAGCTCTCTGAACCCTTCTCCATTAACAATGGCGTGAAGCAAGGCTGTGTTCTCGCACCAACCCTCTTTTCAATCTTCTTCAGCATGATGCTGAACCAAGCCATGAAAGACCCCAACAATGAAGACGCTGTTTACATCCGGTACCGCACGGATGGCAGTCTCTTCAATCTGAGGCGCCTGCAAGCTCACACCAAGACACAAGAGAAACTTGTCCGTGAACTACTCTTTGCAGACGATGCCGCTTTAGTTGCCCATTCAGAGCCAGCTCTTCAGCGCTTGACGTCCTGCTTTGCGGAAACTGCCAAAATGTTTGGCCTGGAAGTCAGCCTGAAGAAAACGGAGGTCCTCCATCAGCCAGCTCCCCACCATGACTACCAGCCCCCCCACATCTCCATCGGGCACACAAAACTCAAAACGGTCAACCCAACTCTTATACTCAATTGATAAAGGCCAAGATGCCGTAATCTTTGTTTTCAACCCTATCTACCTGTGATGCCACTTCAGGGAATTATGTATCTGGATTCCCACAACCCTTTGTACCTCCTCACTCCTCAGTGCCCTACTGTTTCCTGTGTATGTCCTATCTTGCTTTGTCCTTCCAAAATGCAACATCTCACACTAGAATGACACAAAGTGCAGGGTAGAGAGAAAAATACAGTTAAAACAGTGTAAGGACCATATTTTATAAACATGGGATCTATTTTAGAGACTGATAACTGCAGGAAAGAACCTGATCTTCAATGTGGAGTTTGTGGGTTCAAACTCGTGTGTAAGAATTAAAAATTTCAAACACGTCCGGGAATGGTTTAGCCACATATATGTGGCTGTCGTCGGACCCTTACCCATTTCCCGAGGTAACCATTACCTTTTCACAGGTGTAGATCGCACCACTCGTTGGCCTGAGGTGATCCTGATGCCAGATGCCTCCATGGACTCCTGCTCCCAAGCACTTTTGAACGGTTGGGTTGCCTGGTTCGGCGTCCTGATTAGGGCACCCAGTTCACCTCTGCACTCTGGACACAGCTCATCAACAGGCTGGGGATTGAACTACAGCACACCATGGCCTATCTCCCACAGGCCAATGGCTAGTCGAGTGATTGCACCGCCACCTTAAGTCAGCACTTACTGCCCGCCTTACCAGCCCTGACTGGGTGGACGAGCTGCCTTGGTTGCTCCTGGGCATCCACTTGACACCCAAAGAAGACCTACAGGCGTCATCAGCCGAGCTGGTCTACAGTGCACCACTAGCTCTATCCGGTAAGTTCTTCAATGCACCTCACAACCCCCAGCAGTCACCGTACGGTCTACTTCCCGACCTCCGGGCCCATTTGGACTCCTTCACACCCCCACAGCTGCCCAGGCATGGCACATGGGCTTCTTACATCCCCAGCGAGCTGTACTCCGCCGAGTACGTTCTTATCAAGTGGGGCCCACCACAGCACCTCTACAAAGACCACATGAAGGGCCATACAAAGTGATCCAGCATTCAGGATCCACTTTCACACTGGACATCAGTGGTAAGAGGGAACTGTTTACGATAGACAGGTTAAAGCCAGCCCACTGAACCAGTAGTTGTGGCCCAATCCAAGAAGTGAGGCTGCCTGGCAAAAAAGGACATTGGTGCCAGTTCTGGGGAGGGGGGGGAGCTATGTGGCAGTACGCCATTAAGCAGGTGAACCAGTCCAGCTTGTCACGCACACGGTGGGGCAGCTGGCCAAAATGGCACCGTTGGGGGTTTCCTCCCGACCTCGGCACCAGGCTCAGAAGCCCACACTTGGGGACCCATGTGATGCCCCGGTGACTTTGGGGCCCCCCAGCGCAGTTCTCAGCCAGGTCTGGGCTGGGAGACCAGCCAGGCAGCCTGCAATAAATCAGTTTTTTTTTTGCTCACTGAACTCAATCCGTCTGGTTGTGCGATCCTTCAGTTAGCAGTGTAGCCGCCACTACAAAACTATCTTCTGAGTGTGCTGAGAGACATTAGTGAGGAGTTTATACCACAGCTCAGGGTGTAATTAAAAAGGTCCATTACAAAGGTTCTAATTGAAAGTTGCATGACAAAGGATGTCACTGTTGTTAAGATGGAATATACTGTGATAAAGAATTTACGGCATCAGCTCTTGCCTGTCTGCTAAAGGTTTTCTGCATAATTCATGACAACAACAACTCCTTGCTGACTAAATGAGGTGGTTCAGATGGCTGGAATCAGAGATGGGATCGCAGCAGTCTGTTTTGATGAGCATTTTGTAGATTCTCATATTGAGAAGAGGAACAGTTTGAAGGGTGGTCTTCTTTGGTCGGGTGGGGGGTGGGAGAGCTCAAAAGATAAATTAGTTCGGGCTCAGGGGCCACCTCCAGTGGGGGAGGATCAGAGGGGAGGCTGGTGCAGGTCAGAGTGGGAGGCACACGGGTAGCTCCACCCCCTCATTGCTTCCACCCAACAATATTGTCTCCAGCGAGCATGCATGTCTTTCTGAGCACCATCAGGTTAACGTCGCCGAACTTCCCCACAGCTCTCCAAACTTCAGTAGGTGCTCCTCACTCCATGTACTCTGATTCCTCCAGGAGGGTAATGGCTTTCAAAACAGTTTTTCCAGTAGCCAGACCCATGAGGGGCAAGACCAACCCTCTAAGGTCGGGGCGTGCGGTGGTGACTAAATAGCTCACCAAGGCACCAGTCATTTTCATGATCCCTGGGCAGTGGTACTCGCAGGCACCCCCATAGATACGCACAGTCCTTGCTCACTCCCTAACAACCCATGTCCCCATACCAATGATGTGCCGCTGTGGTTGGACATATAGGAAGATAGGGAACCTGGCCTGGACCGCAGTCACCACCTGTTCCCATATGATGGTGCCATCATTGACCCCTTCCAGCAGTGCCTCAAGGCATTGCTAATCATCTTTTGCTCAAACAGATTGCCCAGTTCGCTCCCTGATGAGAGAAGCAGACATTGGGACCCCTTTCATCCCACAGCCATGGCAGTGTCGTGGCTAGGTGTTCCCGCAGCCGCTGGTGGTATTGGTTCCCTAGCCTGGTTATCTCCTTAGCAGAGTAGTCCCGGGCCTCTATTATCTCTCAGTGACCACAGATGTTCCCATCTGAAGTCCCCTATTTTTAGCTATTTCCCATTGTGGAGGGTCGGCAGGGTGCCTTCATTGGTGGTCCTGGGACATCTTGATCACTGGCTGGGTTGAAAAAGCTCAGGCACAAAGGGGGGAAGGATGTGTGTCATAGGACTCCATTTTCTCATGGTCATCGTCATCTATTCACACACATACTCAGTCTCCAACCGCAAGATGATCCCCTACTCCCACTGGACAATGGCTCAGACTTTGCCTGGGTCAAACTGCCAGCCAGACCAGTAAGCTTCTTTCAGCTACTGCACTTCCATCAGCTTGGAAATAGCTTCCACACTCGAGCAGTCTGCACTGCCCCCTGTAGTGCAAAACAGTGATGCTGCAGGGATTCTATCTCCCTATCTTTCTGGGCACCCTGATACCCCTCTGGTTTCTAAGTAGGGACATCACTAACCATAGGGCTCTGCCACAACGCCCCCTGGCCTTGGGAAACCCTGATTCCTCCAGACCACATGGTGCCCAGTCTTCTCTCCATGCGGTTCCAGCCTGTCAATCCGGTCGAACACCATGACGTGGCTTACCAGCCACACTACTGAATGGCTGAACCCCTGACAGTCTTCAGTCTTCCAGAGGATTTTATATTCTGACCCCATTTCTTTACTAGTGGAGGGTCACCTCCTGCTGCCCCTGTTGGTGAGCAGGTACCCAACAGAACTCCCACACTCGTTCGTAAAATCTCCCACGTGGTTAGTCCTCCATGTCTGTCCAGTGAAACTTTTTGAACACTGCTCACAGTGCTAATTGTTGTGCTTGGAAGAGTATCAGGTCTGGTGGGTGAACCGAGAGATGAGTCTGGACACAAGCATTACAACTACAGGTAACTTTATTGAAAACACAGGAGACAAACAGGATAGAACATCAAATGATAATTAGTTACTCCACTACTAAACAACTATACAGACATTCATCGAACCCAGTTTGGACTCCTATACCAGCGGCCACTTATCATCTACACACTGACACCTATGTGCACACTCTACAGATTTTCTTCTTCTTTGGCTTGGCTTCGCGGACGAAGATTTATGGAGGGGGTAAAAAGTCCACGTCAGCTGCAGGCTCGTTTGTGGCTGACAAGTCCGATGCGGGACAGGCAGACACGATTGCAGCGGTTGCAGGGGAAAATTGGTTGGTTGGGGTTGGGTGTTGGGTTTTTCCTCCTTAGCCTTTTGTCAGTGAGGTGGGCTCTGCGGTCTTCTTCAAAGGAGGTTGCTGCCCGCCAAACTGTGAGGCGCCAAGATGCACGGTTTGAGGCGTTATCAGCCCACTGGCGGTGGTCAATGTGGCAGGCACCAAGAGATTTCTTTAGGCAGTCCTTGTACCTTTTCTTTGGTGCACCTCTGTCACGGTGGCCAGTGGAGAGCTCGCCATATAACAGGATCTTGGGAAGGCGATGGTCCTCCATTCTGGAGACGTGACCCATCCATCGCAGCTGGATCTTCAGCAGCGTGGACTCGATGCTGTCGACCTCTGCCATCTCGAGTACTTCGACGTTAGGGATGTAAGCGCTCCAATGGATGTTGAGGATGGAGCGGAGACAACGCTGGTGGAAGCGTTCTAGAAGCCGTAGGTGGTGCCGGTAGAGGACCCATGATTCGGAGCCGAACAGGAGTGTGGGTATGACAACGGCTCTGTATACGCTTATCTTTGTGAGGTTTTTCAGTTGGTTGTTTTTCCAGACTCTTTTGTGTAGTCTTCCAAAGGCGCTATTTGCCTTGGCGAGTCTGTTGTCTATCTCATTGTCGATCCTTGCATCTGATGAAATGGTGCAGCCGAGATAGGTAAACTGGTTGACCGTTTTGAGTTTTGTGTGCCCGATGGAGATGTGGGGGGGCTGGTAGTCATGGTGGGGAGCTGGCTGATGGAGGACCTCAGTTTTCTTCAGGCTGACTTCCAGGCCAAACATTTTGGCAGTTTCCGCAAAGCAGGACGTCAAGCGCTGAAGAGCTGGCTCTGAATGGGCAACTAAAGCGGCATCGTCTGCAAAGAGTAGTTCACGGACAAGTTTCTCTTGTGTCTTGGTGTGAGCTTGCAGGCGCCTCAGATTGAAGAGACTGCCATCTGTGCGGTACCGGATGTAAACAGCGTCTACAAACACTCTACAGATAGGAACTTTCATACACATTCCCAGTTCCCTGTACCCACAGGGGTGTGGCTGTCTGCAAGCACTGATCTATTTCATTACCACGGCTCATCTTCAATGTAGTGCACACTTCCAGCAATGTGCACAGTAACTACCTGGCGTGCAGCAATGTCAGGGGCTTGGACCACAAGGCAGAGCAAAAGAATATGTGGCATGTATCAATGTTTTATAGTGTTCTGAGCTGGGCTTCTGTCCAATGATAACATGGAGTCATTTAAATGAGCCACCGGTAAGGTGTCCACTAATGGGTGGCCGGAGTCCAAAGTTGGTTGGCAGGTGATGCGACTTCCGAATAAGTTTCCTACGTGGAGGACACATGACTCTCCACAATCCACAATGTTCCAGAAGGAGAGGCCACATGTTCCTCCACAATCCACATATAGCAACAACTCTTGTTTCTTGTGGTCTTGGGTGAAGCAGTTCCCCTAAACAGCTATGTTACATCTGGACAGGATTCTTTCTATGCTCCACCTGTAAAATTGATGCGCCCTCAGGGACATTTCTTTACTTTTTGGAGAAAGTAGAGTTAGTGCACTTTCTTGGTCGTAATATCAACAACCTTAGATGTTGTACAAAGAAGGTGGTGGATTGATGAGTTGGGAAGGAGAATGGGAAAGAAGATAGAGGCAAGGGGAAAGAGCCAAGAAATGATGGGAAGAGAGGACAAAAGCAGGGAGAAGGAAAAGAGAATGGAATGAGGATGATGGAAGTGGAGAAAAAGGGCGGGGTGGGGGGGGGGGGGGGAAGTCCAGCAACACCAAACAACTACCCAAAAGAGTGGAGAATCTCTGCAGGTCCTGCTGCTTCCATAGGAGGCAAAGAAATATTAATGTTTTGGTCAGGAGTGATCCTTCATCAAGGTACGTTGATGAAGGGCTCAGGCCCAAAATGTTGGTTATATATCTTTGCCTCTTATGGACACTGCATTACTTGCTGAGTTACCCTGGCACTTTTGTGTATTGACAAAAGGCAAAGGAGGAAAAACCTAACACCCAACCCCAACCAACCAATTTTCCCCTGCAACTGCTGCAACCGTGTCTGCCTGTCCCGCATCGGACTTGTCAGCCACAAACGAGCCTGCAGCTGACGTGGACATTTACCCCCTCCGTAAATCTTTGTCCGCGAAGCCAAGCCAAGAGAGACAATCACAGCACCTGCAGACTTTCGTTTCACCCCAAAGAACTACCACTTATTTCTTAAAATAGTGTTGCCAACATTATACCAAAGGGATCAAAGAATTAGAATCTGACAGGAAAGTATATTTGAAGTTCAGGATTTGGCATGTTCTGACAAACCTGAATGCATATGGTCTATTTGTGTATGTATCTATTTCTGATATTTTGTTGCATCTAAACTGATCCATTCTGTTTGCTTATTTGTTTGTCAAAATAAACATTTAAATTTATGTGTGGCCAACTTCATATCACAGCTGCTCATTGGTACACTCTGAGCCAAGCGACAAGAACAACAAAGAACAGCTGAACACCTTTTCTCATGCTCTTTCACACACAAGTGGAGTAACTAGACAGGGCAGATTGCCTGTTCTTTCTGCACAAAGGCACTAGCAGCTGACGAATGGATATCCATCACAGTGGTGAGATTTGTGAATATCTGTGCCAATTATACTGTGGAAATTTAGTCAGAGAATATTCATTCAGTTTACACAAATTCAGAGAAATATTAATGATATACAAGTAATCGAAACATCTCTGGTGTTCTTGGTTTTTGAAAAAGTAAATATTCATCTACAAAATTTGTAAAAAAAAATTACAGAATTACATTACATTTTACAGCAGAAAAAGAAACCATTCAGATCTTCCTGTCTGTGCTGGAGAAAGAGAACTTGTCCAATCTAATCCCACCTTCCAGCCAAATGGGTCAATGATCTCCATAGACTTACCTAAGCACATTTTAAATGTCATGAGTGTTTCTGTATTTACCATCCTTCTAGGCAAAATCCTAGTAAATCTTCTCTGCACTCTTTCTATCTTATTGATATCTTTCTAGTTAGGTGACCAAAACTCCACACAATACTCCAAATTTGGCCTCACCAATGTCTTCTACAATGTTACCATAACATCCCAACTCCTATACTCAAAACTTTGATTTATGAAGGCAATATACCAAAAGCTGTCTTTACAACCCTATCCATCTGTGATGTCATTTTCAGGGAATTATGTATCTGTATTCCCAGATCCCTCTGTTCTACCACATTCCTCAGTACCCTACCATTACCATGCATGTCCTAGTTTGTCTTTCCAAAATGCAACACTTGTCTGCATTAAATTCCATCTGGTATTCTTCAGCCCATTTTACCAGCTGGTGTAGATCCCTCTGCAAGCTTTGAAAACCTTCTTTGCTGTCCACAATGCCTCCAATCTTGAGCCCCTTTTACACAGCCATTTTTTTCCCAGGATATTTTTGGCTTTATTATGCTCTGCCTTCTGTGTAAAAGGTACGAACATGGAATGGGAGGTTGGGGTGGTCATTCCAGTTCTCTTTTTCTTTTGGCAACAGAGGTAGTAGCAGTGCTGGATTCCTGTTGGTGTAAAAAGGGAAATCCGGCATTCAGGGACCAGGTTGGAAAAGGAGTATGATGTTTTGATGATGGACAATGTGTGTGACCTATTAGCAGGAAATTTGAAAATTTTAAAGTCGCATGCAGCCGTCAGCAGCTGATGGTTACAATGTTTGTGAATTGGGAAGTTAAATAGATCCGTGAACTCCCTACCCTGTAAGCAGAGGATGAAATAAGGCGACATATTATGGGCCAGTAAAAGATGGCCTGATATTGGAAAGGCTGGCACAACACTTTAGAGACCATGGCTTTTTACAGGACAAGGCACAAGTGACAAGGAAGTTGAAAATCTATAGAAAATTACCATCAAGTGAACATCCATAATGGCAGGAGTAGTAGAGGGCATTTTGACTGCCCATATTTCGATCTGTGCCTTTCCATTTGGGGCACAAGCCATCTGCAAACCCAGTTGCTCTGCTGCGTAACATGGAAGATCCATCTTCCCCTGAGACTGTTCCAGCTGCGTTTCCTTCCTCCAGCAGCAGTGCTAATGCCAGAGACCCTAGCAGTGTGGACACAGATGCAATAAGAACGGTGAATCTGCGCCTCATGATCGACCAGGTAAAAACTTTTATTTTCAGTATTAACATTTTTTTAATGTGCTTTTGTGAGTGTGTTTGCCCATAAAGAGCTATCTCACTAATGTCACTTGTGTTCTATTGTTCTCTCGGAATCCTGCCACGGCAGAAAAGGCAGAAACCATGTGGTGACAAAGGAAATGAAGGTCTTATTACTGGCTATGGACTCCAAGAATGTGGAGAGGGAGTACCTATGATTGGAACTGCAGAGGTCCCATGCTGAGCAGCTGAGGAGAGAGGTGCAGGAGGCGGAGAGGGCAGCACAGGATGCTGATAGTCCTGAATGGCCAGATGAAATGAATGGGTTCAGCAACATGTTTAAGGACATTCAGCGTGAGATGCAGAATCAAGCCTCACTTATGTGGGACATGATTGGACTCATGGCATCTCCTGTACCACAGCACCCTGCTCCTGCTTGGCTGTGCCAAACTCCCGCAAGTCAGTACCACGCTTCTGCACCCTAGAGGCAGTATTATTCTCTGCTACCGCAGCAGAATGACAGCATCCACCACACGGTTGAGACACGAGTCAATTCAACCATCTTCTTCCTTCAGCTGCTGGAGTGATACGACAGTCATCCACAACTGTGTGGTGCCTTACTACTTTTGCACATGGCCATTGGTGTTGTTTATTTGCACAGTTGTAAATAGTTATATGCCATTGAATTCACCCTTTTTATTGCTGTTTACATGTTGATCACTACAATTCTCTGACATCTGCAATATAAATTTACTAAAAGTTGTTATTTGTTTGCTTAAATTGCTTACAGAATGGACGTAATTGCCTCACGGATCACCTGGTGACTGTGTGCTCACCCAGTCTCTTCAGGGAGATCAGGTAGCTCAGAGTTCCACTCTGGCAAGAGGTGCTCCTTGTTGATGTCACATTCATTGTGTAGAGCACAACAGGCAACAACAAAAGTCTGATACAAAACTGGTATAAATATCAAGTCGCTTGGCCAGGCACCTCCAGCGACCTTTGAGACTTCCGAATGCATTTTCTACCATCATCCTTGCTGAGCTCAAATGGTAGTTAAAACTTCACTACTGTTGATAAGAATTCATGGTGGCTAGTGAATCCCTTCATCAGCCATTTGCTGAGGAGTTAAGCTGGGTGCTTAAAGAAATCTCTTGGTGCCTGCCACATTGACCACCGCCAGTGGGCTGATATCGCCTCCAACCGTGCATCTTGGCGCCTCTCAGTTCAGTGGGCTGCAGCCTCCTTTGAAGAAGACGGCAGAGCCCACCTCACTGACAAAAGACAAAGGAGGAAAACCCAACACCCAACCCCAACCAACCAATTTTTCCCTTGCAACCGCTGCAACCATGTCTGCCTGTCCCGCATCGGACTTGTCAGTCACCAATGAGCCTGCAGCAGACGTGGGCATACCCCTCCATAAATCTTCGTCCGCGAAGCAAACCAAAGAAAGAAGAGATAGAAAGAAGCTGGGTCTCCAATTAGATGCACGGGGATTTCTACTCCATTAACAGTTTTGGATTTCTGTGGGAGAGTAATGTAGATATACAAGTAATTTATGCAACTTCTGAGATCACAAACAATCTGTTCACTAGTGTCTTCAAGTTGCTGTTTTATAATAAAAGGATTGAACCTAACACTTGGACTTGTCAAATATTTTATTTGAAGTTGACTCAGTCAACCATTCCTTCAGTTTAAACGCACACACATATCCACTGTCATTGTATCCTATATGGTTACAAGTGATAAATAAACACTATTGATTGATTTTGCAGAAGAGTGAATTATTCCTTTGATTCTTGTGGCTCTTTTGATTCCTCAATCCCTTTTAAACTTTTAAAAATCAATTCAATTATTACTAGAAAGATCACAAACTTGTTTAAATGTTCTTACTTTTGTGAAATCTTTATCTCAATGATCTCCTCTTTCAAAGATGTTAATATTATTGAGATTAATATCTTGTATGTTTTTCAAGCTGTCCCAATATTTGCTTCTAAATGGTTTTTATTTATTCATTAGACTTAATTATTTCCTCTTTTATATGGAAAAATAAGCATACCCATTTGAAAAAAAATCTTCAAAATACTAAGAGAAATGACGGCTTAGCATTAGTTATCTAATTTGAAACTTCATTACTGGGCAGCGAACATTAGATATATCATTATTTGGTTACATTGTAATGAATATTCAGGTGCCTCAGGGTGAATTGATTTAGAGATTAAATCCATTAAAAGACACCCTTATTCAATACAGTACTTTGAGCACATTTACCTTTTTCGCTTTCCAAACTAACTGATAATTTGCTAGTTCGACTTGCTTTGCATATTTGGTTCCAATTTAGAAAACATTTTGGTAATCATAGATTTTTATTAATTAGTATAATTTTAAACAGTTCCTTTTTTTTTTAAAATCCTCATTTCAAGGCATTGGATACACTCAATGGTCTAGGTTAGGTATTCAATCTTTGAATTGTATATAGACCCAAACCTTACCTCTTTTGAGCAATTATCTTCCAAATCAATATTTTTTTTCACTCTTTACAGATTAAGAGTTTCTTAAACTCCTTAATGTTTAGGCTTCCCCAAGACTTAGATTTTAATCTTATCTGGGAAGTATATAATTTTAGAACTATTTAGAAAGGACTGCTTTCAGCCCTTTATGAACTATTTCCAATATTTAGCGATAGTTCTTTAAGAAAGTTTGGGAAGATGACTTTCAACAACTCTTTCCTGAAGATACATGGGGGTCTATTTTGAAAAATGTAGATTCATCCTCTCTCTATGCTAGACATCCTTATTACAATTTAAAGTAGTCCATAGAGCCCACTACCACAAAGTTCAATTCGTTAAATTTTACCCCAATATATCCTCCAAATGTGATTTGTACAACTCAGGAAGGTACTTTGTATGAAGTGTTCTAGCTATGCCTTTTCCTTTCTAATATTGGAAAGAGTTATTTACTACACTATCTTTAATTCAATTTTGACTCCATCTCATTCCCATGAAGTTGCTTTTGCTTCCCTGATTGCTAGAAGGCTCATTAAGGTGCAGTGGAAAGATGACGTCCCACCCATGCATAATCAATGGTTATCATATTTGATGGCAATCTCTCCCTCTCTCTCTCTCTCTCTCTCTCTCTCTCTAGAAAATTAGTTCTCAACTACTAAAACGAGTTAAAAAATTCTCTTTTTATAGATCAATTATTTTTGCTCTTTATTAATTTTTTTCTTTTCCTTCATTTTTTGAACTATTACTATTAAAGTTGGTAGTTGATGCCTGGCTTTGATTGAATTTGTTGATCAACCTTGTCAAACCTTTCCATATTCTGATCCTTGCTTACCTTGTTAGTTGGCATTCCGGGGTCCCAGGACTTAGTGTGGCCATCTTGATTCCTGGGTTTATGCTCGTGTCTTTGGTCGCTGCATATGTGAGCCTTTGGTGGGTTTGCTTATTGCAGTTTGGTTGGTGCATGCACGAGAGTTAAACGCCTTGACAATATTGAAATTGCATCCTTAACTTTTGCACATGCACTAACCAAACTCCAATATGCATGGTAGGTTTGCATATTGAAGTTCAGTTGGCACAGACGCCTACTGTTGTTCAATATCTTCCAGATTTCAGAATCATTTTAAAATGGTGGTCCCTTTAAGCAAATGTGATATTTAAAAAAAAAAATCACAAAACTGGGGTCACAGGGTGTTAAATAAATTTAGGTAAATAAAAACCATAATATCACTTGTATGTTTTTAAAAAAAATCTTCAAAATAAAACTGGCTTAGACCCCAGTTGCCACCATCCCCGTCCCTGCCCCCATGGACACCCTTTCTTACCTTTGATGGAAAGGTGATTCTCGGGCCCAAGCATCTGGTGGGAGAGAAGTAGGCTGCAACTGGTTCAATGTGGGAGCAATGGATGACTTCCTTACCCGTAATACTCCACACAGCTGGAACCAATATGCAAACTCCAGGCTTAGCAGCATTGCACCCCTGCTGCTGCGTTGGGAGTTAGAATGGGGGGGGGGGGAGGCACAACAGACAGCCGGCGGGCAGTGCGGGCAATGGCTGAATGGCCGGAGGTGAGGGGGATGATGAATGGCCAGCTAGGGGTGGGGGGGGAGGTGATGGACGGCCGGTGTGGGGGAAGGGTCGGACAACAGGGGCTAGGAGTGAGGAGGTTGGGCGTTTTCATTACCAAAAAAAATGTCAGTTTTTGGAGATTGCAGTGTTTGGAATCCCTGATAAAAGATTAAGCACCTGGATACATTTTAAAATTCGGTCATATTTGTGGATGATTGTAAGTTGCATAGGTCGTAAGTCAGGGAGTACCTGTATTTTGTTTACTGTTGTGTACTATCTATAATTTTAATTTACTTTTACCTGAACTTTATATCATACATTTCTATGCATGTGATATTATTTCCTCAAAAGGTAATTTTTAAAAAATTGAAAAAAGTTTGATTGATCCACACACATCACTGTACAATGGAGTATATAAATATATTTCATGAGGGAAGAAATACCTGCCTTTATCTTCGGCCTTTCTGTAGATGGGTGAGTTGACTAAAACTCAAGCATCATGGGTGTGACCAGGCCAACCCACATACACATCTGTGAAGTGGGAACAACAAAATGTCTGTTGACATATGAAATACATTAATTGATGAGGACAAATAATTGCAACTCAGGCCGTGATCCTTACCAGTAGTTGTTCCAGTAACTTACTGTACCAATGCACACACACACAACGGCGACACCAACACGAAAAATACAACTAATGGATTGATATTCACATGGGATAGCATACCACCACGCAGCCACAGCGAGTCTAAGCCAAGGTTCTAGAGTCTGTCGCCATTTTGTTGTTTTGCACCTCAAGTGTGGCTCATCGAGTTCCAATACAAAGTCAAAAGTGGCCAAATGCATATGAAAATGATTCCACCACACACCTTCATCAAAATTGTCAAGGACATTAGACCAGAACATGGGCCTGTGCGGTCTTTCTCTCCTCCACATTATTCTATCCAAGACCAGCGTGAATTGATTCACAAGAACAAGGTTCACGTGCCTTTCAGCTGCTCATCAATTTCTCCTCCAATGAATTTCTGATCGCATGAACACATTGCTCACTTGGATCCATTCATCTATGCATCATAAATTGGAGTATAATGCACAGCAAATTTGCTTGCATTAGAAGAGTGTCGTAAGAGTTCAGGGCTAGCGATAATCACATCAAGTTCAACTGCCATTTTTGTATAGAAAACAATGTCCAATGCTTATGTTATACATCATAGTAGACACTGACACTGTTGTGTTACATGTCCCACCTCTTTTCCTCCTGGAATGCCAGTTTGCTTTGTAAAAAGTTGCACTGACCTGACATTATGCTGACTTTGTGTGGTTCAGTGTAAACGACCAAAGCCAGCTTAATGACAGGTCTTCTTTTCGGCAATATTGCTGGATTTCTGTGTAAAAAGTCCTGCAAACTAGCTAGTCCAATTTACCACATTATCCTCCAGATCATTGATTATAGACAACAAATAACAATGGTCCCAGTACTGATCCCTGAGGCACACCACTAGTCACAGGCCTCCAATCTGAAAAGCAATCTTCCACCACTACTTTCCAGCCATTGTCAAATTCCATTCACTGCTTCACAATGAATACCTAGTGTCTAAACCTTTCTGACTAACCTCCCATGTGGGACTTTGTCAAAGGCTTTACTAAAGTCCATGTAGAAAACATCCATAGGCTTTCCTTTGTCAACTTTCCTAGTAATCTCCTCAAAAAAACTCTAAAGGATTGGTTAAACATGACCTTCCATGCACAAAGCAATGTTGATTATCCCTAACCGTCCATGGCTATCCAAATAATTGTACATCTGATCTCCCAGAACACCTTCTCCTAGAATTACCTACTGTTGATGTCAGGTTCATCAGCCTATAATTTCCAGGATTAATTTTGGAGCCTTTTTTAAACAATGGAACAATGTGAGCTACCCTCCAGTCCTCTGGCACCACACCTATGGCTAGGGATATTTTAAATATTTCTGCCAGAATCCCTGCAAGTTCTACACTAGTCTCCCTCAATTACATTTTTTAAAAACTCATCAAGTACCTCTTTGCTCCATGTTGCCTATACCTATTATACGCCTCTCTCTTCTTCTGAATGAGATTCCCAATATCCCTCAAAAACCAAGGTTCCCTATGCCTGCTAATCTTGCCTTTGATCTTGACAGGAACATACAAACTCTTATACTCTCAAAATTTCACCTTTGAAGGTCCTCCACGTACCTCACATATCCTTGCCTGAAAACAATTTATCCCAATCCAAACATTCTAGGTCCTTTCTCATTTCCTCAAAATTGGCCTTTCTCCAATTTAGAATCTCAACCCAAGGCCAAGATCTATCCTCCATAATTAACTAATGGCATTATGATCACTGGATCCAAAATGTTACCCTACACATACTTTTGTTACCTGTCAGGTCTCATTTCCTAATATGAGATCCATTATTACACTCTCTCTAGTTAGTACCTCTATATATTGATTTAGAAAACTTTCCAGACACATTTGACAAACTCCAAGCCATCCAACCCTTTTAAAGTATGGGAGTCCCAGTCAATATCTGGAAAGTTAAAATTTCCTGCCATCACAACTTTGTTTCCTGCAGCTGTCCACTATCTCTCTACAGGTTTGCTCTCTAATTCTCGCTATTGGGCAGTCTATAATATAACCCTATGAGTGTGGTCCCACCTTTTCCATTCCTCAGCTCCACCCATATAGCCTCAGTTGATGAGCCCTCTGGTCTGACCTGCTTGAGCACAGCTGTGATATTTTCCCTGATGAGCAATGCCACTCCTCCCCCTTTTATCCCCCTCCCCACACCCTCCCCCCATTCCATCGCATCTATAGCAACAGAACATTGAGCTGCCAGTCCTGATTGAACTATACTCTTTTAAATACATTTTGTACCATTTAAGACATTTTCTCAAATGTTCCCATGCAGTCAATGAGCAAAATTACATCATTCTGGACATGATTAAATCCATGATTAATTCATTAAGAGCAGAAAATTTGTACTTTGAGGTTTAATAGCTTATAGGCAGGTGCTGAACCAAAGAAATGGCGTTAAAAAGCATTGATTTAACACAGGTGCAGATGGAATGTATTTGTCAAGATTAAACTGCTGGATTTATTTACAAAAAGTACCCAGGAATTTCCAAGAAAATATTTATATTTCAAGTTCACTGGAAATGTATACATATAAACAGAGAATTTACCAAACTATTTATTAAATAGTTGTAAATTCCTGGATTAAAACAATTTCAAATAATATTTCTAAGAAATAGTCTTTTTTCTCTCCAGTCGACAAATTGTTTTTTTTTCTGCCATAATCATTTAAAAAAAAATAAAAATTGGAAACTTCTCCACCAGTAAATGAAAAAGTAACCACGTCAGCCACATCTCCCCATTTTCACTTGGTTTTTCATGCTATTAACAAACTTTGCGATCAAGTGGAAGAAATTATTGTTTTCTAAGATTCTATCAGTGGAACTCTGTCCAATACTTCACCAAGATAGCTCACCTTCACAGCAGATGACTAGAGAGTGTCTGAGGTTAATTAAAAATGGAGGGCATCAAATCCTTGTCCAGCCTCAAGCAGATTTAGAATATGTTGTGTATGCACTTACACAATTAGGACTCGGAATGTGGTGCTTTTCTCATTCTTTCGTGGCTACTAACATACAGATATATATATGGAGGGATAACATTGTGACGTGGGTGACATGATGGACAGCAGGGCAGGCTTATACCCAACACTCTTCCCCTCCGTGCAATAAATGTTGAATGGGCCCCCTCTAACTACCATTACTACATCGGGCCCATGACTACTAGTGCAAATTAGAGTACATATACTGAGTGCTCCTAGAACGCTTCCACCAGCGTTGTCTCCGCTCCATCCTCAACATCCATTGGAGCGCTCACACCCCTAACGTCGAGGTACTCGAGATGGCAGAGGTCGACAGCATCGAGTCCACGCTGCTGAAGATCCAGCTGCGCTGGATGGGTCACGTCTCCAGAATGGAGGACCATCGCCTTCCCAAGATCGTATTATATGGCGAGCTCTCCACTGGCCACCGTGACAGAGGTGCACCAAAGAAAAGGTACAAGGACTGCCTAAAGAAATCTCTTGGTGCCTGCCACATTGACCACCGCCAGTGGGCTGATAACGCCTCAAACCGTGCATCTTGGCGCCTCACAGTTTGGCGGGCAGCAGCCTCCTTTGAAGAAGACCGCAGAGCCCACCTCACTGACAAAAGGCTAAGGAGGAAAAACCCAACACCCAACCCCAACCAACCAATTTTCCCTTGCAACCGCTGCAATCGTGTCTGCCTGTCCCGCATCGGACTGGTCAGCCACAAACGAGCCTGCAGCTGACGTGGACTTTTTACCCCCTCCATAAATCTTCGTCCGCGAAGCCAAGCCAAAGAAGATAATACAGGAAGGAACTTAATAATAATTATGGAACATAGTCCTTAAAGTGCTCGGGTGGTCTTCTTTCTATCTTGGACCACCTCAGTGTGGCATGCTGGACCGATATTTGCTCGGGGCTGTTCTGGGTGGGACCCATTGATATTCGTGTCGACGGCGACTGCTGGCCTTTGCTGGCCTCCGGGATTCTATGTGTTGGGCTGTTTGTCGTAGTTACTAGGCTACCCTTCTCCGTCCCCCTTTCTTTGGATTGCTGTGGCAAGCCATGGCTGGCCTGGTTCTACCTCCTCCAGGTCGTGATGTAGTTCTTGGACTTTGGTGTCAGACAATAGCCGCAATTGGTCAATGTGTCATTTCCACAGTCTGTCTCCCACTAGAACAGAGTAGGAGCAGGGGCTTAACTTTGGTAGCATCACCCCTGCCACCCATGAGTCTTTGTATTGTCTGTAATCCTGTGACAGTACTCTCTCGCCCACCTCCAGTGCTCTAGGCAGTTTGTGGTGATGTGGATTTTTCTAAACTGAGGCTCAGATTAGGGTGAGCCGTGGATAGTCTTGTCCACAGGTTGCGGCCAAACATCAATTCTGCTGGGGTGTGTTTCGTGGTAGAATGCGGTACCCCAATAAGAAATCTGCAATTCTGTGAGTCCAGGAGGCATTTAACAAACTTTCTTTCTTGGTTTTCATCGCCTTTTTGAATGTTTGTACAAAGCGTTCTGCCTCCCCATTAGTACTTGGGTGATAGGGTGCTGATAAAATAGCTCTGATATTGTTGTCACACATACATTTCTTGAAAGGTTCTGATGTAAACTGGGGTCCATTGTCCGTGACCAATTCATGGGGTGATCCATATGTGGCAAACATGGCCCTTAGATGTTCAATTGTAGAATCTGTTTTGGTGTTTTTCATATGCAAAACTACTTGCCATTTGGAATGTTCATCCACCGCTATAAGGAAAGTCTCTCCCATAAATGGCCCCACGAGGTCTACGTGAATCTGATGCCAGGGTCTGGAAGGCCGTTCCATGTGTTGGCCTTGGCCTGCAGCATTTTTGGCTGCATTGACTGACATATTTTGCATTTTCTCACTGTTGTTTCAATGTCTCTATCTATTGATGTCCACCAAACATGCATCCAGGCCAGCGCTTTTATTCGTACCACTTCTGGATGGTTGTCATGCAGCTCTGATCATATGGTGTTTTGGCATTTGGCCGGGATAATCGTATGGGTACCCCAAAGTAAACATCCTTCTTCAACTGATAGTTCATGGCAGCATGTGAAGTAAGGTTTCAGGTCTTCTGGTATGACCTCAGATTCTGGCCATCCATTAAGGATGAAGTATAAGACTTTGCTTAACGTTGCCTCCTTTCAGGTATATTTGCCATTCATCTGGGCTGAAATGGGTAGATGTTGAAGTTGTTCTTGGTTGACGGCTGCTGCTTCTGCTCTCCATTTAATAATTTCTTCTTTTTGTTCAGTTTCGGGTAGTGGAAAGCGTGATAAGGAATCCACATGGCTGTTGAGTGTTCCCGTTTTATGTTTTAGTAGCATTGCCAATCTTTGAAATTTGGCTGCAGCTAATATTGGTATCCCTTTGTGGGGGCCCCAGAATCAAACTTAGAGGTTTGTTGTCAGTGATTAGGGTGAAAGTTCTTTCATAGAGATATTGGTGGAATCTTTTTACACCAAAAATTATTGCTAATCTTTTTTTTTTACAGTTGTGCGTAATTGCGTTCGCTTCCAGTTAATGTACGCAAGGTAGATGCCACTAGTTGATCAGCCTTTTCTGTGATTTGGAACAATACTGTTCCTACTGGTGAAGCATCAATAGCTTGAGTCACTTCCTTGTTTGGGTCTTAGGGAATCATTTCTTTTAGTCAATCAACTGTGTTTTTAATTTCTGTATTCCAGTACCATTTTTGATCTTTTTTGAGTAAGCGGTTAGGGATATGTTTCCGATAGTGATTTATAAGCCCTAGAAAGGACTGTAATTCTGATTTTTTTGTTGCAAACGGCTTCTGTGGCTGCCGGATTCATTTATACCCTGTCCTTGTTGATTGTAAATCCCAAGTACGTCACTGAGGGCAGCATGAAGACACACTTAGCCTGTCGTAATCCTACGTTGGCCTGTTGTAATCTGCTTAGGATCTTTTCAAGGTTTACTAAGTGTTCCTTGTCGTTTCAGCCCATGAAAATGATATTAAGGTAACATCCCATTGATATTCCGTGTAGTAATTCATCCATTGTAGCTTGAAAAATCGCAGGTGCTGCTGAGATTTTATATGGTTTGGTGAACAGTCCCAGGTGGGTATTGATTGTCATATATTGTCTTGATTCTTTATCCAACTCTATTTGTTGGTATGCCTGTAACAAATCTAGTTTTGTGAACTTTTGCCCTCCATTTAGTGCTTGGAATAGTTCTGCTTTAGGCATGGGATGCTCTGGTACTTTTAATGCCCGGTTGATGGTGACTTTGTAATTGCCGCAAATGTGAATCTCACCGTTTGCTTTCTGTATAGGTACAATGGTCGCTGCCCAATCACTGTATTCTATTGGTTCTAATAGGCCTTCATCCTTTAATCTATTTAACTCAGCTTCAATTTTTCTTTTCATTGCAAATGGAACTGTCCTGGCTTTGATGAACTTTGGTTCCACATTCTCTTTTAAATTCAGTTTGTCTTGAACCCCTTTGATCTTTCCCAACCCTTGTCGGAAGACAAGAATCTTGTCTTGAGGATCTGATTGAGATCTGACTGGGTGTTGTCTTTGTGGTGTACAGTCAGTATTGAACCGATCTTCAGCCAGTCTAGGGGAATGAATGTGTTGTAGCCAGTTTCAGGAAAAGTCCTGATCCCTGGGTATCTGGGTATCTACGATGTAGAGTGTCTTTGGTTCTTGTTCTTGACTGTACATTTCCCAAACACTTTGATTTTGTCTTCAGTAACAGATCTTAGTGTTACCTCAGTTGTTTTCACAGGAAGGTGTAGTAGCAAGCGTTGCTTTAATGTAATGGCATTAGAAACATTGCAGCTCCATTTTCAGAGCTTGGTTGTTTCTTTTTAGTTGAATATAAATTGTTATGTTTGTTTTATTTATCGTTTGGGTATGTAAGACTGTAGCTGTTGTTTTGGCCTCTTCAGAGCTGTTGCTATGTTTTTTGTCAGGGCTGTTCTCACTCTCTCTCTCTCTTTCTCTCTCTCTCTCTCTCTCTCTCTCTGCTAGCATTCTGACCTCGGCTGGGTGGTTATCAGCACTTTGAGTCCAGCTGCGTTTTACTGTTTTTTTAATTGGACATCTCGCTTTGATAATGTCCTTTTTTGTTGCCGCAGCAGCAGTTAGAATTTTTGAAGAAACAGTTTTCTGGGTGATGGTTGTATTTTGTGCAACGGAAGCACTGCTGGTGGGAAAACCTCCCCACCAGAATCTCTTGTTGGCCCACATCCAAATTTTTGTCTGCCATTTATTTATATATATCCATATACACACTGTATATGTATCATTTGTCTGTATGTGTTTTATGTCTGTATGCATGTTTGCATGCTCTTTGCACTGAGGACTAGAGAACTCTTTTTCGTTGTATAATTGGATGATAATAAACTTGAAGTTGTTACTTTTTGTACCACTGAGTTAACTTGTTATTTCTTACGACAGGTAAAGAGGCCATTCAAGCTGCTGGATCCATGCTATCTCCTAGTACAACAATCCCATGAATCCTATTCTCTCATCCTACTTTTCCTTGTGAACCCACAGACCATGCTTTCTCCCCTTCACATCAACTCCCTTTTTTATTCTTTTTATTAATCACCTACACCAAGATTTAATTTACAGAGGGCAATTCATCTAGTAGGTCACTATAAACTGTACTGAGCTCCTCATCAACATTTAAAGGGCTTTATAAACACAGTGAGAGATTACTTCCTTGCGATATTGTTTTCATACTCCTAATTCTCCTATCTCTCCAGTCACAGAGTGAAGCTATAGATTATGATCTTAAATAAGGCACCAAGAACTTCCTTTTTATTGAAAGGAGCCTGTCTTTCTCTCCCAGAGGAAATGTTTCTCCCAGATTATGTTCTCAATTGTCAGTAACCCTTAACTGGACTCTCAATTCCTCCTGGACCAAATGATTTACTGCTCTCTCCAGAGTAGCTTGAGGAGGAGATACATAAAGAATCTGTTTGCTCAGGAAATCTGCAAACAGGGAGCCAAATGCATATCTCTCAGGCAAGAACTCCAATACATTTACATTACAACTCTATAATCTAAACAGCTAAGTATGTTTGAGGCAATAAATAATTAATAATTTAGATGATGAAAATGAGAACATTCAAACATTTAAAAACATTTTCTTGGGATGTGAGTGCTAGCAGCAAACTGTGCATATTATGTTCAGTTCTCCTTGTACTCTTATCTATGGTGGGGCTTAGCTGCTTTCTCAAACCACTGGAGTGCTATTCTTACAATGCCAGAACAGAGGCTGCAGATTTGAAGATGAGGGACTCACACCAGGCTGCGGGCTTATGGAGACTGGATCATCGGAACCAGGTATCACGGTGAGAGGGTGCTGAGGGCAAGAAGTGCTCCCAAAGGGCCTTGGGCACTGAAAGCTTCTCAATCATATCAGAGGTTTGGATCTGGAGGTTGGGATGCCAATGGATGGAACAGGTGTTTGTGTGGCAGCAGTGGCTGTGGGAGTGCTGGCGATGAATCCACAGACACTCAGTGTCTCTGAAGGAACTCTCTTTTGCTTCTCTTTCTCTTATTATTGGAGTTCCAGCAATGCTCATTGTGACTCCTTTTTTGCCTTTATGGCAGGCAAAAGTTGGAGTATCTCATTTAATATTATTGAATGAAATAAAATAAACTTTTGAACCTTTGATATTGTGTATTTTGGACCCAATGCTGATGACAGAAAGGTGATAGCTTTCTAATTTAGTAAAAAGTCTGACTTAGAGGGGAGCTTGGAACTGTCCCTCCACTGGGTATATTTGAAAGTACTGGCAAAGCCTTGTATGTTGTGGTGGGAACAAAATTACAGATGGTGATGCATTAAAACTTAAAGGAGTGATTAATTGGGTCATTTGATTGGCTGCATGTTAAGAGTACTTTGGCAGATTATGAAATAAAAAAAATCAAACACTTCAAATACATAATAGGTTGCTTCGTATTCTGAATAATTAACACATGCAAATTTAGCATACCCTTTTAGTGTTATCAGTTGGAACTCACAATCCTCCTCATATAGATAAATAAAAATAAAATGACAGGTGTTACAAGATACTGAAGTTTTGATCAAGACACCACACATACCTTTTCAATAACAATATTATTGCATTACTTAAAAAATATTTTCTGCTTGTTACCTTCACATACTCTGTTGCCTGAAAACAAATAACAAAAGGGTTTGTAATGGGCTTGTAATGAAGCAGCTCATTTGGTGGACAGATCTGCCATTGCGGAGTCTTATACCAATTCACCAGACAAAGTTGTTGAGCGTGGTATTGGTCTTGAGTTTAGTCGAGAAATATGAATCATAAATGAGAGATTGGTGATGAATGACAATAGACAATAGACAATAGACAATAGGAGCTGGAGTAGGCCCTTCGGCCCATTGAGCCAGCACCGCCATTTTACAGATCATGGCTGATCACTACTATCAGTACCCCTTTCCAGCCTTATCCACATAACCCTTAATTCCTTTGCCCACTAGAGTCTTATCTAACTCTCTTTTGAACATAATCAGCGAATCTGCCTCTACCACCCTCTGTGGCAGAGCATTCCACAGATTCACACTTCTCTGTGTAAAAAAATGTTTTTTCATCTCCGTCCTAAAGGGCCTACCCTGTATTCTTAAACTATGCCCTCTAGTCCTCGTCTTCCCCATCATTGGGAACAAGTAATCTGACTTCACCCTGTCTATCCCCCTGATAATTTTGTATATCTCAATCATGTCCCCCCTCATCCTTCTAAACTCCATCGGATACAAGTCCAGTTTTTCTAGCCTTTCAGCATATGTCAACCCCGCCATCCCTGGAACTAACCTTGTAAATCTGAGCTGCACACCCTCTATAGCTAGTATGTCCTTCCTCAAAATTGGAGACCAGAACTGGACGCAATACTCCAGGTGGGGTCTCACCAGGGCCCTGTACAACTGCAGAAGGGCATCTCTGTTCCTATACTCCAATCCCCTCTTTATGAAATCCAACATGCCATTTGCCTTCTTCACAGCTTTCTTTTTTTTTTAAACTTTATTTAAAATTTTATGACGTGAATAAAATAAAAATTACATTTAAAGAAATAATAAAAAATAAGATAATAAAAATTAGAATACTACATCATTAAACTACACAAATTAACCCCCCCAATAATTATAACACAACATTAATCATCTAATTTAAAATTAATCCAACCCTCCCCCCCCAAAATAAAGTGAATAATTAATTAACAATGTTGTAAATAAAATAGAAAAAACCCCACTTACAAAAAAAGATAAAACTTAACAACAAAAAAATTACTAATAACAAAAAAAATCAATACTAAAATAATGCCCTTAAACATATATTTAAATCAAACATAATTCATGTATTTAACAAATGAAATCCACTTTAAAACTAAATTCAAATATTAAAATCATATATCAACCACATATCTGTTATACAAAAATTCATAATTAATAATACATAAATACAGAATTTCCATTAATACCAAGTTTCCTTTATAATTCATCGAGAGAACAAAAACATCCCTTAGGAAAACAATCAGATAAACTTTTTATTCCCTTTCCCTCCCCTTATATAAAAAAAGAAAAAAAAAGAAAAAAAGTTCAAACTCTTATAAAATTCTCCATATTCTTCATTTATAACATCTTCAAAATTCTCTATCAAAATTAACTTAATTTTATTCAACTCTTCTCCCTCAATGTATTTGTACTTAATTTTCTTCTTCTTCTTATCACCTTTCCCCTCATCTTCCTCTTCATCTAATTCAACATCCTCAATTTTTGACTTATTATCTTCTGTGACATCATCCTCTTAAAAAAGAAAGAAAAAAGAGAAAAAAAAACCCAAAAAAAGAAAAAAAGAAAGAAAAAAACCTCCTAATTCCCTCTCAATTACAATCAAAACAAAAAGAGTTTAAAAAAAAATTATTAAAAAAAAATAATAAAAAAAACCTTCACTTCTTAACCCAAAAATTAAAAAGAAAAAAAAAACAGGTCGGAGGTCACAACTACCTCCTCCTGTTTAAACCGCCCAAAGCGGTAACTCCCCCAAAATATGGTAAATACTTGAATCTCAGTACTTGCTATATAATTTCCACTTTTATTTGTCACGGCTCACTGTGTTCCAAGAAGGGTCTGTATCTTTAAGATTGGTGGGTAACATTTCGAAGTAAATTTCTTTCAGTTTTAAACACTTGTGCTTGATTGCCAATGGTAAAATTATGAGTTCCATGTCAGACTAATGTTAGATTAAGGGTTAAAATTATTAGCATTGTAGACATCTCTTCAATTCCATGCTATTTCAATGGGTGCCTAAAAGGCGAACCCAAATGTTTATTGAGATGAGGAAGAAGTTTACTCTGCCTCTTTCGGTGGTACTAAGGATAGGATGTATGATACAGATACAGATATACTGATGGTGACATGCATTATGATGCTGGGAGCATCTTGGTGTCTAACATTCAATTATGTTTGGATTTCAGGATAGCTAAGGTTAAATACCGAATGAACCCCATTGTGTGTAAATAAACCAATGCATTAGTACAATATTGAGAATAAATGATTTGGAGCACATTAAGAAGGGAAGAGAGGCATTGTGAAGCATTATTGTCATACCAAGAGTTAGCTAAGAAAATTTATATCAAGTATCATTGCTTCATTCATTGCTAATAGTTACATTTTTTTTACAGAATTTGTAAGGACAAGATCAGACAGAGGTCAGCCAAATCACTGTATTCATTGTGCCAAACCATTCTGGACTCTCAAGATACCTCAGCCGGATGTAGCACTGGAAGCTTAACTTTCAGAGAGTACGTTTCAGATAATGAACATAACAGATTGGGTCAGAGAAAGGCAAATTAAAGCAGGCTCACCACTTCAGTTCTCTTGATCTCCATTTAGCTTTATGATTCATTGTGTAAAATCAAAACTGTGAAAGGAGCAGAGAAACATAGTCCAAAAGATTAGCACTACTCCTCACGTTAAAGTAAATTGAGTAAAAAGAAAACCACTTTAAAGTGAATGAGCACACTGCCTAAGTGCTTCTATTTTAAATGGAATCATTCCAATGCCAGTGGATAATGAATGGAAGTAAATTTCACAAGCAAACTGAATTGAAATGGTGCACATTTAGAAAATCTTTAAAAATAGGAGTCATCTGACCTGCCTCTTTAAGACCAATCACTCCCTGATGCCATTGTGTATTTCCTGCCTGGGCTGTGCAGGTTGCGTGCACGTGCAACGACATAATGATAGCTAACAACCTCCGCGCTAATGTTTTCTCTTGTCTTATCCTGGGCTGTCAGAATTAGAACAAGAACTTCCCACATCTTGGCGAAAATTCAACAATCCATTCTCTTCACAATCTTTTGGAAGAAGGATCATCCAAATTTACATACGATGCATTAGACTCAGGAAAATTGAAATGCACACATGGTCTGGTTAGTGAGCATCCTCCTGGCAGCTGCAAAACGTGTGAGTTTAAAAGGAAATTGCTCACCAATCAGTGCGGTATTTTGTTCCTAATTCAGTAATTTAAAATGTTCATATCCCTTCGGTAGGAGCAGCGTCTGACCATCTCTTCTTAGAAAACAATGATATTGTACCTGAAAATATTTTTAAAGCTTCTAGAGAGTCTGACATAAAATACAGTTCTGGCGATCTGCTACTTAAATGTACCACTGCCTCTAAGAATATTTAATTTTTAAAATTTAGATGTGATAACAGGGCCTTTCGTCCCTCAAACCCATGCCACCCAAATACACCCAATTGACCTACAACCCACGGTACATTTTTTTTGAATGATGGGAGGAAACTAGAGCACCAGGAGGAAACGCACACAAACATGGGGTGAATGTACAAACTCCTTACAGACAGCGTTAGATTAGAACCCCATTCTCTGGCACTGTAATATCATTGTGCTAACATGTGCCACCCACAGTTAGGGGAGCAGTTTCACATGATAACCAATTGCTTTCTTGCTATTTCCCCCTACCACATTCTTTCTTATCTATGGCTGTCCTTGCTATTTTACAGGGGTCTATAAAGTTGCCCACATAGCCATTGTGGTGGAAGACTTAGTGAAGATTAGCTCAGGAGTGCTATTTGACCTTGGAAACATCGCAGCTGACTTTATCCCAATATGCACATTCCCATGGCAGGCACGAGTCCTCACTGAATTAAAAAAATAGAAATTGAAAAAGACAAAGTGAAGATCAAGAATAATAAATGAAAGGGGAAAATGAGGGCACTGCCAATGGACACGACAACAGATGCACAATGATCACTAAGGGTCAGTAAATTTGGAATGGGTAGACTGTTCCTAACCAATCACAGCAAAGAGTTTGGCAGTTGTGTAACTCCTGAAATAAAATCAATTAAAATGTAAAAAGATACTTTAGAAGAATGCCATTTCATTGCCAATTAAAATATATTTATCTTGAACCTTTCACAACCTTGGGGGAATTCCAAAGCACTTTGTAGTGTGGAATACTGGGTTAGGATTAGTGTGCAGTGGGGCTGAATGGGAAAATCAGCTCAGGAATGGGGAAGTCTTGATGGGCTGAATGGCCAACATCTCTGTTTTATGGAATAATTTTTATGAATAGTCACTACATTAAATAGGAAGGACTGAAGTCAATTTGCTCACAGCAAGCTCTAAACAGTCTAGACCAAATAATGTGATCAATTAATGTCATCTGAGGGATAAATCGTGGCTTTAGGAATTATCTAGATACCCACCCTCTCAGTCAAACAATATGGAATGAGAAAAGGATTAATTATGGAGGTCTGGACTTCAAATTGAGTCATGATGCACCAAATTAAATTAATTAATCGAGCCTTTTTTGAATTTATACATTTATGGGGAGTGATGAGATAATCTCTTACAGGACTTTTATTTCAGCATTGAATGGCTGATGTATCTTAACACAGGTTGACCCAGGAACTCTCAGTTAATGCTCCAGTACCACTTCCTTGTCCCTCCCAAAGGAAGGACGTGATGGAAAGCCAGCTGTTGCACATATTAATGAAAGGAAATGAACAGCATGGCCAGTTGATGTTGAACCGTATGCCAAAAAAGGCAACAATTCCTCTAAGAACAAAATCACAAACAATAACTCATGTTATAAGATGACTGCTAAGAATGCAAAAATAACAATCACCACATCTTTTCAGGAGTGTTTAAAAATGTTCATAACAAAATAAAAATCATTTTGAATTCTTTCTTCCTAACTCAACTATAAAATAAAGACAAGATGCTTTCAAAATCTGTGATATCAATTTTCCTGGCTTAAAGAAATGGAATAAAACAAATGTTGGTGTCATAAAGTACAGATCTGGATTGAGTTCAGGGGCTGTAGTAAAAAAATAAGAACACATTTCCTGTCTGTGTTCTCTCAATCTGATGGAGAATGTGTTGGAATGTTAGTCACATTGAATTCATGAGGATTTTTTGCTTTACATTATTTGTCTGTTGATAGCTACTTTTGTGTTTATCTTGCATGATGGATTTAAGAGAATTTGATCTTGGATCTAATGCTGAATCAAATCTTCCCTGGACTAAGTACATGAGCTTTGATATCGATAATCTTCCCATTAATGTCTCTTGCTGTCCACATCATAGCTGTTCTATTTTAGCAGAATAGTAAAGGAAAACAGGTCAGTGAAGTCACGACATGACAGAGCAGGGTTTTCTATGACCTTCTCTGCAGCTGTAAGATTGCCCCTCTGTCAAGATGCCATGTGCTTTCATTAGTGTGAATCCATTGAAATTCTATGGCAAGGGCTTGAGGGTTAACATATGTGCTTGATAATTAGACATCAGACTGAAGTTGTCATAGAACTTTACTGCAGCTAATTGCTGGCTTAGGATTGAAATGCATCAAATAGTGCACAACTGAGCCAGGCAGATGATAAATACTCCAAATTCAACCTTCTAGCTTGTTTCATTTTGAAATTGGGCATGCCCATTCTGCTGGCTTATACCATATCCCTGAGAGTGCTTTATGGTGAGTACTCTTCTCACTGTGACTGGTTTACTCTGATGTTCAGTAGCCAAATCAATGGCTCATTAGGGACTGGCAAAGGTTTACCTGCAGAAAAATCTGGTAAGAGTTGTTTGTATTCGATATTGGGAAGTCATATGGTTCCCAGTCTCACCTGTTACATTTATCTATTTCCCCCACTTTCTGCCTCTTGAAGGCCATACATCAGCTGATAATGTTATCAGATGATGCAGTTGCATCCCTTGCAATATTCAGAAATATGGCACTGGGACAATAAATAGTTCTCAGAACTCCTTGATGCACTGCTTGAAGCATGTACTCACTGGGCTCATTAGGTACATGGTGCATTAGAGCATGCACCAATTTGGATGCAATCCAATCTCTAGGCTTTCTCTAGTGTAACTTTAAAAGCCAGCAATTGAGCATAATGGTGATAAACCATGATTGGAACAGCTGGTAACAGCCAAGGATATCAACCATTTCCTGTGAACTTGTACGAGGCTGTTTGTTGCCTCATAAAACTTAGTGAATTGTTGTTGGATCCATATCACCTTATTCAATAGTTTCACATCTGACCCCTGCTCAGCGACTGGATGTCAAAGATGAGGTTTACATGTCTTGTTACGTGAGAATTACATCATTAAATAAAAATCCATGAAAACTGTACATCAGGGCAGCATGGTTTGTGTAACAGCACCAGTGATCGGGACCGGATTGGGGTTCAATTCCCGCACTGTCTGTAAGGAGTGTGTACATTCTCCTTGTGTCTGTGTGGGTTTTCCTGGGGGCTCCAGTTTTCTCCCACCCTTTAAAAACATATTGGGGGTGTAGGTAAATGGGGTGTAAATTGGGTAGCATGGACTCATGGGCCAAAATGGCCTGTTAAAGTTCTGTATGTTAAAATTTAATTTAAGAAAAATCTGTTCTTGGAATAGGAGTGAATGAATAAGATTATGCTTTGTGAACAAAGTTACAAGGTGATTCCATTTAAATTATTTCATGCATTTAAGCAATTTTGTTAATTTCCTAAAATCAACATAATCTCAAAATCTAGCCAAACATTTGACATTTGTTAATAAATCCACATAAGAAGTGTAGTATTACCACTCAAATAAAACATGAAAAAATAATTATCGCAATGAGGAAATTTTAATGTTAATTTCAAACAATTTATTTTCAAAGTGAATTATATATTAAATTTTGCATTCTAATGCAATAATTATTTAATTTGAACAATATAATACAAGGGCAGGTTAATCAAACAATGTCTCACGCACCATGAAACATTCATAATGTCTTCTTTGGCTTGGCTTCGCGGACGAAGATTTATGGAGGGGGTAAAAAGTCCACGTCAGCTGCAGGCTCGTTTGTGGCTGACAAGTCCGATGCGGGACAGGCAGACACGATTGCAGCGGTTGCAAGGGAAAATTGGTTGGTTGGGGTTGGGTGTTGGGTTTTTCCTCCTTTGTATTCAATCATTAAAGTGCTGATGGGATTCACATTAGGAGTGAATTTCATCACCTCCTTCTTCACTGAATTTCAATCCAGCCCACACTGAATGAAAATGTCCTCAGTTTGAAAGTCGTTCAGGCCAAAGAAAATGTATTTTGGCAATGAGTGACCAAGAGCAGGATATATGTCAACGTAGACTGTTATTATCCTGGGCAATAGGAATGTGGAGAGATGGTTTAAAAAGGACTGGATCATTGGAACAGTAATTTACAGAGTGATATAATAGGTTATAGAGATGAGTCCAGGTAAATAGTTTGGATTAATAGAAAGAGACAGATTCAGTTTAAAAGAAAAATGACGGAGCTGCTAGAGCTGGTGGTGACTGGCGAGAGAAGGGAGTGGAGACACAGCACTACTCCACAGGGTCCTAGCAGCCAGTCTAATACCGACTGCCCTGTACAGGCGTTAAACAGTCTGTTAGAGGATCCAATTGTGATTTTTTTTTAGGATCCTGCAAGCACAGAGGTCTGCGCCTAAAGTGGAGACACCTGTGCTAGGCAGTGTATCACAAGGAGTTGCAGACTCCAGGAGAGCTGCAGACCAGTGCAGGGCATCAGAAATGGAGAGAACACCACCTCCCCTTCCCTTCCCATTGAGAAGCAGAAGTCTGGGAGATGACCCTACAGGAAGGTGTCCAGCCTGGGCTCATCGGCTAAAGGGCTGACAAAGGCTGCAGGCTGTTGGTCTCTCTTTTTGGGCACTGGTACTTTGACACTTGTTTGAAACAAGTGGGTATCACACCCTGCTGGAGTGAGATGTTGAAGATATCTGTGAATACATTGATAAGTTGGTTAGCACAGAGTTTTAATACTTGGCTGGGTACTCCATCCTGACCAGATGCTTTCTTTGGATTCACTCTCCTTAAGGCAGCCTGCATGTCATCCTCAGATATGGACAGGAGAGGATCATCAGGGGACATGGGAGGTGTGCAGTGATAGTTTTTCCTTGTTCTTGTGGTCAAATTGGGCGTAGAAGGCATTAAGTTCATCAGGGAGTGAAGCTTTGCTGCACCAGATTTTGTTTTGTAGTAAGTTATATTCATTTAGACCTGCTACAGCTGTTGGGTATTCACATTTTTCCATTTTTGGTTTCCATTTTTGTCCAGAAACACCACTTTGACTAGGAGATGGCTTTCCGTGGGTCTTTCCTGCTCCTTCTGTGGTGATCTGGATCTCCAGACTTCAATGCTTGTCATCTGCTCTCAGAAGGTTCCAGATTTCATTGTTCATCCAGGATTTCTAGTTGAGGTAAACTGTTTTGATAAATTCTGGTGGAATCAGATGAATCAAAGAAGTCCTGCAACTGTTCTTCAGCCTCTTGCGACCACCTTCTAGCTATCCTGATCTCCAGAGCCTTTCTTTTTACACACTTTCTGTATGAAAGCAGAAGGAGTGCAGCCAGATGATCAGACTTGTCAAAATGCGATCACAAGAAAGAATGGTAGGCCTTCCTTTCTTGGTGTGGCAGTGATCGAGTGCGCTGGGATGTCTGTTACAGCAGGTTACATGCTGCTGGTAGTTGGGCAGGATTTTGTTGAGACAGGCGTGGTTAAAGTATCCGACTAAGATTTGTAATGATGTGGGCCATCTCTTGTTTACTAACCATGTCTTTGCATGGAGTGTTCAGAGAATGGTGCATTCACTGGCAGGTTTTGAGGCGGAATCTATACTCACATTGAAATTTATATTGAAATGATAGATGATGGATAAATATTATTAAATTCAACTTACACACATTGATAATAAATAACAAGGACTAGTTAAGTTAATGGACTACTTATGAGGTATATATACCTCTAGTGGACTAGAAATTCTTCTCTTACTTGCAATTAAATGCATGGTATGGTAACGTCTCTGAGATTAATTTCCACTGATATCAATGGATGGAATTTTCAAAGAGAATTCAACAAAGGAATATTATTTATATATATATATCTAGGCAACAAGGGAGGCAGAGTTGGTGGAGCAGTCAGTGCAATGCTCTTGCAGTGCAAGCAACCGGAGTTCGAATCTGGCACTGTCTGTATGGAGTTTGTATGTTCTCCCCCTGTTTGCATGGGTTTCTTCCAGTGCTCTGGTTGCATTCCGCCCTTCAAAACATACTAGGGATGTAGGTCAATTAGGTGTAATTTTCCTGCTTGGGCTCATGGGCCAAAAGGGCCTGTTACTGTGTTGTATGTCAAAAAAGAAAAATGAGCATGGATTTTGCTCTATTGCCACTGATTTCCAGACCATTTTTGGATATAAAACAAAAGTGGAAAATGATGGAAACCCTCAGGAAGTAAAAAAGACTACAAAGGAATTTAAGGGAGCATTCAATATGCAGATCAGAACATTTAGAAATGCCCAGCAGACCAATTTGTGCTAATGGAGAGAGAAAAACTAAATTAATCTTACAGAAGATGAAATAGAACCACAGAACTATAGAACACTACAGCACAGAACAAACGCTTCCACGTTAAACCATTATTCTGCCTTGTCCCATCAATCTGCACCCAGACCATAGCCCTCCATCCCCTTCCCATCCACGTACCTACCCAAATTTCACTGAAATGCTGAAATCAAATCTGCATCTTCAGCTGGCAGCCTGTTCACCTGTTCAGCCTTTCACCATCCTCTGAATGAAGACGTTCCCCTATGTTCCCCTTAAATATTTCACCTTTCATGCTTCACCCATGTCTTCAAGTTCTGGTCTCACCTAACCTCTGTGGAAGAAGCATGTTTGCATTTACTCTCTCTATTCACCTGAAAGTTTTGTGTAACTATCAAAACTTTCCTCATTCTCTGATGCTTCAAAGCTAACCTTTTCAATCTTTCCCTATAACTCAGCTCCTTAGCCCCCCCAACATCTTTGTAAAATTTCTCTGCACTCTTTCAATCTTATAAATATGTTTCCTTTAGTTAGGTCAGTGGTTCCCAACCTTTTTCTTCCAACTCATATACCACTTTAAGTATTCCCTATGCCATAGGTGCTCTCTGATTAGTAAGGGATTGCTTAAGGTGGGATGTGGGTGAAAAGAAATAAATTTGAAAACCACTGTTTTAATCATGCCTAATTGACTTGTTATGTGCATGGTTTCATAACTGCAAAGGAAATGGGCCAATGACAATTTTTCTCAAGCAAAATATTTTGGTAACAATTGGGTCTAGAGCAGTGATTCTCAACCTTCCCTTCCCACTCACATACCACCTTAAGCAATCCCTTACTAATCACAGAGCACCAATGACATAGAGAATACTTAAAGTGGTATGTGAGTGGGAAGAAAAAGGTTGGGAATCACTGAGTTAGGTGAACAAATCTGCAAACAATACTCCAAATTTGGCCTTGCCAGTGGCTTAAACATCTTCAACATAGTATGCCAATTCCTATGCTCAATACTCTGATTTATGAAAGCCAGTGTGCCAAAATCATTCTTCACAACATATGATGGCACTTTCAACTAAATATCTATCTGTATTCCCAATACCTCTACCCTATCACAGTCCACAGTGCCTTACCTTTTACCATGTAAGTCCTAACCTAGTTTGTCTTCCCAAAATGCAACACCTCACAATTGTCTGCATTAAATTCCATCTGTCTTTTTGCCATCCAGCTGGTTCAGATCCTGTTGAAAGCTCTCCTCACTAACCACTACACCTCCAATCTTTGTGCCATCTGAAAATTAGCTATTCCAATTTATCACAGTATCATCCAGATCTGCGATATACGTGACAAACTATATCAGCACTGATCCCTGAGGCACACCATTAGACACAGGCCTGCAGTCAGAGTGACAATCAGCTATTACCACTCTCTGGCTTCTTCCACAAAGTTAATGTCTATTCAAATTTGCTACCTCATTCTGAATATCATGTGACTGAATCTTCTTGTTCAAACTCCTGTGCAGGACCTTGTCAAAGGCATTCTAATGTTCATGTAGACAATGTCCACTTTCCTAATAACCTCTTCAAAAAACTCTGCAAGATTGATTAGACATGACCTACCGTGCACAAAGCCATTTTGACTCTCCTTAATCAGTCCCTGTCTATCCATGTACTTATATATCTAGTTTTGTAGAATATCTACCAATAACTTGCACACTACTGATGTCAGTCTCACCATCCTATAATTTGCCAGATTATTCAGAGCTTTTCTTAAAAAGCAGAACAACATTGGCCATTCTCTAAGCATCCCGCATCTCACCCGTGGCTAAGAACATTTTGAATACCTCTGCCAGGGCCAGTGCAATTTCTGCACTAGCCTCTCTCAAGGTCCAAATTAAAATCATGTCAGGCCCTGGGGATTAATCCCCCTTTATTTGCCTGAAGACAGCGTGGACCTGTTCTGCTGTAATCTGTACGAGTTCCATGTCATTACTGCTTCACTTGTGTAGACTCTGTATCCGACTCCTAAGGAAACATAGATGTAAAAAATCCCTTTAAGATCTCCCCCACTTTCTGGATTCTGTGGATTTTCCTTCACCTTGTTTGCCAGAACAAACTCATGCCTTCTTTTAGCCCTTCCTGATTTCACTCTGTTTAATTGCATTTCTTATGCTCCAAAGTACCTAACTTTTTTCCTTGCTGCCTGATGCACGTTCCTCCTTCTTCTTAACCAAGTCCTGAGTATCTCTCTAAAACCAAGATTCCCAACATCTGTTCACTTTGCCTTTAACCCTTTTCATGCAGACAGAAAACAACCTGTCCCAATCACAGGTAAAACTCTCCCCACTATTGGGTACATCTGCAGGGAATGCTTCCATCGGAGGGCAGCAGCGATCATCAAAGGTCCACACCACCCAGCTCATGCTCTGTTCTCACTGCTGTATCAGGAAAGACTTGTTACCCTTCAACCATCAGACTCCTCAATGACAAAGTTAACCAGAGACTCATTTAAGGACTCTTACTTGCGATGTATTTTGTTCTCTCTGTTTTCCACAGTCATTTTGTTTACATCTGTTATCTGTTTAGAGTTCTTTTATTTGTTCACATTTACACTACGAACAATTTATTTTTTTTACACTACCAATTAGTGGTAATTCTGCAGCACCTGCAGAAAAGAAGAATCTCAGGGTTGTAGGTGATGTCATGCATGTATTCTGACAATAAATCTGAAATCTCAAAAATCTCACTGCACACATTCCAGATCCATTCTAATACCAAAGTGGCTTTTCTCCAATTAAGAATTTCAAACTGAGGGTCAGAACTATATCCTGAAACTAATGGCATTATGATCACGAGATCCAAAGTGTTTCCTCACACACACTTCTGTCGCCTGCCCTGTCTCGTTGCCCGATTGGAGATCCACTATTGCGTCCATTCTAGTTGGGACCTCTATATGTTGATCAAGGAAACTTCCTGAACACATTTAACAAATTCTAACGCATTCAGCCCATTTACAGTATGGGATATGCCAGTCAATATTTAGAAAGTTAAAATCACCCTCGATCACACCCTTATGTTTATTGCAACTCTCTGCTATCTCTCTACAAATTTGCTTCTCCCATTCCCGCCTACTATTCGGAGGACTATAAAACAATCTCATTAATCTGGTCATCCTGTTCTAATTCCTCAGTTCCACTCATATAGCCTCAGTAGACAAGCCTTCTCATCTGTACTGTTTGAGCACTGTCAGGATATTTTCCCTGACTAGCAACGCCAACTTTCCCCCTTTCATCCCTCCCTCTTTATCATGTCTGAAACAACAGAACTCTGGAACATTCAGCCGCCAATCTTGTCCCACCTGCAGTATACAAAAGTGCTGGAGAATCTCAGCATGTCATGCAGCATCCATAGAAAGTAAAAGGCAGTCAATGTTTCAGATCTGAGCCTTCCTTCAGGCATCAAATCTCTCTAATGGCCACAATGTCATAATTCCTCACACTATATTGGGGGTGCAGTGCACAGTGAGAAAGGCTTTCAAAGCTTGCAGAAGGATCTGGATCAGCTGGAGAAGGGTACTGCAATATGGCAGATGGAATTTAATGAGGACAAGTGTGAAGTATTGCATTTTGGAAAGACAACCAAAGTAGGACAAAAACAGTAGAGCACTATGAAGTGTGGTAGAACAGAGAGGGAATACATAACTCCTTGAATGTGCCCTGCTTTTGGCACATTAGGCTTCATAAGTCAAAAGTATTGAATATAGGAGTTGGGATATTATGGTAAAATAGTATAAGACATTAGTGAGGCCAAATTTTGAACGATTATGTGTAGTTTTGGTCACCTAACTACAGGGAAGATATCAATAAAATTGAAAGAGTGCAGAGAATATTTACTAGAATGTTGCCAGGTCTTAAGTATCTGAATTTCAGAGGAAGTTTAAACAGGTTAAGACTTTATTCCCTGGAGTACAGAAGAATGAGAGAAGATATGACAGAAGTGTGCAAAAATATGATGAGTATAGGTAAAAGTAAATGCAAGTAGGCTTTGTCCATTAAGGTTATTTTTTTTTTTTTTAAATTTTTATTTTTATCCATTGAGGTTAGATGAGATTCAAACCAGAAGACATGGGTTAAGGGTGAAAGGGGAGAAATTTAGAAAGAACCTTGGAAAGAATTTCTTCACACAAAGAGTTGTGGGAGTATGAATCGAAGTGATGAATGCTAGTTCAATTTTAACATGTAAGAAAAATTTGGACAGGTATGTGGATGGGAGGGGTATGGAATGGTTGCAGGTCAGTGGGATTGGGCAGAATGATATTTTGGCACAAAATGGAATGATGAAAAAGTTTGCATTCTGTGCTGTAATGTTCTATGATTCGTGCTCTAAGCTCATCTGCCTTTCCTACAATACTCCTTTCATTGGAATAGATGCAACTCAGAACATGACTCCCACCATGCTCTGCCTTTTTATTTCTGTCTTTGGATGTAGGCTTCACAACATATTTAACACAAGCACTCCGTTACCTGATCTGGAATTTTGGGTGCTATCCTCCTGCAACTCTGATTTAAACCCCAGGAGAAGTATTAGCAAACTTTCTCTCAAGGTATTGGCCCCCCTCCATTCAGATGCAAAACATTTTGGCAATACAGGCCCTCCTTCCATGGAAGGGAGCCCAATGATCCAAAAATCTGAAGGTCTGCCTCCTGTACCATCTCTTTCGCTACATGTTAAGCTGCATTATCCTCCTATTTCAGGCCACAAAGCAAGTGGAATGTGTAGTCATCATAAAATCACAAGCTTGGAAGTCCTGTCTTTTAACCTGACACCTAACTACCTGAGCTAATTTTCCAGGACCTTGCTGGGGGCCCACAGCACATGTAAGAGGGGCTATGGACTGAAATCAGAATTTTTTTCAATGCTAATTTTGCAATTGGTAGGAGAGGTGTGGAAGAAACCAACTAAACTTGATTACTTCACAGGGAAGGGGACCCATTGAGCAGAGTCCTAAGGAGGCCATAGCCAAAAAAAGTTGAACATGGCTGAAACTTCCCTACCTCATACCCATAACACCTATTTTTCTGACATCCATGTGCCTATCTGAGAATCTTTTGAATGTCCCTATTGTACCGACCCCCACCAGCAATGCATTCCAAGCACCATCACTCACTGAGTAAAAAACACCCCTAAATTTTCCTCCACTCACCTTAAACATATGTCCTCTAGTATTAGCTATTGCCACCTCGGGTAAAATGTGTTGGCTGTTCACCTGAAGTCCCACGTTAATCTTATATATTTCTATTGTCATCTTTCAATCTTTTGACTCTGTCAAATTAGTTGAAACACTTCTAACATTCAAAAACATTCAAAATATAAACTATTTATCAATTATAAAAACTGAAAAAAATTATGTTGAAACATTTAAGAAAATATAAAACAATAAAGAGCTTCAATATTTTCAAAAGTGTTTGAAAATAAATCTATGAATATTAATTATCTCAGCTCCATAGAGAACTCTCTGTGGCAGATCTAACCGATAACATATGAGGGGTAGTTTACAGAGGAAAATTAATTGAGTAACTCACATACGTATCAATGAGATGAGAGACGAGCTGGGAGCATCCTACCTAAGGAAATCCATGCAGTCAAAGGAGAACATGAAAACTTCATGTTCACCAATGAACTCTTTGGCACTGCAAGGCATTCTCTCAATTAGTAGCTGTGAACAGTGGTCAAACAATGGCCAACAACTTCAGGACAGCTACATTCATGCAAATAATCCTGGAAATTGTTAACTGGGATTTGTATGCAAAAATAATGATTTAATTGCAAAATCTGACAACAATTCGTCAGGAGGTTCTCAGTTTAGCTTGTGGAATATTGATGAAGTTTGTTGATGATATTGAAGCTGATAAATGCCAAAAATAATCAATAGAGACAAGAGGGTGGAATGAAAACATGCAGTTACATTTAATGCTAAATTTATTTATTGATGTTGTCTTGCTTGTGTAAGGCAATTACAGGATTACTGCCTCAGATATTATGAGGATAAAATTTCAAATTATGACAGTCTTTCTTTCACAGAAGGCTATCAGCAAAGTGAATTGTATGCCAGTCTGGGGTTCAGCTAGTTTGACTCTGCTAATGGTATTTTTTATTCCTGAATCGGAAGGTTGAGGGTTCAAGCCTCCCTCAAGTGAATGGAACATTAACAACTCAACTGATACATCAGTGCAGCTCTCATAGAGTGTAGGGAAGTTGGAGATGCTGCCTTGAACAAGATGCAAAATCTCTCGTCTGGTCTTCCAGATCTCTTGGAATTATTTTAAAGTAGAGAATATTGCTTTGTTTTTTCTTGTGTTCTGTCAACTAACTTTCATAAACTAAATGATCAGGACATTTTATTACATTCTAAATCATAAGAAAATAGTAATTTTGATGTTAGGTACATTTCAAAGAGTGCTTCAAGGTGCTGTATGAATGCAAGTATCGATTTAGCTATCTATTTATTTTTCAATTCCTTGGACTCAACTACCTCATTTTCACCATGGACGCCTAATCTCCATGTACCTCCATCCTCAATACTGAAGGTCTCAAAGCTGTCTGTGCCTTTCTCAAATACAGACCCAAACAGTTCCCTGTAGCTGCACTGATTTATAACAGTTTACAAATAAATAAAGAATACTCACTCGTTTCTTCCAGCACACAATGAATAACAATGCATTCTTTTCCTTTTCAAATACTGCCCAGCTAAACACCTCTGACATTCTCATTGGATCACCGCCACATGAGAGATCCTGATTCTATCACTCTGCTCCTCCGCTATCTTCCGAGCCATGCAAGGAGGCGACTGATTGGAACTGTCCAACTATGTAACGATTTGGAGGGCTGACAGTTCAGCCCAACCTTGTACTATAGTGTAAGACTGGCGATGCACAGTGTGACTGGCAAGGGTGCGACTGGTCCTCTAACTTTGGCTCTGACGCAGAACACGGACCATTTATATATGCCGGGTGCAAACTGTTTTCCATTCCTGTTGATTACAAAAGTCTTCGGGTGCTGTCGTAAAACTTGAAAAGGACCATTATAAATGGGCTGAAAAGGTTCGTAAACAGCCTCATGCCAAAGGAATACATGAATACAGCTTTGTAAATAATTCAGGACAAAACTGCAGATGACGCCTGCCACATGGGAGTAAGTTAGAGTAATCTCATGTTTTTCCGAAGTTGATCAACATAACTAGCCGGATCATAGAGCACTGTGCTTGGACTTGGATTCACAAATTCACCTGGCAAGGTTAATGTAGTGCCATGTACTAGATCTGCCATCGAACATCCAAGAAAAGCCTTTACAGGAGTATGCATGCCAGGGATAACCATGTGCAAATGCTCACTCCACATAGATGCATCACCACCTGCTGTTAATGCTGCCTTCAATTGCTGATGGAAACACTCAACGAGGACATTGGCCTGTGGATGATAAGCCATAGCCATGGTGCGAATATGACTAGACCCCAGATGATCAGTGAGTCCTCAGAACAATGCTGATTCAAACTGCGACCCTTAATCCATTGTAATATTGACCAGAACCCCAAAAGATGGAATCCAATGATCCATGAAAATCCTAGCAACCATCTCCGCAGAGATATCAGTGATAGAATGTCCTCCTGCTGCCTGCTAGTCCAATGTTCACACGTGAGCAGATAAGTATATCCCTGAGATGGCGAAAGTGGGCCTACCAAGTCCAGGTGCATATACTGGAAACGGGAATCCGGAACAACAAAATCCTCCAGCTTGGACTTTGTGTGTCTGGAGACTTTGGAGTGTTGACACGGCAAGCAGGTCCTTGCCCATAATCCAACATCCCATTTAACGTGAGGCCAGATAAAATATGCTTTTCTACCAGAGTGCAATAGATTGTGAAAAGACTCAAAAATCTCCTGCCTCATAGTTGCCGGCACACAAGGCCTAGTTTTTCTGTGAAAAAATTGCAGGCTAATTTTTCATCTGATTCATCCAGGGTCGCATCTTGAAGTTGGAGACCAGAGTTAATCCGATGATACCCGATGAGATCAGAATCGGTGTGCTGTGCACAAGCCATGGCAGTGAAATTGATCACATTAGTTATATGTAAGGTGTCAATGTCATACCTTGCATTGGCCACGGCATTCGCTTTTCCTCCAATGTGCCGCATGTCTGATTAATAATTGTGAGACGAAGTCTAGGTGTTGAGTTTCTCTGGGCAAGTAGAGATGTGAGCTTGTACTCATGGTACGAGGAAAAGATGGTGTCTGACATTCCCATGGCCAGCAGTTGCCTCTACTGCCGAGCCTGGTCATTTCCCGGCTGCCATTTATAGACCACCATGATTCCAACCACGTCATGAGAAGGAATTTCATTACATTGCCAAAGCCTGGATCTGCATAGTCAGCGCTGCCACTTGCTGCTCCAAAGCAGTTACCTTCATTTGAGAAAGTGCCAGCACCTCACAAGATGCATTAAACTGTTGTCCAGTTCCATTTCCTCCTGCTGACTAGAGGAGGAAGTCAATCTCTTTATCTTCAATGTGAAGGTCATGGACATAACAAGGTCACCATGATCCGCCAACTGATCGAGGGTGGACATTTGAAAGACACTCACCAAATCCCCTTGAACATCAGGAGGTAAACATCGAAGGAACCTTTATTTCTAAAAATGCCTTCGACAGGGTCTGTTCCAGCTAGCCTGCACCACTTCCTAACATCTGTGATGGTTGCCTGTTGCCTGGGCTGTCATCAGCTAGTAATTGGGCAATACAAGTCTCCCCAGATGGTTTAGTAGTGGCAGAATAGCCACCTTAAGCATGTCATATGGGATATTACTGTGTGGATCCACTAAGACGTGCTCCACTTTACAGGCAATCTGCTCTGGAAAATGCTCCACAAATAAACCATACTTCGCTTTCTGACTTGTCACTCCGAGGGTAGAGAAGCATGCTTCAAGAATCGTGAACCATACTGTAGCATTATTTATAAAAAGGGGGAAAAATCTTCAGTTTGACCTCTCCAACTCACCCTCACCACTATCTATTTTAAATTAGAAAGGCACAGATCTCATCAGGGTCACCACTCGTAGCTGCACTGATTTATAACAGCTTACAAACAAATAAAGATACACTCACTCATTTCTTCCAGCACATCATGTTTATTAAACCCTAGACATAACAATGCATTCTTTTCCTTTCCATAAACCTCCCAGCCAAACCCCTCTGACCTTCTCATTGGATCATCACCACTCGAGTGGTCCTGATCCTCCTATCCACAACCATCCAACTCCATCTGGCAGAACTTATTCACAACTTCAATAGTTTAGCCTTTTGCTCATCCCATTTTCTTGAAGTCAAAAGGGTAGCCATGGGTACCTGCACGGGCCCCAGTATTGTCTGCCTTTTTTATGACTATGTGAACCAATCGATGCTGCAAACCGACACAGACAAGGCTGCACAACTCTTCCTCCGCTACATCGATGATTACATCAGTGCTACCTCCTGCATCCATGATGGACTCATCAACTTTATCCACCTTTCTGTTAACTTTTAATCTGACCTCAAATTAAATTGGTCCATCTCTGGCAACCCTTTCTTGATCTCCCTGTCTCCATCTTGGGAGACAAACTCTCTACAGATACTGCATTTTCTGCAACTTGACCCCAAGCATCTGCAGACATTCCTGTTAAACCCCATTACCTATCATCTTTCTTTCTTGTAAAGAATTAGTGAAATCTAATGCTGCTTACCACCATTCTGGGTTGTTGCTTTTTCCTTTCATTTCTCATATCTCTCCTATTCCTACTTGAGCTTTCCCCTTTATTTCTTAGACAGTGCCTGCCTTGTCATTGACTCCACCCCTTTTAATTCATCCTCCTTCTCATTCTTCCTTCCCAGACCTTGATTGATTTTATATTGATTTTACTTGTTCTCCCAAGTGCCTGATGTTCAATTTTTCTCACAGCATAAGTATCACCTTGTACTTCCAACAGCCTTACGCACAAGTTTAAATAAAGATAGCTTGCCTGGCGGGCGAGAATTTCCCCCTTTATTGGAACTAAGCCATTTAGTCTCTGCAAGAAGGATTCAAATCTAATCTGGGCTATTGAAACAAAGGATCTCTCTCTACAAATTATTGAACTGTCAGTTTGAGAATCTCAGTAAATATTAGGACTGCCTTGTGCTTGTTCAAACTCCTTGTCATCCAGTATGAAAAAAATAATCAATTTCTTCAAATTTTATCAAACAGGAAAAATATTTAAAATCCTTACAGACCAGTTAACTTTAACATACAGGCATATCCATCAAGCGGAACCAATTCAGATGTCACTCAGGCAGTGCAGGCAACACGTAACCTGGCCAATTTTCTTTGCAGTTTTGCAGGTGGCCTCGGCATGCTTCAGCAAGCTCTGTTTCCAGGGGAACCCAAAACATGCATGTCAGTTCCACCCCAAGCGCAGAGCATCTAAATGGAAATTGAAATGCCAAACAGCTGAGGAGGGTAAGTTCATGAAGAGATATTTGTCATGATGTCAAAGTACAGTTGATTTATTGTGTGGTGATGGTGGCAACAAGCTGTGCCACAGCTTGGTGAGCCGTGGCTTCAACCAATGAGCTCCCAAAAGCTGAGCAGCTGTTCCTGGTCAAACTGCAGTTGAAGGAACAATAGATTGGAGGAGAGGTTGCCTTGTTCACATGCTCTACCTGGTATCCAGTGCCAGAAAGGATTTGTTAAACGCATCATGCATAGCTGGAGACTTTACTGTGAGAAAAGCAACAAATCTACATAAAGTTTAACAATATTTTCAAAATGTTCTTAAATGGTTCATTGTCAGGATGCTATTGTTATCTCACACTCATTGGCCTGCAGGCAAATCCATTGGTATCAAAATGTCTGGTATTATTGCTTGAGAAAGAAATATTAACTGGTGAATGTCCTCTACTCCTCATATAGTCGCATGTGATCTTTTATATCCATTTGTAAAGTCAGATTTAGTTTGATAATCCACATAAAATATGATAACTTTGTGAACACAAAATTGGGAGCACATTATTCTGGAGCGTCGGAGAATGAGGGGAGATTTGATGGAGGTGTACAAAATTATGAGGTGTGCACTGATGTTGAGTGAAAAACTATTCAAATATTAATCTCATTATCACAAAAATTACAATGTTTATTGAAGGCAGATCACCATCATATATTCAAGGCATTTACATAGACCCTGACCCAAGAATGATGGGACCTGAAAAATATGTCTTGATTGGTTCAGGTCAGATTCAGGTCTGGTTGGGCCATTTGTGCCAACATTGGATTATACAAGTCAGGCTGATTTGTTTAATATTACCAAAGGTGTTCCTTGCTCTTAACCAATAGAAACCTAGTTGTCCTTGGTTCTCCATTTCTACAAATGTCCCTGGATCAGGTTAAGTCAAAAGTTTTTAAGTCCATGGGCATGAATTGACCAAGTTCTAATTCTGAACTGGAACAAAGCTCCAAACAGAATCAGAATTTATTGTCATGAACATGGGCCACTAAATTTGTTGTTTTGTGGCTGCATTACAGGTGCAGAATTTGCAAAAAAAACATTTAAAAAAGATAAATTAGTCCAAAATAAGAGAAAAAGTGAGGTTAGTTCACTGCCTATTCGAAAATTTGATGTCGGAGGGGAAGAAGCTGTTTTTGCACTGTTGGGTATCCATCTTTAAGCTTCTGTAACTCCTTCCTGATAGTAGCAGTGAGAAGAGGGTATGGCCTGGCTGGTGGTGAAGGTTTTTTAAGGATAGAGGGTGCTGTCTTGAGGCACCACCTTTTGTAGATGTCCTTAATGATGTGAAGACTAATGCTCATGATGGTGCTGGCCAAGTTCATAACTCTTTGTAGACTTTTCCTGTGCTGTGCATTGGCACCTCCATATCAAACAGTGATGCAACCAGTCAGAATGTTGGGAGCAGTATTAAAGGGTGGCTTTCGCATTGAAGTCCATGTTCTATGAATGAATGCGTCTGTTGCTTTATCCACTTTTTAGTACTGATCCTGGCTAAGCATTGATGGTGAAGTGGAAGGACCTATTCCTCATCCAGCAAATAGTTCATGACCTGGGGAGCCTTGTACCAAAGAAGAAAGAATAATATATTGTGTAATGGGTGAGGCTGTGCTGATATAGTTCAAAATGATTGCACAGAAAAGCTATTCATGCGGCAATATTTTTGCCAGCCTTTCTGCATTGAAGCAATTCAGACACAACCACCTGCATGGATAAGTAATCTGACAGAATTCACACAAGCTTTTTGTTTTCGTAGATTGTCAGTTTTTCTTTGTTGAGATTTATCTATTATTTTAGGGCCTGTGTCTGGATTTCCTTTCTTTTGATGGGACTGAAGCAGATTCTCCTTTCACAGCAGTGTTAGCCGATCAGTGCTTCCCAGGAATGTAAACGATACTTCTGGTTTCTTACTAACTCACCAGATAGATTTCTTTCAGCTTAAAATATTGTTCTCTGTCAGGCGGAAAAAGATCCAACAGAGCCTGTGGATAGACAGCTTCCTGCCTGATGTTTGACTCTGTGTGGTGGGTGAGGCAGAGTGGAGGGATGTGGAGAAGAGCAAGATTAACTGCTAATCCTTTCCAGGCTTGGATCACCCTGCCATTGCTATGAGGTAGAAAGTTCATGGGAAAACCACAGACTACAAACAACGGATAAAATCAAATGCTTATCCACATCAAACAGATGAGCAGACAAGATGTGATAAAACAGCCATATTTTGATTTAAAACTTTGGAGCTATAAACCTGAGCCTGGAAATTGTAACTTCATCTCCATGTCTTAAGTTTTTAAAAAAAATTGCAGAGGCTGCGTATCTAAAGTCTGTTTCATTTTATTTCATCTCCCGTGGCAGTATCCCTGAGCATCTACCAAATGGCTAACAGGTATGAGCTACAGATTGAATGAAAATTGTCGACAGTGGTGCAGCACATTGACACAGCTCGCAAGATTGCTGACTCACAGATCTAGTGACCTGGTTCATTTCTGAGCTCCAGTGCAGAATTTCACATTCTTACCCTACCTTTCATCCAACCTCATCCAACTCAAAGACAATTTCTTTCCTGCTGTTATCAGACTCTCAAATGGATGTCTCCCTGTCAAAAATTGATGCCCTTGCATAATTGTTTAACTGTACATTTCTCAATGCCCTGCACGATATGAGCATTTCTTTCCCAGTGCGACAATAGCAAGTTCCATGTAAAGTGTGTGCAGAAAAGTTTAGGGGAGATGACAGAGGTTAGCTTTTTACACTGAGAGTGATGGGTGACTGGACTGCATTGCTCAGTATTGTGATAGAGTCTGGTACAATAGGGACATTCAAAAGACTCTTAGAAAAGTACATGGGTATGAGAAAAATAGAAGGTCAGGGTTGTGAGTTTGGGAAAAATGCGATTATTGTGGAGTAGGTTTACATAGGTCAGCACAATTCGATGTGGCCACTATTTTTCTCAAAGTACAAACATAAAAGTTGCTAGAGGAACTCAGCAGGTCTCATTGACTCAGGCCCAGAATGTCAGTTGGATATCTTTACTTCCTATGGACCCTGTGAGACCTGTCGAGTTTCTCCAGCACCTTTTGCATTTTTCTACAATCACAGCCTGCAGGCTTTTGTGTTTCACTATTTTTCTCAGCCTCTCCATGGACTTCGACATGTCTTCTGTTTGCCAATGGATAAGCAGAAAAATTAACAGATCAAGTACTAAGAATACTGAAGCAATAGGAATCAGTGTCTGTCACCAACCTTGTTCCTAGCTGGTGACTTCATCCTTCCCACTGACAACCAAACCAAACTACAAATTTGGTAAGCCTCTTATCTGCACATCTCTTCCCTCACAGGAACTGACTATATCCATCTTTGCAACATTAGTTGAAATGACCTACTGCTAAAACTCTCACCCATGTGCTTGCTGCTTCTGGATGTAACCCAAAAGGTTATGGCTTGCCTTCCTCAAAATCTATTTCCTATTGACTTAATTTCAGCCAAAGCTTGACTGCCAGTCCTACTTTGCACCAAAACCCTTTCACCCTTGACTCACAGATTCCCAGTCCAATGACCCCTCAGTATTATAATTCTTATTCTTATTTTCTGACTCCCCTCAATAGCTTCATTTTTCTTACTTTAAAAATATAATATTTTATTTTTTTTTATAATTATGGAGGTAGCATGGTTAGTGTAGCACAATGCTGTTACAGCGCTTGTGACCAGGATTTGAATCTGGCGCTTTCTGTGAGGAGCTTGTACATTCTCCCCATGTCTGCATGGATTTCTTCTGGTTTCTTCTCACTGTTCAAGATGTGCTGGGATTGTAGGTCCATTGGGTGTAATTGGCACAGACTTATGGGCTGAAAAGGCCTGTCACCATGCTGGATGTCTAAATTTAAAAAAATATATTAGGTACTCCTTTAATGTAGCTGAAACAGTGAACTGATCCCTGTGCTCCAAATGGAACGATGACGGAATCACTAAAAGATTGATTTGTTGTCGTGGCATTTGCACAATGTTTTCAACATTCATCTGAAGAACATGAAGATCATAAGAAATCAGGATGAATTTGGAAGCAATTACTCGTGGTTGACTGGCATCCAGGAATTGTCTGGAAAATAAGCATAATTATTTGCTGTTCAACCATCATAACTGCATTACCTATTCAGAAGGCATTTTGTAAAGTTCATAGTCAAAGCTTGATTAAGGTTACATTGAATTAGTGGTAAATTAAGGAAGTGGATTGTAAATCAGCTTGGTAATAAAATACTGAAAACGATGATAATTGTATTTGGCTGGCAGAGAGTGGGAGGGCTTATTGTCTCAGGGTATTCTACATTCCCTCTGCTTCATGTTTCCCAGATACCGTATCAAGGAGGTGCTTCCAGAGATATTACATTTCTGACAAATGCAAAGCTCGGTGACTGGGCTTTGAACCATTCAGTAAGAAGCTGAGGCAGATGGAAGGGAAATGTTGACATAAATGCTAAGTCATTCAAATCCAGACTGAAATGCAGAACATATGTATGCAGTTGATGGATGTCCTTTGGGTAGATTTGAAAGGAAAATATCAATCAGAAAAAAAATCTGATTGTGATTGCTGACCATTACAGGAAGCAGCCAATCAATCTGAGATTTTTTCTGACAGGTCAAGTAAAACACTAGAAAACATCTTGAAAGTGTTTGACTATGAGCTGAAAAGCTTTATTTCAACCCAGTGCTAAAGTCACATTTAGAATAATGATTTCACTGATCATAAATGTGATTTTGTGTGCTTTTAGTCCAAAAATGAAGGCTTAGTGTAGCCTTTCTGTATTTCTCAGACGTTGAATAAAAAATCTAGAAGTTGCAAGGTCGCTAATCATTCTGAAAGTACATATAAGTTTACATTAACAAACTGTCATATACTATGGTTTCTTACTCAGTGATCCAGCTAAAATCATGCACATTTGGTTAACTTAATGCAATTTTACTTGAGTGATTGAAATTTTAATATGATAAAATTTTCATGCAAGACTTAGTTTCCTTTGGTCGAGGGGATGGGGAGATGTGGTTGGGGACAATGGTTTTCAGTAGAAGAATAACTCTAGAATTTCTGTAAATGTCAGGCCCATTTCAATAAAAAAGTCACTTTCAATTTTAACCCTCAGAAAAACAGTGACCATTTTATTCAATGGACAGATTATTAATTGTAAATGAATTTCAAATCCATAAATGTTAACATTGTTACACAAATGTGAGTGCAGAGCAACTGAGAATAACTTATGTTTATACATGCTACATCTGCAAAATTGAATTTATTCACAATTTGACATCTCTACCTCTTGTGAGTGTAATGTTAATTTTTATTGTAATTAAAAAAACTGGTTCTTTTAAAACAACTATACATTATTAGCTAAAGAACTCACTGAGGACTGTGTGGAGGCATTAATCTTGAATCCAACAGAAGCTACTACAAACTAGTCTCTGACTCCCTCTAGCGATCAAGCGGATCACTAGTACTCTATCATTACATCCCCTTTCCTTGAGATGTTTAATCTCACAACATGGCACATTAATACAGTATTAATTTCTATTTAAATTTCAACACAAATATGAACACAACTTCTGCAGAACAAACCTTTCAAGTGTGCAGTTCATTTTCTTTTAGAGATTCAGCCTGTCATGTGCTTTGATAACACATGAATCTTCTGAACACAGGTGCTTGTGTTGGCTCTGCTGGTTCACTACTGTCCATCAGTGGTGGGGTTTCCTCTGTTGCTCTACAGGCTGGATCTTCTGCATTTGCCTGTTCCTGCAGTGTCTCTTGCATTTTCAGCAGGATTTTTTGATTCTTTCTCAGTATTTGACCATCCTGTTATTAAAATGATGGATATTGGATTTACTTCTTCCAGAACAGTAGCCTTTTTGTCCCAAGTGTTGGAATCTCTGAGTCTCCCTGAGTCATGTTGTGCCAGTGGCTCTAAGCTTCTTGCTGACGTTATAGTTTGCTTTATGTCTCCTCTGTGGATGCTTTTGTTTCTATTTAACATCTTTGACATCTCTCTTCTTGTTTGGGTCTGAAGAGTAGGGGAGTGAGATGCGTAAACTAAGTCCCATCAGAAGCTCAGTGGGTCACATGCCATGGTCAAGTGGTGAAGCTCTGTAACACAATAGAGCTAGATACGGATCTGAGCCACTGTCTTGTGCTTTCTTGAGCAATTGTTTAACTATGTGAACTCCTTTCTCTGCTTTTCCATTTGACTGTGGATGCAGAGGACTTGAAGTCACATGTTGAAAATCATAATCTTCTGTGAAGTTCTGGAATTCTCTACAGCTGTAGTATGGTCCATTGTCACTGTAGATAATTTGAGGAATTCCATGTCATGCAATTATCAATTTAATACATTTTATCATATTAGGAAGCATTGCAATCTCTGGATAGTTTGATAGATAGTCAATAAACAGTAAGTAATTCTTTCCATCCATGTGGAACAGATCAGTTCCAACTTTCTGCCTTGGTTCTGCTGGTAAGTCAGTTATTATTATGGGTTCCTTTGTCTGCTTTGCATGATGTTTCAAATAGGTCTCACAGCTTAAAACCATCCTGTCAATGTCAGTATTTATAACTGGCCAATAAACAGCAGTTCTGGCCCTCTTGCATTTTTTCCATTCCAAGGTGCCCCTCATGCATTCTTTTCAGCACCTCTTGTCACATTGATTGAGGAATGACAATTCTGCTCTGTTTGAGTTGAGGCCCATTGACAACACTCAGCTCAGCTCTAATGTTGTAGTATTACTCACATTCACCTCTAGGCCATCCTACATTCAGATTCTTGATGACTTTCTATAGAACTGTGTCCTTTTCTGTTTCAGCTGTGATGTACTTGGACTTCACATCAGATACAGGAAAAGATTCAGTAATCAGGTTCATGTGAAGATTCACATCTGTCTTTGTGGTACTCTCATTGTGTGCTTCCCTCTTCAATGTTTTCCTGGATAATGCATCAGCTAACACAATAGATGTTACACCAATTCAAAGTCATAACATTGTACCTTCTTAAGATTCTTGGAGATATTTCAAGAGATTTTTCTTGATTATCACTATTAATGGCTTGTGGTCTGTCTCTGCCACAAATGTTGGTTGATCATACACATAACTGGAATTTCTCAAGTCCATAGACCAGACCTAGATACTCTTTTTTGATCTGTGCATATCGACATTCATATGTTGTCGTCGTCCTTGATGCATATGCTACTGGCCTCTGATCTTCTCCCACAGCCTGAAGTAGTACAGCACCTATTCCATCTTTTGAAGCCTCCGTTTATATTTTTGTCCTTCTGGATGTGTCAAAGAATGATAAAAGTATTGGTTCTGTAGTTAGAATAGTCTTCAATCATCCCCATTCTTCCTCGTGGTTGGCTGCCCACTTGAATTCACATTTACCTGTAACAATTTCCTGAGGTACATTGATTTGGAAGACAAGTTTTGTATGAATTTACCAATAAAGTTGATCATTTCCAGTACTCTCAATATGCCCTTTTTTATCAGTGGGTCTGGGATTCTCTAGAATTGATTTCACCTTGCTCTTGTCTGGCTCCACACCTGCTCCTGACAGTTTATCTCCCAGAAATGTGATTTCTTTCATTTCAAACTAACATTTTGTTCTGCTTAACTTTAATCCATACTTCTGGGTGAGTCTCTTGTTGAGTTGTTCTTGTGTCGATCCCCTTAGGATCATGTCATCCATGTTCACATGTACTCCATTTATGCCTTCTATAATGTGCTTCATTGTCCTGTGGAACTCTTCCAGAGCTGAATAAATTCCAAAAGACATACTCAGACAGGAGTTTTAGTCAAATGGTGTATTATGTACAGTATTTTGTGCTATCTTCATGAAGTTTTATTTGGGAAAAGACCTAGGATGCATCCAATTTTGTGAAAAACTTTGTTCTAGTCATTTCACTTGTAATTTCATCCCTGATCGGAATCTAATAATTTTCCCTCTTTATACGGGCATTCATCTCTTTTGAGTCCATTCACATGCATAGGTCGTTGTTCTTCTTTTTGACACATATCATTGAACTCATACATTCTGTGGGATCCTCCAATTTCTTTTGACCCCTAGTGCCATCATTCAGTCACGTTCCTGCTTCAACTTTTCTTTTAGTGGCTCTGGAACCCACCTCGGGACATGCAATATTAGCTGATTGTCTTTCTTTAACTGTTTCTTATAGGTGAACAGTAGGTGAAAGCCTTAAAGGTGTCTGGAAATTGATCCAGTATTTTCTCTATACGGTTTAAGCCGAGTCAAGAGGGTGCAACAGGCTTAAATTATCACCTGCTTTGTCACAAAGCAGTGATTCATGTCCATCTGGGACTACAGAGAACGTGAAGTGGTGCTCTTTATCTTTAACTTTCACCTTGAGTTTACATGTACTTTTCATGTTGATGCTCTGTCAATTGTAGGCTTTGAGCTGTACAGTATTGTCATGGATGTACAGTTTTATCTTCATTGTCCTGATGTCGTGCTCACAGATCAAATTGACCTTTTCCCCTGTGTCCAGTTTGAAAGGAGTTTGTTTCATTTATATGTAATGACATATTCCACTTATCCTGCTTGACTCTGTTCACACTTGGCTGTTCAGTGTCTGTTGATTTATAATTTTTCTGCAATACCATTGCCAACAAAAAAATATCACTGAGGGTATTTTCTCCTATACTACATAGAGTGTGCATGCTTTCACTTCTCTTTTGTTTCCTTTTGGAAAAACATTGCTATCAGAATAAATTCGAGATGGTTTAACTTTAGCATTTATTCTGATATCAATCCATTCTGTGATAAACGTAAAAATTTTGAAGCTTCTTTAATACACATGTTTTGGTCATGCCCAAATTAGGAAAATTTTGGACAGATATTTTTAAAACCTTTTTGGATATCTTCAAGATTAATTTTGAACCCTGTCCGTTAATAGCAATATTTGGTTTCTCCGAGGATCAGAATATGAATTTAATGTCAAATCAAAGTTTTGGCATTTTCTACATTGTTGGCCAGAAGAGAAATACTGTTTAAAATGGAAAGATGATTTTCCATCTACCCACTTGTAATGGTTATAGAATACAATGTTCTTTTAGAGTTTAGAGAAAATTAGACATAATGTCAGGAAAATTGAGGTCATGTTTGATAAGACATTGGGTCCATTTATGGTTTATTACCACAATTTGAATAATTAAAGTACGTGGATGCGGTAGATTAGTATGCTTTCCTGGACCTCCAGTGGTCGCTGTTCAATTCTACGGCTGTTAATAATATTAATTCAACCTTGTTTAGTCGGAGAGGTTAGAGCAACTGTCTTTTTTCATTTAGTTAGTCTTTTATCCCCTCTTTTTTTTTCAGGACAATAAATACTTGGGTTTAATTGTGATTATGTACTGTCATTAATGTACAATACAATCATCAATATTAATATATATTGTATTTTGTTCTTTAGGAACCTATTATGTATATGTTCCTGATTAAACTGAACAAAAATATTTTAAAAATAGAAAGTGCCCATTGCACTTATTACAGACTTTTCCATAGATGGGGTATTGTTTGGTGCATGTTGAGTGCCACATTGTTTGCACTTGAATCTCTCTCCATATTTTTATTGTTTCCTATATCACATTTTTTGTTTATGTGTGTGAACACACACTGTGACTAAGGCTATGCCTTCATTTTCACTGGCTTTTGCACTCTCACTGAACTTTTTCATGTGCTACAGAACTAATTCACTGGCATGGCACATCTTCACAGCTCTATCTAAGGTAAGCTCTGTCTCTTGCAGCAACCTCTCTCTCACTTTTTAACAATAATCCCAAACACAATTCGATCACAGGTCATTGAATTTTGCAGCGATCCAAAATTGCATAGTCTTTTTTTAAATTTCAAGACCCTTAAAAAAGTATTAAAGCTCTCTCCCTGCAGCTGTGTGTGTGAGTGAAACATGTATCTCTCAAATGTTCCATTTTTCTCTGATGAATAGTGTTCATCAAACATCTCAGTAACCTTGTTGAACTTCTCCTGGTCTTTTGCTTCAGCAAAAACAAATGTTTTGAAAACCTCTAGTGCTTGAGGTCCCACCACAGTAAGTAACATTATAATCTTCTGTGTATCGGGTTTGTTATCAAGTCCATTGGCTTGCAGGTACAGCATGAATCTTTAGGCTTCTTCAGGTGTATCCTCCGCTAAGAATGCGCCTGAAGAAGAGAAAGTGGCCCTTTGATTTGCCATTCAGGTGGCAATGCTAAAAGCACAGTGCTGGCCACCTGAAGGGACAGCTGCACTGGGATGAGCATCTGAGTGCACTCCGCCTCCTGTCCCTTGAGCTGTCAAGTTAGGATGGCTGGCTGTCAGCATGGGGACAACACCCGTGGAATGTCCCCACACTGATCGCTCTGCCCCCCGGCAGGGGAGAAGGGGGCTGGGGTGGCCAGCAGGGGAGAAGGAGGTTGCTGGATTTGAACCCTGGTCACTGGTGCTGTAACAGTGTTGCACTATCCACTGTACTAACCATGCCACTCTTGTTCTGTGCATTTTGAACTGACTGACAAGGAATAATTTTAGATTTCAAATTTATTGTAAGAGTACATTCATAACATCACATTCTTTTATCCTGTGGGCAAGAGCTGCATAGGTTATGTCGTGGAACGCCTTCTAGGATTCAATACCATCCCAACTGCTCTTTCACCACTTGAGTTTACACAGGAAAAGATTCCATGGAGTCAGTGCAATGTTGCACATCTTCAGAGTCTTTGAGCATCTTAATCCTCTCCTCCAGCAAATTGACCCTTCCTGTGATGGAACTCAGAATAGAATGGCTGTTTTAGGGAAACTGTTGCCTGGGGTGCAAACGATATGAAGTCCAGTGGAGCCAACAGAATGTGATTAGAGCCATAATGTTAGGGATATTGAATTCGGAGGGGAGACTGATAATTGAAGAAATTGTGGAATTTTGCACAAACAGTACTTGTTGGATATAATCTAGGCATCAGGAGCTTAAAACAAAAGCAGGGATCACTGTTAATCAGTTGGCCAAACAATTTAATGTCTTTTTCATTGAAGAAATCCACCTTCATCAACCACAGGCTATGCTGGTGCAAGAAAGCTGATGGTGAATTTCATAATCAATATCTTCCATGATCTTGCAATGAACTTTCAAGATCTGAGAGCAGTGCTGTGCAATAGGTCAGTTGGGAGACTTGGTTTTTCAGATGTTCAGTGTTCAGTGTTAAGCCTATCCTTTCATACACTTTCATACAATTAGTCTCCAAGCATCATCTGCCCAATGCATTTGGGTACTTTGATTCTGGAGTGTTATTTTTTTAATTTGTTGAATCATTTCCTATTTTTCCTGAAGACTAGCTCCAGCTCTACAGAAAATTTATTGCAAAGGAGGTGCAATGTTGTTGCTGGAAAATTGAGAGACCTTTTGGGGAAATGACTGTCTCATTAGAGACCATCCTTACCTATTGGCTTTGGTGTAGGCCCATCAATTATGATCATGGCATGTGTGCCATAATGAAGTAAATATAAAGTTCATTAGGTGCCTGGAGTGGCCCCATGAGGTTCTAGAGCTGCTCCCTGAGGTGTCGGACCGGCACTCCAGTGAGCTCCGGCAGCACTGCACCCCTGGGTATATGGTAGTCTGTTCATTACCATTTTCTGCTGATACACATTATCTACAAAAGAGGAGAACATTACATCTGAAATTACATGAAGGAAGGAATAACTCGGCAGTGTTTCGTGTTCCTAACTGTTGCTGAATTGATGCTGCAAACCATGTACAGTATTAGATAAAGACAGCATTGAATTAGGCTATTAATACTTTCAAGAAGTGCCTAGCTAGGTTTACTAGCCTAGTTCACAATATCATTGGGAGCAAGTTGGGTGTCTTAGCTAAATAACTCTGCTAGGCTGTGCCCCATTGCCTTGAGGAGTGGAATTGAAAAGATTAGAAAATGTGGGACAGGATGCTTTTGCAGACCTGGTCCACTAATACTTCAGCACAATGAATCCTGCATTGTTTCAGCTCCCTTGCAGTATGGATGCATTGATTCCTGTGATGAACCGACCTTCTTGGTTTTACATCAACTGCTTGGATTTTTTAGACTCTTGAGTAATGAGGAACAGGAAGGATAACCATGTCCTCAAATCATGGAGCCCCGTCACAGACGTATCTTGTTGCTCTCCAAAAAAAATAGGATAGCTATCAACAGCCATTCTCAATGGGGTGGGGGGGGGGGGGAAACACGATCCCCATGGGGGGGGGTAGGGTCACAGCACATTTAAGCCATGGCCACAGACAGAAATCATAATTTTAAAAAGTTTACTATGTGGTTGATAGGAGAGAAGTGTGGAAGAAACCAACTAAACTTGACTGCTTCACAGGGAAGGGGGCCCATAAATTTTGAGCAGAGTCTTAAGTGGTTCATAGTGAAATAAAAATGGAGAATGGCCGGTTATGAACAGTTCAGATGACAGTCATTAAAAATAGAAAATGAGTCAGAGCTATAGGTAACTGACTAGTGAGTGAGAGCCTGCACTGAGCAAGTAACGTCACAGTAAATAGGAATGATTGGGTCACTGTCAGGATGTAATGAATGGTTCATGTATTGTCCACTGCTCTGTGTGTGTGTGTGTGTGTGTGTGTGTGTGTGTGTGTGTGTGTGTGTGTGTGTGTGTGTGTGTGTGTGTGTGTGTGTGTGTGTGTGTGTGTGTGTGTGTGTGTGTGTGTGTGTGTGTGTGTGTATGAGAGAGAGGCAGCGAGGCAGCCTCTGTGCTATTCCAGTCAGCGTGTCATTTCATGTAGAAGATGGTAGATATGTGGAGCACCTGTCAGAGGAAGGGATAGATAGATACATCCAGAGGTAGAGGAAAGTACAAATAGAACATTTGAAAGGCATTTGGACAGGTACATGGATAGGAAACATTTTGAAGGATATGGCTGAATGCAGGCAAACGGTCTAACTTGGTCAGCATAGACAAGTTGAGATGAAAGGACTGTTGTTTTCTGTAGTATTCTATGATGCTACGACCACCTAGTTTTTAACAGTGGTGTTGGAAATGTATTAAACTTCAAAGATGATATCCAGCTCACTACTCTATCAAAGGCATGGATGAGTTGGGCTGATTGGCCTGTTTCCACTTTGTATCATTTGATAACCACCTGAAAACAACTCACCAGCAACAAGTCAAAAGATACAAGTCACTTAGGGATGCAGTCAGTGTGCATTGTTCTTTTCACCAGTTTGATCCCAGTATTAGCAGTGGGAGGAAAATGCAGTGATCAGGACAATAAATGTAATACGATCAGTGACAAACACCCTGCCATCTCTTCTAAAATGTGCAGTAAGGGACAAGTGGGAATAGTTTGTATTACATGTTCATTTCTTTTGTTTTAGAAGTGATTAACTGCAAAACTGACACAGTCCACCCACTAAACTAACATTAACTTTTGACATATGTACTACAGCAGCCAATTTGCGGCCTTAAATAATTAACACATATTTCCTTTGTTCATGAACTTCTTTAAACAGGAACTGTCATCCCTCCCAGTAGTACATCACAGCCATGTTTACATTTTTGTGAATTCTTGTTCTTTTTCTTGTTTATGTTAAGTTTAAATGTCCACAAAGTATAAAATAACTGCCTCTGCTGTTGTAATTGAACTTGGCAAACCTTGGCATTGGAACATCTATTAATTAAAAAATAACTCCAGTATGGTGAAAATTATAGACAATTGCTTTTGATGCTTGCAAATTAACTGTCCAATGATGTACGGACATTTATCTAATTATAATTTAAAGCATTTAAGGGAGATAAACATGAAATAACAATTAAACAAGAAAATCTGTAGTTGAGGTCAAGTGCAATAGACAAAATTCTGGAAAAACTCAGCAGCGTCCATTTTTGACTAAGGGCTCAGCCCAAAACATTGGTTGCTTTTAACTTCCTATAAATGCTCTGTGATCTGCAAAGTTTCTCCAGCACTACAACGTGAAATGACAGTCAGCATTTTAATTCTGAGAAGATTAGAAAGATTAATGGTGGACATCAGGAGGATTTAAGGGTTAAGATCTCTCACTGCAAAAGGCAATATACTGGTTCACCAAAATGACAAGAGGCAAAAGAGATCAAAAGGAAAAATATACGTAAGTAGAAAACATTAGATCATTGACAAAGAATTAAAAATATTCTGCCAATAACCATAATTTAGGACATTCCCAAAATATATGAATCAGTGAGGCTTCAAAATTCTACACTCTTCACAAAATGGATCAATATCCGCATAGAAATCGGATAACTTATGTTTAGACATATGTATTCTATGTATCACCTTAAATTGTAATGAACAATGTCTTGCACAAAATGAAGATTCATTGATTAAACTAAGAGTGGACACCAATCCTCATCTGAAAAAGTTATATGAAGTTCAAGTTTCCAATCATTTTTAATCCTAGTCATTGGGGCTAAGAGATCAATATAAATACATGATATCAATCCACTATGAACAACTTGTAAACCAAAAGTAAATCATGAATTTTGAATCTGCAATTCGAGGAAAAGTGTCCAATTTAGACCGAACAAAATTAATAACTTGCAAATATCGAATCCATTTGATCCATCTGTTTATTTTTCTTGTAACCTTGATTAGAGGATGGGGATAGGTTAGTTTTCTTTTCTTTTTTTCTTTTAGATAAGTGGATTTGTGGGTTTACATAATTATCCTGTATAATATCCTTTTTTTTAGATCTTATTAAGATATATTGTGATTTGTTGTAATAGTAATTAATTGAGGTATATGTATAATTGCCTTAATAGATAATTACAATTAATATTAACGAATGGAACATATATGTTATTATTTTGTCTTGCTCTTTAATATTTTGTATATAGATGGTTATGTTAAACTCAATAAAATTATTTTAAAAAACAAGAAAGAAAACTCTAGATCTCAAAGAGGTGCAAAGATTCAGCAGTAGGTGAAGTCAGATAGTGAGAGCTACACAAATGGAATAGGAAATTCAAGTTAAAATTCAAATTTATTGCCACATGGCATAGTAAGAAGGTTGTTTTTTCAAGTCAACGCTAACACGCATTTAGCCATACAAAGTTGAAGAGCACAATTACAAAGTATAGTGAAACAATTATAAAGATCAATTTGCATATAGCAAGGGCAGCAGATTTATCATTACTGTAAAGCTCATTCAGGAGGCTGACAGCTGTGGGGAAGAAATGTTTTTAAACCAGTTAGTGTGCGATTTCACATTCGTTAACCTTCTAATCGAAGGCAGCTGACAGAAGAAACCATGTCCAGAGAGGGATGAGACCTTCAGTATGTTGGCTACCTTTCCTAGGAAGTGGAAGATGTAGGGAGTTGATAGATGGGAGGGAGCTTTGGGCAATGCACTGAGCTGCATTCAACACCTTCTGCATCTTCTTCCAATCTGGAGCTCCCATACCATGCTGCAATGCTTCTATTGATTTATTAAAATGTGGCCCTTTTTATTGTGCACTTGTAGAAGATGTTACAAGAATGGGGAACATACCGAAGTTCCTAAACCTTCTAAGAAAATATAGATGTGGGTATACTTTCTTGACTGTTATGTGAACATTAATGCAAATTGATGCCATGTGAATACAAAAGAGAAGATGAAGCAATGAGAAACCCTAAAAACTGGTAGTGGTGACATTGTGCATAAAAATTATGAATAAATATTGAAGGCAATTCAAAAGAAGTTGCAAGTGCTTGCTTTAAGTCAATGAAAGCAAACCATCAGATGGAGCAGGTAATTAAGAATTTAAATTTTACATGGGCCTCTGTTGCTGGGGAATATGTATACAAGAAAATCTTGTCTTTCCATGATAATGCAATTAGTAGAATATTATGGAAAAACCCAACACCCAATCCCAACCAACCAATTTTCCCTTGCAACCGCTGCAATCGTGTCTGCCTGTCCCGCATCGGACTGGTCAGCCACAAACGAGCCTGCAGCTGACGTGGACTTTTTACCCCCTCCATAAATCTTCGTCCGCGAAGCCAAGCCAAAGAAAGATGGAAGAGGAGCAGGAATTTGCCGATCACCCTTGTACCACTTGTAACCTGTGTTACCACTTTCCCATGTGCCCCATACCTCTTAACTCTCTTGTAGTTTACAAGTCTGTCAATTTCTGCTCTGACTATAATCAATGACTCCACCTCCACATAACACTGGGTTGAGAATTCCAATGATCCATTACCCTCTGGAAGATGAAATTCCTCCTCATGTCTGTCTGAAATAAGAACTTCTTTTCCTGATTTCTAGATATCCCCACTGGGGAAAGCACCCTCTCTGCCAATTGATCTCAGAATTCCACATGTTCAAATAAGATTACCTATCCTTCTCCTAAACACTAATGAGGCCCGGCTAAACCTACTTTATCTTTCTTCATATGTCAGCCCTTTCAACTCAGCAATCAACTTAGTGAAACTTCTCCTCACTGCCTCCAATGCAAGTATATTGTTTCTTAAATATGGGGAGGACTCTATGAATTAATTCAAGTACAGTCTCATTAGTAGCGTGTAAACCTGCAACAAAACGTTGTCACTTTTATAGTCTATATCCCAACATTCTGTTAGTCTTCCTAAGTGTCCTACTTGTTACATTTTTTTGTGATTCATTTGTGGGTATGGCAACATTTTATAGATGCTCTCCATTTTAATAATGATTTGGATTTTCATTCTCCCTTCTGAAATGCACAACTTCACATTTTCCCACGTTATATTCAATCTGCCAACTTCTGACCCTCTCACATAACCTTTGTAGCTTCATCCTTGCAGCATGCAAAAGCACCTGCTTTTCATTTAATCCGTACATTTGACTGCACTACATTTAATTCCTTCATTAATTAATATAGATCGCAAAGAGCCCCAGTCCTGATCTGTGTCACCTAACATCTGTTACTGATTTCCAAAACAAAAATTATCCAATTATCCAAAATCTCTGTTTTTGGTTGATTAGCTAATTCCCTGTCCATGACAATATTTTACATTCAATCCCATGCATTCTTTTCCAGACACATTTTTGTGGATAAAACTGGGTGGTCCAGTATATTCAATGACCTCTGAAATATAGAAAGAACAGTTGTTAGAAATGAGTGGGATTTTGGATCAGGAGGGATTTTTCGAGTCTTCAACTCAAACCCAACCCACATCCAGTTATCTTTATTTTATTTTTCACACTGTGAACCATAATCAATCAAAATACATACATTTCCCTCTTAAATATACACAGTGGCATTTTCTCCCCCTTTTTCCCCCCCTATCTTCCCTCCCCCCTTCCCACCCCCTCCAAACCCATTAAAAGTTCAACATATACAATACAATAAAACCATTAAACAAAGTCATCACACAATGAAAATAAACAAGAAAAATGTGTCATCTACTTTTACACACTGGATCAAGTCATCTTGTCTTCTTTTAGAAGGTGGAGTATGGAGGTGGAGGTCCAAGGCAAGCCCTCTCTGTTATGTTCCATATACGGCTCCCAAATTTATTCAAATAATGTGACTTTATTTTTTAAATTATTTGTTATTTTTTACAATGGAATACATTTATTCACTTCCATGTACCATTGCTGTATTCTCAGGCTCTCTTCTGATTTCCAAGTTGACATTATACATTTTTTTGCTACAGCTAAGGCTATCATAATAAATCTTTTTGTGGTTCATTCAGTTTAAGGCCTAATTCTTTACTTCTTATATTACTTAGAAGAAAGATCTCTGGATTTTTTGGTATGTTGCTTTTTGTGATTTTATTTAATACCTGATTTAGATCTTCCCAAAACTTCTTCACTTTCTCACATGCCCAAATTGCATGTACTGTTGTTCTCATTTCCTTCTGATCTATCTGATACTGTTGGATCTCATTTTTTTAACTTTTGGTGTGTGATATATAACCTGTGTAACCAATTATACTGTATCATGCGTAACCTTGTGTTTATTATATTTTTCATAGTTCCAAAGCATAACTTTTCCCATATTTCATTTTTTATCTTTATATTTAAATCTTTTTCCCACATTTGTTTGGGTTTATAGCTTATTTCATCATTTTCCTTCTCTTGCAGCTTGATGTACATGTTCATTATAAATCTTTTTATTATCATTGTGTCTGTAATCACATATTCAAAGCTGCTTCCTTCTGGTAATCTCAGTCTGTTTCCCAATTTATCATTTAAGTAGGCTTTCAGTTGATGGTATGCAAACATTGTACCATGAGTTATTCCATATTTGTACTTCATTTGTTCAAATGTTAATAAATTATTTCCCCAAAAAAAACAATTTTCTATTCTTTTAATTCCATTTCTCTCCCATTCTCTAAAGGAAGGGTTATTTACTGTAAAAGGGATTAGCTGATTTTGCATCAATAATAATTTTGGTATTTGGTAATTTGTTTTTTTCCTTTCTAAGTGAATCTTCTTCCATATATTGAGTAAATAATGCAATACTGGTGAGCTTTTATATCGTATCAGCTTTTCATCCCACTTATAAAGTATATGTTCTGGTACCTTCTCCCCTATTTTATCTAGCTCTATTTTAGTCCAATCTGGTTTTTCCCTTGTCTGATAAAAATCTGATAAATACCTTAATTGTGCTGTTCTATAATAATTTTTAAAGTTTGGTAACTGCAAACCACCTTGGTTGTACCTCTCTGTTAATTTATCTAATGCTATCCTCGGTTTCCCCCCTTTCCATAAAAATTTCCTTATTATTCTCTTTAGTTCATTAAAGAATATCTCTGTTAAGGGAATTGGTAATAATTGAAATAGGTATTGTATCCTTGGGAACACATTCATTTTAATGCAATTTACCCTCCCTACCAACATTAGTGGTAATTCTTTCCAATGTTCTAAGTCTTTCTACAATTTCTTTATTAGTGGCTGGTAATTTAATTTGTACAGGTGACTTAAATTATTATCTAATCCAATACTTAGGTATCGGATTGCTTGTGTTTGCCATTTAAATGCTGATTCTTTTTTTAAAATTCTGTATAATCCGCATTACTCATTGGCATCACTCCACTTTTATTTGAGTTGATCTTGTACCCCGATATAAATCGATACTCGTTAAATTTCTTATGTAATTCTTTTATTGATATTTCTGGTTCTGTTAAGTATACTATGATGTCATCTGGAAATAAACTGATTTTATACTCCTCCTCCTTTATTTTTATCCCTTTTATTTTATTTTCTGTTCTTATCAGTTCTGCAATGGTTCTATGGCTAAAGTGAACAGTGAGGGAGATAGTGGACATCCCTGCCTAGTTGACCTACTTAATTTAAATTGGTTCAATACATTTCCATTTACTGTTACCTTCTCCAATGTTCCATGATATAATGCTTTAATCCAATTTATATATTTTTCTGGTAGATTGAACCTTTGTAGTACTTTGAATAAATAATTCCATTCTACCCTGTCAAAGGCTTTCTCTGTGTGTAAAGCTACTGCCACTGTTCGCTTCTTAATTCCTTGAACTGCATGAATTAGATTAATAAATTTACAGACATTATCTGCTGTTCGTCTTTTCTTAAAAAATCCAGTTTGATCTTGTTTTACTATTTTTGGTACACAGTTGGCCAATCTGTTTGCTATTATCTTATAATCTGAATTAAGTAGAGATATTGGTTTATATGATGCTGGTGTTAGTGGATCCTTCCCCGTCTTTGGTATTACTGTAATTATTGCTGTCTTACATGAATATGACAAGTTTTGTGTTTCTTCTATTTGATTTCTTGCTTCCAGGAGAGGAGGAATTAATAACTCTTTAAATTTTTTATAGAATTCTATTGGGAATCCATCCTCTCCAGGTGTTTTATTGTTCAGTAGCTTTTTTAATATATCCTGTACTTCCTCTATTTCAAATGATTTTATCAGTTTGTTTTGTAATTTCGGCAGTTCAATTTTAGCTAAAAACTCATCTATTTTGTCTTGTTTCCCCTTGTTCTCAGTTCGGTATAATTGTTCATAGAATTCCTTAAAGTTTTCATTGATCTCTGTTGGATTATATGTAATTTGTTTGTCCTTTTTCCTTGATGCCATTACAGTTCTTTTAACTTTTCTGTTTTAAGTTGCCAGGCTAATATTTTGTGTGTATTTGCTCCTAGCTCATAATACTTTTGCTTTATTTTCATTATGTTCTTCTCCACCTGATATAAGTTTGTAATGCTTTGTATTTTATTTTTTTGTCCGCCAATTCTCTTCTTTTTGTTATATCATCCCTTGTTGCTAGTTCTTTTTCTGTACTTATTATCTTCCTTTCCAACTGTTCTATTTCCCGATTGTAGTCCTTTTTCATCTAAGTTACATAACTTATTATCTGCCCTCTAATGAAGGCTTTCATTGCATCCCATAATATAAATTTGTCTTTCACTGATTCTGTATTTATTTCAAAGTACATTTTAATTTGGCATTCAATAAATTCTCTAAATTCCTGCCTTTTAAGTAGCATGGAGTTTAACCTCCATCTGTATGTTCTTGGTGGGATGACCTCCAGTTCTATTGCTAATAACAGGGGTAAATGATCAGATAGCAATCTAGCTTTATATTCAGTTTTCCTAACTCTCCCTTGAATATGGCCGACAACAAAAACATATCAATCCTTGAGTATGTTTTATGCCAACTCTAATAATATGAGTATTTCTTCTCCCTTGGGTGCTGCCTTCATAAGTTTCATTTCCTGCATTGATTTAACCATAAATTTGGCCACTTTATTCGTTTTGCTAGTCTTTCATCCAACAATGAATCCAAATTAAGGTTAAAATCCCTTCCTATCAATATATTTCCCTGTGTATCTACAATCTTCAAAAAAATATCTTGCATAAACTTTTGATCCTCTTCATTTGGTACATATATATTGATCAAATTCCAAAATTGTGAATATATCTGACACTTTATCATGACATACATCCCTGCTGGATCTATTATTTCCTCCTCTATTTTGATTGGTACATTTTTATTAATTAATATAGCTACACTTCTAGCTTTTGAATTATATGATGCTGCCGCTACTTGTCCTACCCAGTCTCTCTTTAATTTGTAATGTTCCACTTCAGTTAGATGCGTTTCCTGCACAAATGCTAAATCTATATTTTTCTTTTTTCAGTAAATTTAATAGCCTCTTCCTTTTAATTTGGTTATGTATTCCATTAATGTTTATAGTCATACAGTTCAATATGGCCATCTCATATTCTGTTTACACCTAATTTCTGCTTCCTCACCACCACCATTCTCCTTTTCCCCATTTTCATCTCTCAGTTTCCCTTTTTGAACTCAATGTATGACAACACTTTTAAAACATAAAATACTTCAACAACTCCCACATCTAATATTCCCTTAAACCCAATTGTTTCCCCCCCTCTCTGAGTTTCCCCTTATCCCTTGCCGGGCAACCACAACTCCCCTCTCCATTTGGTTTGCGAACCCGCTTGCAAGCGTCAACTGATTTCGCAGTGACGGTTATTCTCTCCCAGCCAACCCCCTCCAGAAAAGACATTTTTTTCACATATAACAAAGCTCACCCTCTTTTTTTCCCCCTTACTTCCTTTCTTCCCTTTTCTTTCCCTTCTTTAGTTCTTACATATACATTATTTTTACATCTTTATCTTGATCTTCATTCTTGTTACATCTCTTCATCTCTCCTTCTGTCATGCAGGCGTTCTGCAAATTCTCATACTTCCTCTGAATCCGAGAACAATCTGTTTTGCTCCCCAGGGATAAATATTTTAAGTACAGCTGGATATCTTAACATAAATTTATAATTTTTTTTCCATAGGATCGATTTTGCCATATTAAACTCCTTCCTCTTCTTTAAGAGTTCAAAACTTATGTCTGATATTTTTTTACCCTTGTATTCCAATGGTTTTTGTCTTCTCTAATTTTATTCCTTGCCCACTCCAGTATATTTTCTCTTGTCATATATCTCAAAAATTTTACTAAAATGGATCTTGGTTTTTGTTGTGACTGTGGTTTCGGGGTTAGTGTTCTGTGTGCCCTTTCTATTTCCATTCCTTTCTGTATTTCTGTCATTCCCAGGACCTTTGGGGTCCATTCTTTTATAAATTCTTTCATATCTGTGACTTCTTCATCTTCCTTTAGGCCCACTATTTTTATGTTGTTTCATCTACTATAATTTTCCATCATATCCATCTTCTGAGCTAACAACTCTTGTGACTCTTCAACGTTTTTGTCACTTTCTTCCAATTTTCTGCTTAAGTCATTCACTTCCATTTCTACAGCCGTTTCTCATTCTTCCACATTTTCTAATCTTTTCCCTATTTCTGTCATGACCAGCTCTATTCTACTCACTTTTTCTTCTGTACTTTTCATTTCACTAAATTCTAACGTCAACTATTTTTTATCTCTATTCTGTCCATCTATTTTACCTTCTATTTCTCTGTGCAGATCTTCGTCTTCTTCTTCCTCTTCTTCTGCATTTGCACCCGTGTTTGTGTCTTCTTCTTCTCTTCCTTGTATCTGTGTCTCTTCTGACATTCCTGATGAGTTGCTTGCCTCACTTAGCTGGGCTTCTTCTTGCTTGGCTTCTTGCTGTTGGTCCTCTTCTTCTGGGCTACTCATCTGTTTGGCCTCCTGTTGCTGCTCTCCTTTCCTATCACTCCCTTTCCTGTCGCTTTCCTCTTCTTCCAGCTAAGAGCCCTGGTGTCAGGCATCCCTCAGCTGGTTGCACTGTGTTTGCCCACTCCTCAGCTGGGCCCCCCTCCCGTCGGTGTTCTCCTTTTCCTTAGTGAGTGCAGTTGTGTGCTTTTGTTTGGCTCGGAGAGCCATTTTTGCAGTCCAGCGGTCGGGGGATTGTGACTCCGTGGGATCGTCACCAACCTTGGAGAACGGGCTCTCTTCTCCACGAGGGTTCCCTGTTTCTCCATGCAGGTAAGGCCTTCTCCTTTCTCTTCCGGCGTCTTTTCTTCTTTTTTTCCCATTGTTTTTACTTTTTCCTTCTTTTCTCTACGCTTATCTTTTATTTGTTATGTTTTGTGTTTCTTGAACTTTGTATTTTCTTCACTTTATTTCTTCTTTTCTGGAGAGGGCTAGTATTCTCCTACCGCCCGTACTCCATCACGTGACTCCTACATCCAGTTATCTTTAGAGACCAATAGAGAACGGGATTCCAAACCTGCTCAGGGGGTACGTCTCTCACTGTGATATTTTTTGTGGGGTGATGTGCTTAATATGTTATCTCCAACTCATGCTTAAACCTTCTCAATTTTATGAGACATGGTAAAATCAGCTGCCAAAGGGAGCTGAAGGTTGAACATTGTAAAAACCATCACCGTTCCAGAGGCATGTCTGAGGCATTTTATATGTCTGAAAATTAATATACTAGTTGTAAGCACAAGCATAGAATAGAATATCTGATGGTTTATGCTTTTTTATTCCTTTAGTCAAACTGAAAGGAAAGCAAATTAGGAAAAATCTAATTTATCTTTGGATGAACAGATTTGATTGAATGAGGAATGCAGAAATAACTCCATAACTTTTCTGCATTCACATACCATTAAGTTTGTCAGAAAACTTAACTTTCTCATATTAAGTTAATTGTGTCTGCATTTAAATCAATTTGTGAGAAACTCATTAACAGCGACAAGGATTTAATGAGCCTTATCATTGTCTTCAACATTAATGAAAAATCAAAAGACATGAAAAGTGAGCTATTGCCTATTTTATTCTCAGACAGATCTGAACTTAACCCAGTGGATAAAAATCCTAGATGCAAGTTGAGAAAGTTCACACATAAGAAGATTTTTTTTCTGCAGAGATGGTCTTTAGACATTTCACTTTGTAAAATGTAAAAAGTAGTATTCTGTTCACAAACCATGGTGTCAATGGCTGAGTGAGTTTATATGAAACAAATTATTCAAAACAAAGTTGCTGTTTTCCTGTAGACTTTTCTGAGCAGATGCATGCTGTCAACATGATATGTTTGCACCAAAAAGGAAGACAGTGATTAATGAAAATACATTATACATGAGAAAGACTGGTGGTGCAGTGGCCCACCATGTCAGCATTCCAGTACTATGGAACGTACGGCAAGTTTGGATTCATAGTTTTGTTCCACAAAGTACTTATTTATGACGTGTCCTGTATAATGAGAGAAAAATTCATACCACCTGGTCTGACTGTTGATTCCTTGGCCCACCACAAGTGGTTGATTCCCATGTGATAATCACCTAGAGAAGTCTGGAGATTAGAAGAGGCACAGCAGCTAGTTTGGGAAAGTTCATGAAAAGAGAGCATTTCTTGCTAAATTTTTTACAAAAAGACCACAGTGCACTTGTGTGGTAAACCACAATGTAATCCTTTAAATCTACAATCAAAATTTCAAACAAAATATACCAAACTTTATAACAGAGGAGCCACCAAACTGAAATAAACAAGATAAATAATTTTCCACTCAAATTCCATTTCAATTTTGTTTCAAAACAAAAGATCTGAATCAGTTCTATAGTAAGTATTTCACAGAGATTAGTTGCATGCAACTACTGAAAGTTGTCCAAGTGTAATTAAGAAATTATATGGAGTTCTTATTATTTGTATGAGAACTAACATTTGTGTGGATGCCATCACTATTTCTGTAGATTCTCTTCTATGCTTGGTTATTAAACCATCTCTTATTTTACTGGGAGACATACATAGAAGTTAAGCAGCATCTGTTTCAGCGTGATAAACACCAAATGAACTTTTGGCTTGTGAGCCAGTTGCTGTGAAATCCAGTAGCATGTGAGATTCAAGATGCAATTGCATGAAAAATCACAGAACATTAAGGACAAATTGCACTCAATGCCAAACAAGTTTCCACCATCATCTTTCATCCTGTTCACAAAACATTGTTCAATGTAGAGGCCAGACCAGGCAACACTCCAGTAAAAATACAAAAATGCTGGAGGAACTCAGGCTGGAGGAAGGCCTTGGTCTTATTTGTAAAAGGTTAGGCCAGAAACTTATATCTTTAACTGAAAGACCTGCTGAGATCTTCCAGCATTTCTGTGTTTTTACTACAATCGCAGTGTTCTGAGGCATTTGTGTTTAAACAATTCTCCAGAATAGGTTGCAATCAATTGGATTAATTTGTAGCTTGATATTATTAGGCATTCCTGTTTTATCTCCTCAGAATTGACTCTCTAATATTATATTTTATGTACCAACACTAGCTGTTACTTTTATGTCAGAGACATTATTATTTTAATTTAATTTTCATCACGGACCTCCATCCCCACACAATATGACCTAATCTATAACAACTGAACTTGGCCGTCTTATTGTCTTTGAAAGGTAAAAAAGGTAAAAGTTCCATTACTGTCACATCATACTACATTTAGAATGTAACATACATGGACAAGTCTTAGTCATATCAACTTCAGGCTTTTGTATTTACTTGTTCCACTGGTTTCCTGCCAAACTTGGACTTTTCACCAAACTCAGCCACATAAAAGGCCATGCCTCCATTACCACCTCTTTGAGGTTGTCCCATTTCCATCTTAGATTCACGATTCCTTTATTACCATGTAATAAAAACAGTATTCACACACTGAGAAAAACTCTTACATTACCAAGCACCATCTTCACATTTCCGGTCATCCTACGCATTATAATGTAAAGAAAATATAGTTTTGCTTGAATGATCTCATTCTTCATGCTTCACATGAAGTGATCCTGCAATGCAAGATTGTCAAAAGTCTAGTAATTATATCTCCATTTCCCCAGTGGCTTCAGCCTGACCACAAATCAATCGACTATTTCCTCTGGTTGCTGATTGTGGTACCAAGCTCGTAGCTGATGAAAATTTTTCGACAGCAGCAGATTAACATGACTGACAGCATGGAAGCAGGTTGTTCAATTCACTGAGTCTATACAGACCATAAAGCAACCATTTACACTTATCCCGTTTTCACTCTCCCCACATTACTCCTCAAAGTTCTGCAGATTCTAATAGTTGCTGCACACCATGGGCAATTTACAGTGACCAATTAGCCTACCAATCTTCACTTCTTTGGGATGCAGCTAAAACAGGAGCATTGGTGGAAATCCATATGGACACAGGGCAAACTTTCAAACTCAACACAGACAGCAGTGAGGATGAAACCTAGGTCAGTGGGCCTGTGAGGCAGCAGCTCCATCAGCTGTACCACTGAGCTGTCATTATGTCCCTTCAAGGTTATTATTAAGTCCTCCAATCAGATCTGATCTGTAGTTTGTGACGTAAGTAAACTCATCATTATCTCATTTGTCTCCAGCTCCTGGACAGCAGCAATGCCATCTTCTTCTTCGGTATCAGTGTTACGTTGTTCCATGTCCCCTTTTGGACCTCAATAATATTATTTTTCCTTTAGAGATTGAGTTGTCTGGGACTGTACTCACTGTAATTTAGAACAATAAGTGGGGGCCTTATGGAAATGTAACAAATTATGAAAGGCATAGATAAATAGAGCTGTTTCCATTGGTGGGGAAGGCTAAAATTAGGAGACATAGTTTCTGGATCTGGGGTAGTAGATTTAGGATGGAGATGAGGAGGAACTGCTTTTCCCAAAGAGTGGTGAATCTGTGGAAATCACTGCCCATTGAAGCAATGGAGGCTAGCTCAGTAAATATATTTAAGACAAGGTTTGATAGATTTCTACATAGTAGGGGAATTAAGGGATTATGGTGAAAAGGCAGGTAGGTGGAGATGAGCCTATCATCAAATCAGCCATGATGTCATTCAATGCCCAGTGGCCTATTCCTGTTTCTATTTCTTATGTTCTTATGAAATCCACTGATCTATGTGCATGGCAAATGGCAGCCCATTCACTCCCTGCAAGCTTGTTGATGGATCTCAAGTTCAAGTTTATTATCATTTGACTGTACATATACCACCCAATGAAACAATATTTCTCCAGATCACAGTGCACACACAGACATACATACAAATATAATATACGTAAAAATATAATTTAAACTAAATATAAAAATATTTTGGGATGATTTCCTTGGTTAAATGATACTGTTCATCAATCTCACATCAAGCTACTTCCCAGCATGGCAGTCCAATTTTGATGCTGCTGTACCTCCTTCTTGATGGTAGTGTATCAAAGATACTGTGTGCTCAATAATTCTTTGAGCCCCATTTAAGCAACTCTGCTAGTCATTGTCGTTAATAGAGGAAAAGGAGGCCTAGTGATCTTCTTAGCTGTTTTAATGATCCTCTGTATTGTCTTCTGGTCCAATTCTTTGTAGCTACCATACCACATAATGATTCCATCAGATATGACACTTTCAACTGTGCTCCTGCAAAACATTGTCAAGATGGGGGCAAGTAGCTTTGCACCTACCTGACTAATGAAGAGATGCATCCTCTATATGCACACCAAGAAATGTTGTGCTCTCCACTCTCTCTGGAATGGAACCATTGATGACTAATGGAGAATGATTGACCTTGGTCCACCTGAAGTCCACAATCACCAGAATTTTACTTGTACAAACCCATTCTCTATATCCTTCACACTCGATCAACATCCAGCTATTTCATCAAGCAGAGGCATGGTTAGCATAGACATTAGCGCATTGATATTATAGTGCCAGTGACCTGGATTCAAATCAGATGTTGTCCGTAAAGAGTGGATACGTTCTCTCAGTGACTACAAGGGTTTTGTCTGGATGCTCCAAATTCCTCCCACCTTCTGAATGTACAGGGGTTGTAGGTAAACGTGCTTTATATCTAAAATTATGTTAATGTGCTTTGACTAAATTTAATTTGTAACATTTGACACTACAGTGTAGGATTTCTTTATGCTTTTATACATTTAACAGATTAGGCAAAAATGGAGTTCCAAAATGAACATTGCTGATAGAAGGCCAAAAATCTCACCTAAACAGCAATATTTGTTATAATATCACAATGGTACATTTGGTTTGAGAAGATGGACATACTTACACTATCATGTGCAATCTTTGCAAAGGCACATTTATTGACTATGCCAGGGAGATGGTAAAGCCAAGCCTTCCCTGTGATCATCTGCAGTTCTTGTCAGTGGTAGTTTTCCTGCGATATTGATATGTGCAAAATACTTGAATATTTACTTTTAAGCCAAGAATTTCTGTACCATGATATTCTTGACAAGAATTAACCCTTTATTAGCCAGGATTTCAACTCAGCCCTTCAGTTCTGTGTAACTCAGAGACATCTTCACTTTCAACTGAGATTATTTAGTGAAAATACATTCCCTGGATGCTGAAAAAAATTAACATCACAGTTTTGCATCTATCCCTGGTATTTGAGACAAGGGTGATGGAGTGTGCTATTAAATAATATAGCATTTGTGTGAATTGACTCCCTGTTAAAATACAGAGTGGTGAACCTGTGGAATTGTTGCCACAAATGGCTGTGGAGGCCAAGCCATTAGGAAGATTTAAACTACAGGTTATTGGTTAGTATGGGTGACAAAGATCATGGTGAGAAGGCAGGAGTTTGGGTAAGGCAGCAGAATGAGATTAAGAAGAAAAATACATTAGGCATGATTCGAATGACAGACCTGACTTGATGGGCTATATGACCTAGCTCTATGTGTCTTATTGTGGTAAGCAGTACTGGGATATGTGGAGACCCAGAGCCAATACAAAGATGTTAAATTTATATTTTTAAAATTAAATTTAGTCATACAGCACAGTAACAGGCCATTTCGGCCCATAAGTCCGTGCCACCCAATTTACACCCAATTAGCCAATTAATTGATTGGTGGGAGGAAACTGGAGCCCCTGGGGAAAAGACACAAAGACACAGGGAGAACATACAAACTCCTACAGACTGCACAAGATTCGAACACCGGTCCCAATTGCTGGCACAATAAAGGCGTTGCACTAACCACTACACCAATCGTGCCACCCTTGTTAGTGTTATCAATGAAAATATTTTGTTTCCTTCCTTTATTATAGATATCCTGTGATGTTGAATAGGACACAGATCCAATGTCCTAGCAGATTTCAATTCTAGGGTACCTGCTGATATTTGTATTTGTATTAGTTGTGCAATGAAGAAATTGTCATTTTATGGCAGAACCACATATTATGGCTTATCCATGCAGGGTTAATCCAAGACCCTGTATCAACCACATTGCACTTCTGACCTGTGCAAAAAAAAAAGATTATTGAGAAGAAGAGAACAGATCCATGTTTTGGGAACCATCCAAGAATAACATTGCTTTGAAAATAATTTCAGATAAGGACATATAATACAATCTTTGTTTTACATTTCAGTCCGTGATACACTGGACAGACATTGTTGTTTTAGATCTTTTTAGTCCATGACAATAAATCTTTTGCTCAAAGCATTTTGTTCTGCCAAAAGAAATCACAGTGGTTGTTTATGGTTTCTGTCGAGGATATATGAAATGTCTGGGCAAATATCATTGTGTTTTATGTTGGAGGTGGGAGAGGAATGGGGAGGGGGGCACAGAGGGATGGGGGAAGGTCACTGGGGCTGTGTAAAGATCCTTTCCTCAATTTTCTAGAAGTAAAACAATATAATTTGATTGGGATTTTTCATAATGCATTTAATTATTAAAGAGTTTGTTGAGCTTGTCTAAGTTGAAAGAGCTCTTGGTAGTTTTTCATTTAACACACTGGTAGAGCTATGAATTCATTGGACAACAAACTCTTTGAAAATGTTTGCTCCATGAAAAAAATTGTGGATTATGATAGACAACTTCAAACTGAAAACAAAATAATTTCAGATTTTCAGATTTTCACATAGGAACTTGGAGGACCATTAAATTAACCTTTATTGAATTTAGTATTAAATGTACACTTGCCACAAATAAAACAGGATGTATCACTGCTGTTGTAACTTTGATGAGACATATCTGCTGTATTTTTCCTGAAGACAGTAAATGCTATTGTTAACTACAGTCACGATGCTATTGCCTGAAGAACACGTGCATCAACCTGCATTCAGTCTATATCAGTGTAATGCACAACATCTGATATATGTAAGCTGCTTTTATAGCCTGTTTGTACCTATCCTGACTAAGCATTCCTAAGACTAAGATGGTATTTGCATAGGACCTGCACTGAGGGCATGCTCAGCAGGCCTGGATTAACCATTAAGCAAAATAAGCACATACTTAGGACACCAAGGCAAGGGGCACCAGAGTTTCTTACAGTGCCGGATTTACCATGGTATAGCTGAACTAGGGCCCCACAAAAAAGGCCCCCCCAACTATGTAGAGCGTGTTGAAAGAACTAAAGACTTGTTGATCCAAACCAAGGCTTTTATTAACTAAAGGACTGGAGCATATCACGTAGGTCGACCAGTCCAGAATGACCTAGTCTGGCAAGGAGAAATCCTTTAAGACCTGCCAGTAGGTGTGGCTACACTCTCAGCCAATCACTGTCATCCTACACTACCATCTGTAAATATATATTGGTGATAGAATTTGTACTATCACACATTATATATATATTATATGTATGTATGTGTATGTGTATGTATATGTATGTGTGTGTGTATGTATGTAAATATATAATACATGTGTGTGTGTGTGTGTGTGTGTGTGTGTGTGTGTATAGGTTATATTTAATATAGTTGTGGGGCCAGGCCTGGAATAAAACTGAAGTTTTAATCTATTATTTCATATTCAGCACTGATTGAGTCTTAATATCTTGTCAGTTAGACAATGGAAGGGTTGAGGGGAAACCATTGTTGGACTGTGCTTAGAGCATCAGTTGGCCTTAATTCAGCCCTGAAGCCCAGGCATGCTTGAACTGATCAAAACAGCTTGGTTTGTGGGCAACATATTAGTAGACTTAAAATATGACAGGAAATCACAAAATAGATTATATCTAAAAACACGGTAAGTCATACGGAAATTTTAAGGTGATTTTGTGATCACCACCCCAAATTCCATAAAAGACACCCAAAAATGCTCAGGAAGAAAAATCTTAATTGTCTAATGTTTTTGAAAAGAAAAACAATTAATCGTGGGGAGTCACTTATATCAGTGTTGAAATGTATAACATAAAGGCAGATTAATTTAGAAGAACATCCATGGACTGATAAACATTTTGTTTAAATACTTGAACATCTGTCTGGAAAATTCTGAATGAGAAATATCCCATCACCTTCCTGATGAATACACCCAATGAATGAATTTCCTTTAGATAAGCCCTAAGTACTAATTTGAAGCTTTCCACATTAGTTCTGTGTTGCAGCAATGTAAACTGATCTGCAGAATTAAACCTGATTTTATTTCTCTTTAGTCTAGCTTTGTCAGACCTGCCCTGTTGTTAGATTGGTGTTGATAGTAAAATTGCAGTGCTGATTTGGACTTTGAAAACAATATCCCTATTATAAGCTTTTAAAAGTTTAAAAATAAATCTTATGGCACAGAAGAAGGCCATTCAGCTTGCTGCACCTATTCCATTGTCATGGTATCTTTCTGAGGAGTTTAATCTTGACATTGAATTAAATGCTTTAGACGAGAGCTTTGCAGTGATTTATGAAGTTTTAGATTTTGTTCTCCATTGGTTATTAAAACTAAACAAAAAAAGTGCAAAAGAAATCCAGTCAGTTGTCAGGGTTTGGAGGGCTGAGTTGTACAGGAGCTGGAACATAATACAAGCAGGTAAAGGCCATTTGAACCGCTCCAGCTGTTCAGAGGTTCACTAAAATTATCAGGGTCCTATGTCCCACCTGTTCACCACGTCGTCTCATTTCCTTGTGTCCAGAATACGTAGTTTTGCACTTCTCACTTCATTTGCCACCTTTCGCCCTTACTCAGTCTGCGTATATCCTTTTAAAGAATCATCATATCCACCTTATTCCTAGGGCTCTTTCAAGGTGATTTCCACTCCACCCACCACCCACCCCTCCCCCCACCCCACCACACCTGCCCCAATACTACTGTTGAGGGTTAAAATCTAGTCTGCAGTACTTAAACAGCAGGTCAGGCAGAGACTGACGAGAATAAAACAGAGTTGACATCTCAGGACTATGATCTCTCAACCTCTCATTAACACTTCCTGTTTTTTTTTTCAGATTTGCATGATCTACTTTTTTGGATTAAATTAATTACTAATTTATATTTTCTCATTGTACAATGCAGGAATTAAAATGTGTTCTGCGTTTTTTGACCTTTACTACCTGTAAGCATAATTAAGGTAGAAGCACTCTGCAGTTCACTTTGTTTCTCTTTGCATAGTTACTGCCTGGTCTGTTGAGTATATCCAGCAAATTCACTTTATATTTCAGGTTTTCAGCATCTGCAGGTAAAAGACCGGCTGTAGTCCGGAGAAATAATAAAACAAATTGTTGGAGGAACTCCGCAACTCAAGCAACATTTATGGAAGCAAAAAGATTTTTTTTTTTTAAATTTAATTTTGTTTTGGTCAACACCCGACAGTGTTTTTTTAAAAAAAAGTTTTAATTTGTAGTAAGCATTTCAGAGTGAACTGTGCATTACTCACCTGGTAGCCTTCTCAACTCTGTAGATTCAAACAGTATTAAAGAGACCAGTGCAAACATCCAAGTCACCTCCACGATTACACTGCTGCCCCACAAGCATGCATACTCAACCCACTTCTCTACTCCCTGTGCACCCATGATTGCAGAACCAAACACCACTCCAACTCCATCTCTAAATTCACAGATGCTGGATCTCAAACAATGATAAGACAAAACGGAGAAAGGATATAGAGCAGTGGTTCTTAATGATTCTTTTCCACTCCTACCACCTTAAGTCCTCCCTTACTAAATATGGAGCACCAATGGCATAGGATGTCATAGGTGCTCTGTGGTTAGTAAGAGTTTACTTAAGGTGGTATGTGAGTGGAAAAACAGAAGGTTGAGAACCATTGGCCTAGTGCAATGATAACAGGACAATAACCTCTCCCTAATGGTAGCAAGACTAAGGAGTTAGTGATTGACTTCAGTAAGAGGAGAGGAACTCACTCCCATCTTCATTGATAGCACTGACATGAAAGTAACTGACAGCTTTAATGTCCTAGGAGTAAATATATCTCCAATGATTTGCCCTGTACCATCCACAATGACGCTGCAGCCAAGAAAGAGCACCATCTCCTTTGCCAACAACTTTGGCAAGTACACCATTGAGAGTGTAATGATATGGTTGTGTGTACAGGCTGGCCTGCCCTCCTGATGACATCCTCTCCTAGTCTCCTCCCTGGACTCCTCCCATATGACCCAGGCCATAAAGGTCCTCTTCCTCTCCTCATTTTCCCTAGCCTTGACCTGGGCCAGCAGTCTCTTGTGCAATAAAGCTTATCGTTCCCCTCAGTCTTTGTCTCTATGATTATTGGTGCAACTTTAGAGCGCCCAACAGAGAGTATGCTCTCAAGCTGCAACACAAGTTAGCGCAGGAGCTACTCTGCTCAAGTCTACAAGAAATTGCAGAAAATTCTGAATGCAGCTCAGACCATCACATAAACCTCCCTTCCCTCCATCAGCTCCACTCACACCTCCCAGTGTCTCAGAAAACCAGCTAACATAGTCTGATGGTGCTGCTGCTAAGATGGGCAAATCTGGTAGAAACCCTGTCCGAAGCCTGAAACAGACCTTCCCTTAGTAGTTCCAGGCACTATCAGTCTTCATCTAAAATCAAGCAGTATGAAGCAGATATATTCTTATTTTGTAGGTGGTAGTTCAATCTTCTAAATACATGGTTAAAATACCATTTATAACATTACTAAGTAACAAGAGTAAAATAAAGTTCACTTTATTTTCCCCTCTTGCTGGCAGACTTTTAACATCAAAAGTCCAGTAAACCGGTGCGGTTCCTTCATTCAAGCCCTCAGACATTTTAACATTTAGAGTCTAATGATATTGCAACCTATGTTTACTGTGCCCATTGCCTAGCTTTTGATAATAATGTATTGTAGCACTGTTTGTTTTAGATATTTTAAGTCATTTTGTGCAATTTTCCCCCACATCTCCATCGGGCACACAAAACTCAAAACGGTCAACCAGTTTACCTATCTCGGCTGCACCATTTCATCAGATGCAAGGATCGACAATGAGATAGACAACAGACTCGCCAAGGCAAATAGCGCCTTTGGAAGACTACACAAAAGAGTCTGGAAAAACAACCAACTGAAAAACCTCACAAAGATAAGCGTATACAGAGCCGTTGTCATACCCACACTCCTGTTCGGCTCCGAATCATGGGTCCTCTACCGGCATCACCTACGGCTCCTAGAACGCTTCCACCAGCGTTGTCTCCGCTCCATCCTCAACATCCATTGGAGCGCTTTCATCCCTAATGTCGAAGTACTCAAGATGGCAGAGGTCGACAGCATCGAGTCCACGCTGCTGAAGATCCAGCTGCGCTGGATGGGTCACGTCTCCAGAATGGAGGACCATCGCCTTCCCAAGATCGTGTTATATGGCGAGCTCTCCACTGGCCACCGTGACAGAGGTGCACCAAAGAAAAGGTACAAGGACTGCCTAAAGAAATCTCTTGGTGCCTGCCACATTGACCACCGCCAGTGGGCTGATAACGCCTCAAACCGTGCATCTTGGCACCTCACAGTTTGGCGGGGAGCAACCTCCTTTGAAGAAGACCGCAGAGCCCACCTCACTGACAAAAGGCAAAGGAGGAAAAACCCAACACCCAACCCCAACCAACCAATTTTCCCCTGCAACTGCTGCAACCATGCCTGCCTGTCCCGCATCGGACTGGTCAGCCACAAACGAGCCTGCAGCTGACGTGGACTTTTTACCCCCTCCATAAATCTTCGTCCGCGAAGCCAAGCCAAAGAAAAAGAAGAAAAAAGTTTTAGTGAAAGATAAATAGTTTATTTTGGTGATGTTTTAGTGTCCTGCAGGGTATATGGTGGCAGCTAAGGTCCAAGATGGTGGCGTGGCAGTTGCTTGCAGTGGCCTCTTCGGGCCTGGTGCTCTTTGCTTACACTGTTTTAGTAGTTTTGTGTTGTTTTTATGTCGCACTGTGGTCTTGGAGAACTTTTTTTTTACTGTGACAGTGCTTTACAGGATGGTTTTAAAGTGGCAAATAAAGGCAACTTGAACATTTACCATAATAACACAGCCTATACTGTGCAAAACATATGGAAACAGCACAGGTACTCTTACTTTGTACAATCCTGTCCTGTGGCATGCAGAAAGTAAAATTCAAACTACTCTGTAAATATTAAATCTGTACGTTAATATGGAAAAAAATCATGATAATAATGCAATAAATCTTCAAATCTTAAGTTACCCTTATACTCCACCAACAAAGATTACTGAAAATTTGTATCTGTTAAATATTACTTTTATGAGATCTCCATAAAAGCTCATTGAAAAAGAGGGACACTTTGTATCTAACTAAATCATTCTGACAGGAGAAATTAGAAAAGTGCATGCATGTTTCAGCTTTAGTTTCCTTCATTTGCACATTCCTTTCTCAGAATCAGGAGGGGTGAATGATGTATGTCTGCAGTTTAGAAATAAACTTCAATGCCAAGACCCCTCCAGGGTAAACTTTGCAAGATGAGGTTCACTACACACTCAAAATCTCCCACTCTAACTCATTGTCCCTTGGGATGCAACCTTTAAGGAAATCTTTGTACATCTGTTTCTCTTCTTTACCCAACTCTCTCTTTCTGTTAAAATCCAAATTAGTGTATCTTAATTACAATCGAAAAACAAAAAGAAATCTGAAATTAGTCAGAAAGTGCTGGGGTATCCAATGTTTCAGGGCATCTTTGGTGGAAGGAAAAACAGAGTTAGCATTTCAAGCCCATGACTTTTCCTAGAACTAGGCAAAATTGGCAGATAAGTATGTTTTTAAGCTGCAGCGGCGAGGGAATGGTGCACAGAACAAAGGGAAATGGTGATGGAGGGCTGACTCAGGACGAGGTTGTGACACAAGTAATAGGTGCAACTAGAAGCAAGAAGCTTACAGAGGCTTGAAAAATTCAAATTATCTGAGTGGAAGAGAAAAACGGCCACAGATGAAAGGAAAAATAAGAAGTACGGTCTAACTATGATACTGGCTCACTACATTAATTGGAACGTTGCAGCAAAAGAAACCGCTGGAAATCCCCAGCAAGACATGTAACATCCACGGAGAGAGTGAAAGTGATTTAATATTACAAGTTAGAAAAACACAAAAGCCAACATAAAATCTTGAGGAGACAAGGAATCGCTGGAGGAGCTCAGCAGGCAGGCAACATCTATGGGTAGAAATCGTCAGCCAACATTTTGAGTTGAAACACTATCAAGTCTCAAAATGTCCAACTATACTGTCTGACCTACTGAATCCCTCTTGCGATTCTGACGTTACAGTTTGATGACCTTTTGTCAGACCTGGTCAGTTCCTAAGAAGGAAGATCGGATATGAATAACAGTACCCAAAAGTGCTGGAGCAACTCAGCCAATCATGTAGCATCCATGGAAAGCAATAGGCAAGACGGCGCTTCAGACCTGAGCCCTTTCTCAGGTCTGCAAAAATCAGTCAAACGTCTGAATGAGAAGGTGTGAGGGTGGGATGGGTGCACAAGGGATGAGCAGAGGATGGTATGTGATAGGTGGGAGGAAGAGAAAGAAGCTGAGAGGTGATGGGGTGGGAACAAGAGGGCTACCGAAGGGGGGAGAGCCAGAGCCGGAAGGTTCAAGGAAAGCAAAAGACTGGGGAAGGGGATAAATGGAAATTGGAGAAGTTGATATTGATGGTGTCTGGTTGGAGACTGCCAAGATGGAATACAAAGTTTTGCTCCTCCAATTTGCAGGCAGCCTCAATGTAGCAGCATAGGAGGCCATGGACCGACATGAAAGTGCGTCAGTGGGGTGTGGAATTGAAGTGGCTGGTCATTGGGAGGCAGTGGCTGGTCATGGGGGACATCTACCGACCATGACCCCAAAATGAGTTATCATGACCCCTCCCCCACCCACCTGCAGCACGAGTGTCACTCGCATCACGTGGTTTTGTCTCCATGCACTATAAACATGCATTTGTCTGATACGTTGGAGGAGGGGAAGTGTGATGCCAGCTGAGCACATCCAGCATTTCTGTGTGTTTTTACTGCAATCACAGAGTATGCTGACTTTCATATTTCACAAAGTACCTGTTTCATCTGGAAGGATTGTTTGGGCTCCTCTGAGAGGAAGAGGTAAAAGCACACGTTCTGTATCTCCTATTGTCATTTATTTCCCCTTTGAAAATAGCATCGCTGGAGAGTAGCTGTAAGCATATCTTTCTTTTTATTCGAATATTGTGCCACTCTGAAACTCTCCCCACAATGCCCCGCGTGGCTGACGTCAAGTGTGCATGCACGTTCCATTAATGGTCTTCCCCCTCAAAATATGTTGTACTTACTGGTAAATAAGTATAAAGTTAAAATTAATGATGCTGTTCGGTAATTTGGCAAAATATTGGTTCACCGTTCCACCTGTCTTTTGCTTTTGGGTGTAGAATTTGTCTCTTTTCACGATCACCACTGGTTTTTGGGGACAGTTGCTCTCAACCAGGTCACATAACTTAGTATTTGGTTTTACTGGTGCCAATAGGGTCTTGATCAGACCCTATTGGGTCTGTTCCCCACCTTGCTTAAAAATAGTTTTCTGTATCCCTCACTTCATGGGCAATGCAGTGCATATTGAACCTATCCACATAATCATACTGGTTTTCTGTTTCTTTATATACTCAAAATCGTCCTTCTGTCATTTTAACTACTTATTATTCAGCAAATCCAGAATTTATTCTCACTTTTTGTCATTCTTCCTCTCTAATTTTTTTAAAATCTTGTAAGATTGTTTATTATATTTCAGTTTCTGTTTTTTCTTCCCTTGGTGACCCTCTTTTTCTCTATTTTCGTTGGATGTCTCCCTCCTAGCCATACAAATAGCACTTGTCCCTTTGTGATAACAGTTATCAGGGCTGTGGTTATTCCTACCACAGTGGAAGCATTCTCATCGGTCCATTCTCCTCACCACATGCTCCCCTTGTATAATATCAATGTTAGGATTGGCCATTTTGAATGGAAGACTTAATGTCCAAACTTTTCCTGCTCAACGATCACTGTTGAGCATGGCGGTCAGCCAACATCAATGTTATACAAAGGGAGCGTGTGGTGAAGAGAATGGACCGACGAGAATGTTATGAAATGATGAAAGGGGAGGGGAGCAGAAGGGAGAGGGGGATAGAGAAATGGAGGAGAAGGTTGAAGAAGATATGCACCATGTCAAAGCAATTATATAGCTAGAGGGGGTGCAGGGGAGCTCTTCAAAAGTGGCGACTTTTCAACAATTTTTTACTCTTTAGTTCCCTTGTGTGATAAACGGTGAACCTCATTTTTTTTGTTGTTTTATTAACTTTATCGCCTGCCTTGGAAAAACTTTATAGATTCATTAATTATTTTATTTGACCAACTTCCCAGTGTTTTGAACTGTGTGCTCGATGCGCTGGTGGCCGCTCGCAGCCTGGCATCTGGGGAACCAAAACAAACCTGACGCCATCATCTCCTCTCTGACAATCGTGTGGAACTTGATCTTTTTCATGTTACAACCCCAGATATATGTAAATTACTGAAACGTGAAATTAATTAATGTAGAATACAATTATGTATTTTATAGCTAGGTAATTAAATATTTCACATAATATAAGAGAAATGAAGATGCATTTATGCAACTCATTTGTTGATAACTGAATCTCAAGGTTGAACCAAAGATCATTGCCCCAAATCAAAGTATTATAATATATTCTTCTCACACGCTGATACTGTCTGTTGTAGCATAAACAAATATATAATTGCTTCATGAACTTCTGGTACAACATAGCCACCTCATAAAACACCATTAGAATTGACAATAATCTAGTAGTAGGCTACTGTCAATTATAATTTTTATGGGGTGCTTGTATATAAAACTGGTTGTAACTCAAAAACAAAGTATTTCTGCCAAAAATGCCATAGAAGAAAAGTGACTTAGAATTGTGTAAACTATTGCAAAAACTTAATTTTGTTGTCAGAAAATTTGTTGTGTGAAACTGCAAATTTACCTCTGTCTGTGCCATTACTTGATTGTGGGCCAGCTACATCTTCATAAATATATAATATAGCCTAATATTCTAAGGGTTTGTAGAAATTTTAAGCATGGTTTGGAGGAATAGCTTCAAAGGTATTTTACTTTTTCCTTGGCTTTCAAAATTATATATTAGTGATAAAAGGTGTAAATGCAATAAAAAATAATATAATGTTTGTTGGAAGAGTGGACAGAACATCAAATTATAGTTAAGCAATCTGTGAATTTTGTGTTATTTAGAAGCCAAAACACCTCGACGCCCATGGTTCAGCCAATGCACTTTCTTTGCACTCCTATCATAAATGTGATCATAATTCCCCTAACTTTGGTACTATAGTCTGAGATTATTTTTTTTCTCTAATAAGGAATGCCATGGGGAAAAACACTGAAGAAGAAATAATCTGAGTAGGTGCAACGAACTGGGATTCACTGGCAGTGTGTTGTGCTGATGGCTGGCTCCGCCTCCCAGCTCCGCCCCCCACCTTCTCTCATATAACCCTGGTTTTCTGCCCAAACCCAGAACCCTTCTGAAGACTACTGTGAGACCCTACCCATAGTTATAAACTAATAAAAGCATTTGTTCTCCCTCCAGTCGTGAGAGGTTTTATTCGCGCTACAATCTTATTAGCTTATTCCCTAAATGATGGACGCCCTACTCAAGCCTGTAAAGCTGCTGATAGACCCTCTGTCCCCCGACGTGGCTGAGGAGTTTACGTCCTGGCTAGACTACTTTCAGGTCTCTCTGAACGCGACCAGAAATGACTTCCACAACAATGAACTCAGGAGGTCCGCACTCGTTTCCAGGGTAGGAATGAAAGGGTATGCAGTCATCAGGGACTATACTACATATGAAGCTGCCATCGAGGCATTGAAGGCTATGTGCTTGAAGTCGTAAAATGAGGTCCTAGCATGACACGTCGCCAATAGCCAGGAGAGACCATCGATGACTACCTTCTGGATCTGTGGATGCTTGCCAGGAAGTGCAGGTACAAAGTGGCTATGGGCCGCATTCATGAGGAAGAACAGAAATGGGACACTCAAGTTCTGGGGGTCTGCTCGAGGTACATGAGGCAGCGACTAGAGAGAGCTTTATCTGTGGCAAGAGCCAGCATCCCCAATCTCGTTGCCCGGCTAAACACTCAGTGTGTTCCAGCTGTGGCAAGAAAGGGGATTGGGTGAGGGTTTGCTGCACGAAGGGAAGCCCGGGGAAGTCCATGGCCTGCACTGTTCCCGGATCCCATTCCAGCCCCAAGCCGTCTGCCTCGAATTCACCCAAACCCACTTGCTGCGCTACATGCTGACGGGGGAAGGCAGTGAGGAAACGACGCAAAAAGGCTCAGTGGCCATCTTACTGTGACCCAAATTCAAACGGTGCAATCCTCATCAGAAGAGAGTAGTTACTCTGCAAAGAATTCTGGATGGTGAGACAAAAAAAAACTGTACTAAATAGCTCGCTGAGGCAAAGGGTACACTGAAAATACTCAGTTCTTAGTTGTTCTTATATTCTGGAGTAAAGTGCTAGACAAGGCTTTCAATTATCCATATATTTACAGAAAAGTAGTCTATATTTGGTAATGGCTTCTCATTTGAGTTAGCTTTTTGAAAAAGATATGAAAAACATGAGAAATGAGTATAAATCTCAATTCAAGCAGATTTAGAATGAAGCAACCGAGTTGGCTCAAAAATGTGATATTAATAAGGAATGCAAGCAGCACAGAGAATCTAAAAGAAAAAGATTCCATGAAGAAATTGCAGAGGATGAAGGAATATATTCATAATTGAATCCTGATTAGTGTCCTAAGATTCTGTTATAAATAACACAAGTAACTGATTTGAGCATTTTAAAAATGTGTCTTTCAAATCTAATGGTTTAGATCCAAAGCATTTTGGCAACGTAGATAATGTGAAAAAAATTAGAATTTTTAGCAGACACATACTCAGATGTCAACAGTCAAACTGGTATTATACAGGAGTTTCATTCAATGACATGTAGAAAGAGATAATGAGCACTTGCAGTTAGGCAAATTCAAGTGTCGAGAAACAATGTAGTAAAATTCATGATTGCCAATGACATTTGTTCCATTTATCCTAACCTGTCCACATTGTACCACATTTTTCTGACCTTACTAATGCAGTTGTGAAACGATCATTTAATCGGCTCAAACACATGAAATCTTACAATGGGTGAGGATAACTGGGTTAGCTTTGGTCTCCATTGAAAGACAATTGTCTACTGAGATAGATTATAATAAAGTAATAGATAACTTTACAAGAATAAAGCCTAGACAAAAGAAGCTGTTGTAGTTGCTTCATACATTTTTCATATTGCTTTGTTTTGTTTTCATTTTATATTTCAAATGTAAAATATTTAAATAACACGTGTTTTTATTATGTTTTGATTTTAAGTACAAAATAACAATTATCTTCCTTGTATTTTGATTTTAATACAAAATAAAACCTTATCCCTGCTTTCAGTGAGAGGAGCAGGAAATGGAATAGAAGTGCTTCCATAGCTAACCCCTGAGGTGTTACTTTTGATTCATTTGTTTTCTTTATTACTCTCTGGTGTACCCATTGAATCAGTATGGTACCTGATATCATGTCCACAGTCAGCAAGCCTTTTGCCCACCATTGTCTTTTTCTGAACCAATCCACTCAGGAGAAACGAATCCCAGCATCTTCTTTACTAGTCCATCACCTCTCACCACCTCCTTCCAGAATCTCAATTGCTTGAGATCGAGCCCGTCTTACTGCATTGATTACATTAACGCTTGGTTTTAAGTTTATGATATTCTGCCCTTATTAAAGTTACCTTCCTATTTTCTTGATTTTCATTTATTGTGGAATTCGGTGCCATCTCAAGTCCAGGAATGCTAATTGAAGAAATTCTTTGTCCTCTCATGGGATTTCCATCTATTGCTTTGAGTTGTTCACACTCAGTAATTTTTCTTTCCCTTCTAGTTTTCAATAAGGTTTTGATAAAAAAAATTTGCTTCCACAACCACATTTCATTCATGTCATGACTCCAATTCATTCCTTATGGATTTGTGCTCAAATTCCAGCCTTCACAATTGAGATCCATTGAGGAATATTAGTATGTTCAAGTTAGCTCGAGGCAGTGTTCTTATTTAATCCTGAGATTCCACCTCCCTACCCCATATACATGCATGCTCTTGACTTATTTCTGCCACCATATTGACTAAGTCTAACTTAAAGATGCTGTGGTCTGCACTTCTGCATTATCTTCAGACACATTTCACATTGCAGTATGCAACTTCTTCCCTTCCTTTCAGATGTCAAAAATTGCAGATTTCAACAGCTGCTGGAGAACAATATTCACCCTGTCCTTTCTCCCATCACTTTCACAGAGCCGTCTCCATACTAGCGCCTGCCAACTGTTCACCTTCCCTTCTGACCTTATCCTTTCTCATCTCAAACAAGAAGCCTCACCTCCTATCCCCTGCATCCCCTTCTTAATTATTTCTGAGATCAACATGACATTGAACTCTTTTTCCAGCCTCCATCCCCATTTCTTTGACCAGGCAGCCTCACACAAGACTGCAGATGCTGGTGTTGTTGTCTGGCGAACTACCCTTTATTTTGCAAATTGGTCGAGGATCTGCTTTGACAAGACCATAAGACTTTGCAGAGTTGAGAATGCTGCTGAGGCCATTGTGCAAACTAATCTCTCTTCCATCAACTCTGTCCATGTTGCCTCTGGAAAGCAGCCACATATTGAAAGGCACATCCAACCCTAGTCAGGCTCTCTTCCCTCCCCCCCACTCCCTGCAATTGGGCAAAAGATGCACGAGTTTTAAATTGCGCTCCATCAGATGCAACAAAAGTTTATTTCCTGTTATTATTAAACTATTAAGTGGACCACTTATTAACAAAATTATGTTGCATTGTTTTAACTTAAATTTTTCTCAGTAACACTTTACTCTGCAATTTATTTCTATTTTGCACTATTTATTATACATATGTGTAACTATGGGTTGACTTGCCTGGATAGCATGCAAAACAAGGTTATTAACTGTATTTTGTTATATGTGAGAATAAACAATTAAATTCCACTCAGAGACCAAATGTCAGACACATCTCATACTTATCTCTGGACCACGATCCATGGGCATGGCCTCTCACTCTCTCGTGGACCGAATTTCCTATGAAATTTTTTTCTCTTTGGCTTCCAAATTTGAGACATTCCATCTCTGCACAGTCTTTCTTTCCATTCTCCCTGAGATGCACATGCAGGACGATTGTTTCAGCCTGCTGTTGCCCCACAAAACTTATCTCTTCCTACATAGACTACTTCTTTTCCCTCTGGTCCAGTCCCTTTCCACTTACATCCACTATGTTTTGGATGTCCTCTGTCATTTCCAGAGTTTTCAATTCCTTGATCTAGATCAATTCAACTTCATGGTGGATTCTTTCGCACTTCCATCCCTCGTAAAAATGGTCCTTGCTTCTTCCTGAAAGGGAGGCCTAACTAGTTCCCCTTCACCAGTACATCTAGCTCCATGGCTACTCACATTGAATATAGTCATACAATACAGTAATAGGCCCTTCTGTCCTACAAACCCAAGCCACCTTCCCTCCAAATACACGCATTAACCTACAAACCCTGTACGTGTCTTGAAGGGTGGGAGGAAACCGGAGTACTCAGAGGAAATCCACACAGATACAGGGAGAATATAAAGACTCCTCAAAACAATGCTAACAATTCAAACCTGGGTGGCTGGCACAGTAATAGCAATGCCCCCAGAGTTTTCCATCAAATCCACCCACTTTTGACAAATCAAACATCATAAGGTGTCTAAGAACTCACAAAGGCACAAACTTCACTTAACGTTTCTTGGGATATGTGGAGTATTCCTTGCTTCAGTTGAAATCAAGCTCACTCCCTCAACTATTCATTGAATAAACATATTTATGGCTCTCACAGCTGTAATCAATGGCGTTGACATTTTTAAAAATTGAGTATGTTGCCGCCTTAATACACTAGTGCTCCCCTATTCCAGAAAATGATAATTTGTTGGTACATTATTTCATCAGCCAACAAGCACCATCCAGATTCCATATAATGTAAGAATTAGTAAAGTTTTATTCTTTTGGAGATGTTTGTATTCTATGTCTGCAAAAAAGGGAATTTCACTATAGTGCAAAAATGAAATCTTGGCTGATCTTTATCTAACTGGAAGTGATTTATTGGATTATAAATGTGCACTTTCTTAAATGAACAAAGCCATTCACTGGGAAATACAAATGATGGATGTTATCAGATTTGAAGATAATGGTCTGCTCTTTCCTCCCCACCTATCCTTCGATGGCCTGAGGCACTTTGTCAACAGTAGAAGGTACATTCCTTGTCTCCCACCTCTATCCAGAGTTACAAGCAGACCTGCCAAACCTTCTCCTGCACCTCATCCAACCTAATACACTGCATTCAGTGTACTCAAAGTGGCCTCCTCTACTTCAGTGAGATTAAACACAGATTGGTTGACTGCTTTGTCAAGCACCTGCACTCTGTCATTCGGGGTAAAGTGGAACTCGCCATTGCCAGCCATTTAATCTTTTTCACCCATTCCTGCACAGACTTGATTATCCTCAGCCTCAGGGTGTGAGCGTGAGGACCAGCGTATCACAAAATATCATATTCCACTATAGTAGCCTCATATTCAGTGGCCACATTTTGTTAAAGATCCACACCAAAGTCTTCTTTCTTTCTTCTTTGGCTTGGCTTCGCGGACGAAGATTTATGGAGGGGTAATGTCCACGTCAGCTGCAGGCTCGTTTGTGGCTGACAAGTCCGATGCGGGACAGGCAGACACGGTTGCAGCGGTTGCAGGGGAAAATTGGTTGGTTGGGGTTGGGTGTTGGGTTTTTCCTCCTTTGTCTTTTGTCAGTGAGGTGGGCTCTGCGGTCTTCTTCAAAGGAGGTTGCTGCTCGGCAAACTGTGAGGCTCCAAGATGCACGGTTTGAGGTGATATCAGCCCACTGGCAGTGGTCAATGTGGCAGGCACCAAGAGATTTCTTTAGGCAGTCCTTGTACCTCTTCTTTGGTGCACCTCTGTCATGGTGGCCAGTGGAGAGTTCACCGTATAACACGATCTTGGGAAGGCGATGGTCCTCCATTCTGGAGACGTGACCTACCCAGCGCACACCAATGTAATTGACTCCTAATTACCAGTTAATCCCCAACTTATGACCATAATGGGGATGGAAAGATTGGTTATAACTCAGGTTTGGTCATGAGTCGGGGAACGGGGAGCTTGGGCTACCACGGGCAATGGGGATCTTGGGCTGCTGCTGGGAAAAAGAACCTCGGGGTGCCGGAAGGAATGGGGACCTCAGCTGCCACTGGTAAAGTGAGCCTAAGGCTGCTGTGGGGAATGGGAATGGGGACTACGGGCTGCTGCCAGGAGTGGGGACCACTGTATACAGTCTCTTCGCGGACGAAGATTTATGGAGGGTGTAAGAAGTCCACGTCAGCTGCAGGCTCGTTTGTGGCTGACAAGTCCGATGCGGGACAGGCAGACACGATTGCAGCGGTTGCAAGGGAAAATTTGTTGGTTGGGGTTGGGTGTTGGGTTTTTCCTCCTTTGCCTTTTGTCAGTGAGGTGGGCTCTGCAGTCTTCTTCAAAGGAGGTTGCTGCCCGCCAAACTGTGAGGCGCCAAGATGCACGGTTTGAGGCGTTATCAGCCCACTGGCGGTGGTCAATGTGGCAGGCACCAAGAGATTTCTTTAGGCAGTCCTTGTACCTTTTCTTTGGTGCACCTCTGTCACGGTGGCCAGTGGAGAGCTCGCCATATAACACGATCTTGGGAAGGCGATGGTCCTCCATTCTGGAGACGTGACCCATCCAGCGCAGCTGGATCTTCAGCAGCGTGGACTCGATGCTGTCGACCTCTGCCATCTCGAGTACTTCGACGTTAGGGGTGTAAGCGCTCCAATGGATGTTGAGGATGGAGCGGAGACAACGCTGGTGGAAGCGTTCTAGGAGCCGTAGGTGGTGCCGGTAGAGGACCCATGATTCGGAGCCGAACAGGAGTGTGGGTATGACAACGGCTCTGTATACGCTTATCTTTGTGAGGTTTTTCAGTTGGTTGTTTTTCCAGACTCTTTTGTGTAGTCTTCCAAAGGCGCTATTTGCCTTGGCGAGTCTGTTGTCTATCTCATTGTCGATCCTTGCATCTGATGAAATGGTGCAGCCGAGATAGGTAAACTGGTTGACCGTTTTGAGTTTTGTGTGCCCGATGGAGATGTGGGGGGGCTGGTTGTCATGGTGGGGAGCTGGCTGATGGAGGACCTCAGTTTTCTTCAGGCTGACTTCCAGGCCAAACATTTTGGCAGTTTCCGCAAAGCAGGACGTCAAGCGCTGAAGAGCTGGCTCTGAATGGGCAACTAAAGCGGCATCATCTGCAAAGAGTAGATCACGGACAAGTTTCTCTTGTGTCTTGGTGTGAGCTTGCAGGCGCCTCAGATTGAAGAGACTGCCATATGAGACTGTATGCAGTACTTTTAATACAAAACACGTACTTGTACAGTGGTTTTAATAAAGACTTTTTTAAAAATTTGGACATATGTGCGGGTGGACGTAATTCACATTGGTTGGAAGTTGAGGACTACCTGTACCCTGCAAAATGTTCAAGCAAGTGCCCAGCTTCAAGAACAGTCAGGCATAAGCATTAAGTGCTGACTTTACCATTGATGACTGCATCTGATAAAATAGAAATTTTCCATTGCAGAGTGAAGAAGAATATAGTGAACTTTTACTATGTTTTAAAATGTTGTGCTTGTTTTCTTTCATTATCTATTTTTCCTTTCTTTATTCCCTCCTTAGTGAAGTCAAGTTTATTGTCATCTGATTGTACAAGTACAACCCAATGAAACAGTGTTCTCCAGTCCTCGGTGCAAAACATGCAGACTCACAACCAGACATAGCACACATACAACAACAAACATATATGCAAGGACAACTATTTTATCTATAAAAATAAATAAATAAATATATTTTTTTTTTACAAATTATAGTCTCCGATGGTTAGTGTGAGCAGTTCGATTGGTCATTCAGTGTTCTCACTGCCTGTGGGAAAAAGCTGTTCCTCTGCTTGGTGGTGCTGGCTCTGATACTCCTATATCTCTTCCCTAATGGGAACAGCTGAAAGATGCTGTGTGCAGGGTGGAAGGGGTCCTCAGTGATTTTGCACGCCCTCTTCAGAGCACACGTGAAAAATCTCCTTCCCATTAAGTTTTATGTTAAGGAAATCCAAGTTAATAATTGAGAAATTGAAATTGTCTACTACTTCATCCTGATTTTTGTCACACCCCTCTGCTATCTGCTGGCATATCTGTTGAAATAGATGACCACTAATGTCATTTAAATTATGTGACCTACTCAAGTGTCCCAGTTTCAGTTGGGACACTGTCAAAGACCATTAGGAGTTGCATATCTTGAAGTACTGAGATCATATTCCCTTGATCAAAATTTTCAACCTTACAAGAGACAACAGAATTCCCAGTCTTCCCGTATCAATAAATGTAAATTGACTTTGGAGCATGCCTGTGTTTACTTGGAAACTTCTTTAAACAGTCATTTGCTTTTTCCTTTCTGCCATTTAGATATTCTACCACCTTTTCCAATCTTGTTTCTCCTATTGTGGAAGAATGCCATCACCTTTTGGCTTATGCCTGGAAAATGTATTCTAATGCATTGCCAAATTTCTCCATTTTCTGAATTGAAAGCTCAATCATCTGGCTGCCATGGCAATTCATCATATGTACCCAGCACAGTAACTTCACTCAGGGCACAACCTTATTGTATTCAACCATTATGTCGGCAATGGTTGGCTGACATATAAACAGGTGTTGGACAGGTTTATTGCAGATACCATTTAATGAGATTCACATTTCATGATCATTAAATCCTGCAAATAGTGTAAAACTTCGTACAGAAATTGCTCCACAGAATAAAAACGACAACATTTAAAGTTAACTAGCTTGTTATTAACACAGAAACTGTAATATGAGTTGCTGTCCATTAAATAATCACAGCTCTTGAAATCACATAGTTTATCTTGTAAAATGCATGAAGGTTTTAGCAATCTTCTTCCCCAGTGAAAAGTTGAAGAATAAATTATTTAAGGCAGTAGCAAGACTGTTCTATTTTTGTAATCCTTGTAGAATAAAATAGTTTTTAAAACAATTTGAATACTTTTTTTAATGTGAAAATCCACTCATCTGCTCTGATGGGAGCTGACAAAGGATGCCTAGATCTGACATTCTGACATCTTATATGTCCCATTGAAAGCATACCAGAAACCACAACAGATGGAATGACTTAACTCAATGCAAAGATTTACTTATAATGCAACTGCCTAAGTGACTTGG